>NC_051862.1:189785353-190155353 GCF_015732765.1 Culex quinquefasciatus | reverse complement strand
GTTGAACTCCTTCTTGCACACCCCACACGGATAGGTGCGTCCCAGGTGGGTGGCCGTGTGCCGACTCAGCCCGGACGCGTGCTTGAACGTCTTGTGGCAGATGTGACACTTGTGCAGCGTGATGACGGGGTTTTCGCTGTGACAGCGGTTAATGTGGTGCCGCAGCTGGTCCTTCTGGATGAAGCGGCGCTCGCAGTGTTCGCAGGCGTGCGGCCGCGTACCCGAGTGCGTGACCATGTGCCGCTTGAGGACTTCCTTCTGAGTGAACGACTTGTCGCACAGCATGCAGGAGAAGGGCTTTTCGCCTGTATGAATCCGGTAGTGTCGCTTGAGTGTCTGGTTGGTGGGGAACACCTTTCCGCACACGTCGCACGGGTACTGCTTGGCGTCCTTCGCCAGGCAGGTGTGAATTCCCAGCGCGCGGGCGTTGTTGAACGTCAGCGGGCAGTTGGGGCAAACGTACTCGTGGCCGGCGAGTTTCATGTGGAAGGTGCTGTTCGGGGTCGGAGTGGGCGATGACCGCTCCCGGCTGAACTCCATACAGATCAACGATCCGTCCGTGGCGCGAACTTCCACCTTTGTGAGATCCCGGGTCTTCTCTACCTTCATGACGCAATTTTCGTCCACGGTAAGGTTCGGCCGCTCGGCAAGTTCCGCCTTGACAGCGTTTGTGACCGCCTCGAGATCTTCGTCCGAATCGTCGTCGGAACCGTACATGTCTTGTTCTTCGTGGAGACGATTGTCCGTGTCTACGACGTACGTTTCCGAGTCGGACACTTCCGTGATGATAAATTGGTCGGCCGTCACTTCGTCCAGAACTTCCATCGATTCGTTCTCCAATCGTTCCTCTTCCAGGTATTGAACCAGTTCTTCGTCCTGCTTTGCCAACCGAGCCTGAATTTGCTCGCGAAGTTTTTTCTTCGGATCGCTGACGGTCGGTTCCGCAACACTGTAACAGTCCATGATCTTAATGTTGAGCGGTTCAGGCTCGGGTTCCTCTTCAACCGGAGCATCCTCTTCCATCTCTTCCGGAATCTCAACTTCAATCTCCGCCTCCTCATCGGCGGTCATCGTCCCAACCTCCACACGGTTCTCATCCCTCTTACTCAACAGTTCATTCCTAACTTCATTGTACACAGTATTCCGCTGAAGTTCCGCCACGGCCCGAAACTCCTCCTCAAACGTCGCTACCTTCTCGTCCCACCGAGCCTTCTCTCGCTCCTTTTCCCGTTCATCCACCCCTCTAATGTACTCCAAACTCGCCTCAAACTCATCGTCCTCATCCTCCTCTGCCTCTTCCAGCAATCTACTGACCTTCCCCGCGGCCACCAGCTTCACGTGTCTCCGCAACCTGGTGTCGTTATTACGGCACCGACTCCGGAAGATGTACGTTTTCTCCAGCTGGTAACGACACCCCGAACACACCCCCTTCGGCAGGTTGTCCGATCTGTGAATCTGTCGAGAAACCGTAACCGTCATTACCAGCAACTCGTCAACCAAAGATAAAATTTATTCTTACCTCCAGCGAAACCGAGGCCATGATTCGCATGTGCAGGGAGCTGCCACCGTCGCCGGCGGGACCGAAGATGTCCTCCAGCTGGTCCGACTGCTGCAGGCACAGCCGGCAGCGAAGGCTCAGCTGGTTCGGCGCTGCCATGGTGAGGCAGGAGAAAGACGGATTTTGTCGGGAAAATGGGTTTATTTTGTAGAAAATTATGCAAATGTTGAATCGTCCGCAAAATGCGACCTGAAGCCAAACACTTTTTTTTTTATTTACGTTTGTTGAAAGAATTCTGTGAAGGTTCTGTCAGTTGACTTAACGAAGAAGTGCAGCCAGAACTGAAGGCTAGAAAAGTGTGTCTGCGGGAAATTTTGTTTTTTTTTGCAGCTATATTTGTTTGTAGAACATACTTGAATAATCTGTACGCAATCGCAAGAGGGGCGAAGGAAACATCCATAAACTCGAAGAATTCTAATTCGAAATTATTCTTAAATTCTCACATTCTTAAATTCATAAATTCTTGAATTCTTTAAATTCTAAAATTATAACTTTTTTGAAATTTCTAAACTTCTAGTTTTAATTTTTAAAATTTCTCAATTTATCCTTTATTTCTAAATTTCTATTCAATTTTTTTAATGATTTGGATTTTAATTAACTCAATTTCTCCGTCTTGAGATCCGGCATTATAAGCCTATTCAGAATTTTCATAAATATTGATACCGAATAAGCAAATCACTGAAATCCCGATGGTTGGACACCAATTGTTGTCAAACGAACAGGGTCACTTTTTAATTTGACACCCTCTTTACACAGAGCTCACATTTACTACCAAACGTTGTTTGATAGCACGTGTGAGTCTCGTGTAAAAAGTGACAGTTCTTCAACCGGGGGTGAGTGTATTTTTTCAGCAAAACATATTAGGTCTATTCCCGTACTTGCAGAATTGCAGAATTTCTGCAGCTTCTGCAGAATTCTGCAGCCAGCATAAGTCACTTTTTTGCAGCACGTTCCCGTACTTTTCAACTCGCTCTCTTCATCTCTCTCTTTTGCAGAAGTTCTGCAAGGAGAGAAGCCGCAAAACTTTTGCCTGGGTAGCGCGTTCCGGTACTTTTCTGCAATATTGTACACAGTTGAGTGGATTTACTCAAATTGGGTATTGAAGTTTTTAAATTATTTCAAAACAATTAAAAAATGGATTGACAAAAATTGTAATTGAAAGAAGTTTACCTCTAGAACGGGGACTTATTTTTTATGCAAATCAACATTTTATCTAAAAAATCAAGCATGTATCATTTATTAAACTAGAAATTTATAATGCTTAGGTAGACATTTTATATCAGAAACAACTCAAAACTTTACATTAGGTAAACAATTTAAGAACTGAGAATGGCAAGTACATTTAAAAAACATAATTAAAAAAAGAAAAAGGTGTAATATAGGAGGTATATTTATATAGACCATAAATACATGTTTTAATAGAAAAATGTTTGAAAGATAACATAAATAAATTATGATTGGATTTCACATCGAAGAACAACGGTGACGCAGCGAAATTGACAAATAAAAAAAAATAATCACAAATTCTACAATTTTGAAACTCATAAATTTATAAATCTGAAAATTAAGAAATTCGTGATTAAAAATATAAAAGAACTTTTTCAAATTGAGGAACTTTAAAAAATAAATCAAATATTAGAAAAATTTAAAAATGCAAATATTTATTTCAGAAAAAAAAACAATAAATCAGAAATTAAAAGCTTGAAAATTCAAATAATTAAAAATTAAACATTGAAAATTTCAAAAAAATCTTAATTTTCAAAATTCGAAATAAAAAAATAAAGGTTTCTAACTTAAAAGTTCCTAAACTTAAAAATTCAAAAATATTTAAATTCCAAATAAATGAGTCAAAAGTTTGAATATTTCAAAGTTCAGAACACCAAAAATTCAAAAGTCACAGTTTAAAAAAAAAAATAATAAAAAATAAAGAAACTAAAAAAAACAAAAATAAATAAAATTTTAAAATTCTGTACATAAAAAAATGAAAACTCAAATATTAAAAAAAAAAATAGAAACAATTCGTACTCTATTTTCCGAAGAACGCGAAGAACTCGTCAAAATGTTCAATCTCTAAATCCTCTAAACCTGATTTTCTAACGACTCCAAAAAATGTACTTTTTGTGATTCAAGATGGCGCATTTAAGAATTTCCGAATTTTAGAATTTAAACTTCCTAAAATTTAAGAATTCGACTAAATTAAATCACATTTTTTGGTTCAAATAAGAATACAAATTGGTAGCACCGTTAAAGGTGCAATTAATTATTTGGCAATTAAATTTACCTATTATTTAAACACACATATTTAGTATATTCAAAAAGTTATCATTTGAATACTAAAAATTATCGCTATATCATTTACATTAATGAACACAAAAAAAATCGTTCTCTATCGAGAAATTAAAAGTGAGAGTGTGTGCAACATGGAGTTAAACTTTCTGTGAAGTTGCTGTGAAGATTACCATGGCACTTTGAAAAGTTTAACTCCATGTTGCACGCACACACTCTCACTTTTAATTTCTCGATAAAACCAGACATAAAAAAAACTAACTTCCCAAAAAATCCATCAAATTAAAATATACAAACGTCTCTTCAAAAGACTAATTCAATTTAGTAATAATAAAACAAAAAAAATATTACAACTAATAATAAAATGCTTGATTTCACCCAAATTGCAAACTTTATGTAAGCGTGTACTCAACATCCATCACACCAACTTGCAGTCACTTTTCAACAAGAAAGAGAAGAGAGAGCTTGCAGAAAAGTACGGGAACGGTTTTGCTGCAACTTCTGTCTCTCTCATTGCAGAAGTTCTGCCTGGGAAAAAAGTTACTTATGTTGCAGAAAAGTACGGGAACGCTCTTCTGCCGATTTCGTGCAGAATTGCAGAATTCTGCAGTACGGGAATAGACCTATTGTAAACAAGCACCACGCGAAGAAACGTCAAACGCCATTTTCCGTTTCTGTTCCTTTTCAGCTGCGTACCACTTGAGAAATCTTTTCGTGACCCTTTCTTGATCGCTTCTTGCGCGTTTTTATAAGGCTGGTATGCAGATCGGAAGGAAAGAGATCAAGAAACAGCTTTACGAACAGCAGAACAAAGGAGAGGGAGCGATTTTTGGGACTTTTCTTCACCCTCTCTGACTTGCTTGCGCTGCCGCCCAGTTAACTCACAACCGGTTCCGTGTTCGAACCGGTTGTTGCGTTTGAAACGGAATTTGTGTACGATTCTCATTAGATTCCGTTTCAGAATTCGGATTGATTTGACTGGGCGCTGCTACCCATTTGATTTTTTCCGCTTTATGGAAGAGGGGAGTATCCTATTAATTCGTCAACAATAATTGTCCAACCATCGGTGTTGTACAGTTTCTCAGTGTGGCAGGAATGTCTGCAAATAACTTTTTAATGCATACGAATTTAGTTACACTGGCAGCTCTGAATAAAACAGTGACAAAAAACTTAACGAAACTCAAAATGTAAATAAAAATGCACTGTTCAAGAATGACTTAACGCAACTCCTATGAAAATTTAATGAAAACTTAAAAGTTAAAAAATCAAAAAAAAATACAAATTTGGTTTAATGGACATTCAAAAAAACCAACATGTGGTCACTCATGAATTATTAGGAAAAACCTTGTAAAAAACATTTAAAATTTTATTAAATTCCTACAGTTATTTACAGCTAATTTTGCGCAATAAATGCCAACACGCCCGTCCCAAATCCTCCGCTCCCTAGCTGCTGTACTTTTCGTCGTACTCCAGCTCAAACAGCAGCTGCTGAATTTTAAGCCGCGCCAGCTGGTTCTTCTTGTTGGGCAGCCGCTGCAGGATCGGCACACAGGACAGCAAAAACCGCTCGTCGGATTCGCCGGCACAGCCAGAGGACGACGACGATCTGCTGCTGTCGGGGGGTTCTCGTGTCGTTACGGCCACTGCCACTGGTGGTGGCGCCGGGGCTGGTGTTTGCGTTCGCTGAGGTGTCGCCACTCGTTGTGGGGTGGACTGACCGGTTGAGGTTACCGTTTCCGGTGGGGTCGGCGGGATGACTGCGGGCGGAAGCTGAGGTTGGACTGGTTCTGGGTTCTCGAGTTGACTGAGGTCGAAATTTGGAGGTGGAATTGTTTCGATTATTGGTTCTGGTTGATGCTGGGGCGTTGGGGGACAGATGCTGTTGTCTGGTTGATGATTTGAAGAAAGCAGCAGATCCATGTCAATTTCCTCGACTTGAATTTCGGAACCTTCCCCGTCGGAGAGCGCTTCCCGTTTCATTTGCTCGACCAAGGATTCACCGGGGACGGGTTCGTACGAGGATTGAATGTCCAGCATGGCAGAGTTTATCCGGTCTTCGTAGATGAAGTTATCGTCGTGTTCTTGCAGTTGATGAGGCATCACAAGTTGGTCACCAAGCTGTTGCTGTACGCAGGTACTGTCCAGATTTAGCAGCTCGTGCTCGTCCTCGTCGATTTCGTCCTCCACTTCGCTTTCCTCGATTCCTATCACAGCGCCTTCCGGGATGGTGTCCGGGTCTTGCAGCATTTGAAACACTTCCTTGCCGTCCTCGGTCACGTACGACACCGTAATTTGATCCCGGCCACTTCCCTCGTAAATCTCCATGTCCTCATCCAGCTCCACATACTCGGTGTCCTCATCCTCCCCAACGTACCCATCGATATAATCCACCGTTTGCGACGTAGTCGATTCTGTCGATCGCAACCGTTTCGCGCCCTTCCTCCCCACAGCTCCCTCAATATAAGGCAGCAAAAACTCCAACAACCGATAGTGGATCCAACTCTTCCGCTCCTCCTCATTCCTGTTCCGAACCACCTTCATAAACGCATCCCGCATACTCCGCCACCGCTTCTTGCACTCCTGCTCCGACAGCCGCATCGCAACGGCCACCTCGGCCCAAGCCTCGTGCCGCGTACTGAACCGCTTGTAATCCTTCAGCGTCGTGTTGTACAGAATCGGCCGCTTGCGAACCTCCCGCACAAACATCTCCTCGTTCACCTTGACAAAGTGGCGCTTGCTGACGGCGGCCGCGCCCCCAAACGGTCCATTTGGTCGCATCAGCAGCGGCGGGGGCGAAATGGTTCCTCCTCCGCCGTTCTTCGAGCCAAAATCCACGTAGTGAACCTCGTTCTTCTGCTGGCCAGTTTTGATTATGTGGAACATCCTGCATGCACTGTTGCGAATTGGCGGGTCCAGCAGCCTTTGGCCGGAACAAACACCAACTTTTGGATTTTGTTGTCCCAATCGGAACGTTTTGCGAAATTTTACTGCGAGAAACGCGTTTCTTCTTTCAGCAATGTTTACCAACACGCGCGCGCTGCTGTCAGAAAACTTGACGAAAGCAAAACAGAAATAGGTGCGTTACGTTTAGGAGCAGCGCCTGAAGGGAAACGTAACGTCAGAGGAATGTAACGCAGCACTGGGAATCAATCAATTTACAAACAAAAAATAACTTTTACTTTTATTTGTCGAATTGTTACAAACTAAGCGTATTAATTTTGTCTTTAAGTTTTATGAAAAAGACGAATACAAAATAATTTAAGAGCGAGTCCACGAACAGGGCATACCCCTTTGTATGGGACGTCGTTTGGACCTCACCAATCTGCCTGAAATTTTCAGGGGTTGTTTGTACATATAAAACTAGCATCTGGCCAAAATATGAGCACTCTAGGTCAACGGGAAGTGGGGCAAATCGGGACACAAAGTTTGAAGGTTCAAAAACGTCAAAAATCGTAAAAAGGCTGTAACTTGGGCAAAATTCAATTTAATTTAAAAATTCAAAATGCATCTGAAAGAGCTTAAAAATGCAACAAAATGCAGGATAGAGCACCCCAATTGGTTAAATCTAAAGGGAGTTAATGACATTTTAGTGAAAAAATAGCATAATTTTCAAACTTAAATAAAAAAGTGTTCCATCCACATATCAACTCGGTTCGACCTGCATCTTGTAGGGGACATCTGGGACTACCATCTGAGACTGAGAACGCTTTGGGTAAGGTTGTTTAACATATTAAATAGACACTTTTACTTTTAGTGAATTTTTTGGTTGTAAATTTTTGCTCGGGGGACCCCTTAGATCCCATTTTCTGATGATAATTTTATCATATTCGTGTTCCTGAGGCAATTTCACAATAGAAACATGCATAAAAAAGTTTATTTTCATCCATTTTAACCCTTTGAAAAATGAAAGTTAAAAAAAATTTAGATGCTGCTTTTTTTCTGGTGTCATCTAGTATCCTTGGAAACGAACTTGAATTTCAATAAATGTGAATAATCTTGTAAAATAAACTTCAGTCGGTTTCATAAAGAGATAAAAAAATTAAAAAAGAATCTACGTTATTCTTTTAAGTTTATCAAAAAACGACGATTTAAAGCATGGTCTGGTGCGAGCCGTGATTTTCAGCTTTATCAGAATTTTTCGGAGTTATTGAATGTAATTGTACACTTTTTGGGGTTTTCTGTTGTTCTAAATTGATTAATGGGGCTGGCACAATTATTATTAAAGGTTTTTGTCACCCCTTTTCAAAATCGGCCCAAAATATCGAGATTAAATTGGGATTGCCTCTGTGATAGGAACGACCCACAGTTGCATGTGTGTGCGGTGGCAGCATCATGATCCTCATGTGAGAGAGCGAGCGTCTGAGCTTGCTTGCTGTGTGCTGTACCGAACACTTCAGTCTCCGTGTGACCGCGCGCTAGCTACCACACAAATGGCGACGAGGCTTCGAGCCCGAAAACGCGTGCGACGGTAAATCAGTGCAAAAGTGATTATTTTTTTCGGAAAATTTGTTCTGGTACGGTTTGTGTTGAAAAAAATAAGTTATGATAAGAAAAAAGGAATTATTAAGATGAAAATCAGCAGTGTCGAGTAAAAGTGGGGTGCACAGGAAAAAATAGTTCAAATCAATATTAAATGGTTTTCCCGATCTCTGGGTTCGATTTAGTTAGGTTTAATAATGAAAAAAAAAAACCAAGGAAAACTGTGAAAAAAAAAGAGTTATTTCACCCGAAAAAAAGGGAAAGTAGTTTAAAATTAATTGAAGTGACGCCACTGGGACGCCATTTTGCAAAAGCGAAAATTGAGTGAGATTCTCCGCCACAGGCACAGAGAATGAGAGTGTGAAGAAACAGTGAAAAAAAACGAGTTCCCCAAGCAACGTTCCGAAAATGAGAAGCGCTCTCAATCTCTCTTGCATACTGCTGTTCTTAAACTACCTATGTATTGGTTGAATTTTCCCCGGTTCAGCTGGATATTTTCTGGTTGGATTGTGTGTGCGTGCGCGTGGTGCCGATTAAATTCTGGCTGTTGAATGAATGGTGCCGATTAAATTCAGGCTGATAATTATTTGGTGCCGATTGAATTCTGGCTGAGGAATGTTTTGTGCCGATTGAATTCTGGCCGTCGATTTAATGATGCCGATTAAATTCAGGCAATTAGTGATTTGATAAATAAGAAAAAAGATAGCTTAAATGTGTGTTAGAGTGGAACGGTCTCTTTTAGAGATTTTGTTTTGATTTCTTTTAACAGTGAATAAATTTTCAAAATGACGGGTCCTCCGCTAGATGGAGCTGGACAGGTTCCTCCGGTGCCGTCACCGGTCTTCAGTCCAGCCTCGTACAACCTGCCCAACTTCAAATACATACATCTTCCGCCGTCTGAAGTTCGTAATGCGTGGATTTCATGGATACGATGGTTCGAGAGTATTATGGCCGCAGCTGGGGTCATCGACAGTCTAACCAAGAAGATGCAACTCATGGCAATGGGTGGTGCAGAACTGCAGTCGGCATATTACGGCTTGCCGAACGTAGAACCGGTTGGACCGACCGTAACGCCGTACGAAGACGCCAAGGAGAAGTTAGATCAACATTTTCACCGAAACATCACGACAGTTTTGAGCGGTTCTTATTTTGGTCGATGCATCCTGCGGAAGACGAGTCCATTGAAAAGTTTTGTCTTCGGGTCCAGCAAAAAGCCGAGAAGTGCTATTTTGGCAAAACCGACACCGAAAGTCGCCACATTGCGATTCTGGACAAAATCATCCAGTACTCTTCAGAGGAATTGAGACAAAAGCTGCTGGAAAAGGAAAAACTGACCCTCGACGATGCCATGAAAACCATAAACGCTCATCAGTCGGTTCGTTACCAGGCCGAGAAGATGTCAAGCAACGTGACAAACAAAGCACCGACTCCAACGGTCGTCAACCGTATGTATGACGGCAACCGGAAAGACGGAGAGAACTCTGGTTCACAACGCGGGTGCCGGCAGTGCGGCTACCCATCGCACCGAAACGGAGAATCGTGTCCAGCTGCCGACCGAAAGTGCCTCCGCTGCAATCATGTAGGTCATTTCCGATCTGTCTGTACAACCCGTTTTCCATCAAACGATGTAAGTAACTTAAATCTTATTATTCTTGAAAAGCGACTGACGAAATCTGTATTAGGTGCCAAACGATCGGAAGCGTAAACCGGTTTTCCAAAACCGGAATCAACAAGCTCCAGCAAGAGCTCCAGCAAAACGGTATCGTTCCGATTCGAGCCGTAACGCATTTCGTGTCGAAGAATACTCCTCCGATTGCGAAACCGAAGATCTTCCTTGCTATAATGTTGGGGAAGCCGATGATGAACTGATTAAGTGTCGCGTCGGAGGGGTTGATGTTGTCATGTTGATTGACTCTGGCTCGAAACATAATCTTATCGACGATACGACATGGAAGCTGATGAAACTCAGAGATGTGCGCATATCCAACGAGAGGTCATTTTTATTGTTTTATTGTTTTTAAAAGTAGGTCTTCAAACAAATTATTTTTACAGGACCGACTCCCACAAACGATTTTTAGCTTACGGAAGAGTTCCGTTGAAACTAATAACAGCATTTGATGCGAATCTTGAGATAGATGATAACGGACACACCCTGGAAACTAAAACTTCGTTCTTCGTTATCGAGAAGGGTCAACAACCGTTGATGGGCAAAGAGACTGCTCAAAAATTGGGCGTTTTGAAGATCGGGTTGCCCAGCACCCACCAACATTCTGTGCACAGGGTCAAGACAAACAGCAATGCATTTCCTAAAATGAAAGGCATCACGGTTACGCTTCCGATCGACCGCAGCGTTCCCCCGGTCATTCAACCATTGCGAAGATGTCCTATTCCGCTACTGGACAAGGTCAAATCAAAAATTGACGAACTCTTGGAGATGGACATTATCGAGAGAGTGACCCGGCCGACCTCGTGGGTTTCTCCGTTAGTTCCGATCCTCAAAGAGAACGGCGAGCTTCGGCTTTGCATTGATATGCGACGGGCTAACCAGGCAATCCAGCGGTTGAATCACCCATTGCCGGTGTTCGAGGATTTTTTGCCCAAATTCCGGAACGCCAAGCTTTTCACTACTCTTGACATTCGTCAAGCATTCCATCAAGTTGAGTTGAGCCATGACTGTCGGGACATCACAACCTTCGTCACAAATTGGGGACTGTTTCGTTATACTCGGTTGCTTTTTGGAGTAAATGCGGCCCCGGAATTGTTCCAAAATCTCATGGAAAGCATATTGGCTGACTGCGTTAACGTTGCCGTCTTTATTGACGATATCGTTATCTTTGGCGCTACTGAAGGAGAACACGACGCTGCAGTTAAGGGAGTTTTATTGGTCCTGAAGCGCTATGGAATCTTGCTCAACGACCATAAGTGCAAGTTCAAACAACATGAAATCCGATTTCTTGGGCACAAGCTATCATCTAACGGGGTGTCACCAGCTGACGAGAAAGTCAAGTCAATTCTCCAGTTCAGACCACCAAAGACGAAAGAGGAACTACGCAGCTTCTTGGGGCTTGTTACGTATGTTTCCAGGTTCATACCTAATCTGGCTAATCAGAACGCTCTGCTACGAGCCTTGCTGAAGCAAGAATCGCCCTTCGCGTGGAAGGTTGAGCACCAAGGAGAATTCGATCGGCTGAAGAGAGTTATTGGATCTGCACAACATCTTGGTTTCTACGACCCTCAGGATAGAACTTTACTTGTCACGGATGCATCTGGAGAAGGACTTGGAGCTGTCCTCATTCAATTCAAGGGTAGTACGCCTCGTATCATCAGTTACGCATCTAAAAGTTTGACGGATTGCGAAAAAACGTACCCAGCGATTGAAAAAGAGGCGTTGGGCATTGTTTGGGGCGTGGAAAAGTTCAAAATGTATCTATTGGGAATCAACTTTGAGCTTGAAACAGACCATCGACCACTTGAAACACTCTTTACGGCTACATCCCGGCCTACTGCCAGGATAGAGCGATGGCTGCTAAGGATACAAGCATTCAAGTTCAGGGTTGTGTACCGCAGAGGATCAGCGAACTTAGCCGACTGCCTCTCCAGATTGGGATCACATGTCGCCGACCAGTGGACGGATGAAACGGAAGTTTACATTAGGCGTATTGTTGCAGTATCGCTGTCGACGTTCGCAGACTGTGACGATTGCTGCACTTTCGACGTCGAAACGGAGATATTTATCAGGACCATTCAGGAAAGCGCGGCCATTGATATTGAAGAGGTGATTCAAGCCACGATGTCTGATAACGAGATGAGGAAACTCAAGGAGTGTGTACAATCTGGAAAATGGGACAACGCAGAAATGAAGCAGTACGCTTTGTTTCGCACCGAATACACTGTTGCTAACAATCTCATCATGCGAGGAAATAAATTGGTGATTCCAGCAGGCCTACGACATCGGATGTGTCAACTTGCTCACGAGGGCCATCCCGGGGAGAGCAAGATGAAAACGCGACTTCGCGATCGTTGTTGGTGGCCGGGAATTGATACGGATGCGGTTCAAACGTGTAAGTCATGTGAAGGTTGTAGATTAGTTCAAGTTCCCGATGCACCTGAGCCGATGTCGCGCCGCTCGTTACCTGAGAAGGCTTGGGTCGATGTAGCTTTGGACTTCCTGGGGCCTATGCCTGGTGGAGAGTACGTGCTCGTGGTTATCGACTACTATAGCAGATATACAGAACTGGCGGTTATGAACAAAATTACGGCAAGGGAAACGATCAACCAGCTCAAACGAATGTTTCGCGTATGGGGTCCGCCCAGAACTATCACATTGGATAATGCGAAACAATTCGTTTCGACGGAGCTCCATGAGTATTGTCAACTGAACGGGATTCACCTTAACCACACCACTCCTTACTGGCCACAGGCCAACGGCGAAGTCGAAAGACAAAATCGATCGCTATTGAAGAGAATGAAGATCGCCAATGCGTTGTACGGAGAGTGGAAGAATGAGCTCGATCGATATCTGGAAATGTACAACAACACACCTCACTCCGTGACAGGAAAAAGCCCAAATGAGCTGCTTCAGAACCGGCGTTTGCGCTCAAAAATGCCTCATGTTGATGATCTGGCGACCACACCACCGAGTACAGAGTTCCGCGACAAAGATCACGAGAAAAAGATCATGGGAAAAGAGAGGGAAGACGCTAAGCGTATGGCTAAGCCTAGCAACATCGAGATCGGCGATAACGTTTTAATGAAAAATCTTCTCCCAGCAAATAAGCTATCAACTAACTTCTTGAAGGAGAAGTTTATGGTGATTGGCAGAAACGGATCAAATGTCACGATCGAATCAGTTGATTCTGGTCGTACCTACGACAGGAACACATCGCACTTGAAAAAGGTCGTCGATGCTCCATCGAACACTGGCAGCGAGCCGGAGTTGATTGTGGAGGATGGTGAGGTTTTGCAGCGAGCTGATGCTGAAATAATCGACGATCGAGCAGATCCAGATCAAAATGAACCACTTCCGGAAGAAGGATTATCTAGGCGATCGAGCCGAACTCGCCAAATCCCGCAGAGATACCGTTGAGTTTTGGGAACCCCATGATGTAACTATGTTATAATAAATAGACTAGAACCGTATTAGTTGTTCATTAATTTAAATAAAGAAAAGAAAGAAAAACTTAAACTTTACAAAAGAGGGGATGTGATAGGAACGACCCACAGTTGCATGTGTGTGCGGTGGCAGCATCATGATCCTCATGTGAGAGAGCGAGCGTCTGAGCTTGCTTGCTGTGTGCTGTACCGAACACTTCAGTCTCCGTGTGACCGCGCGCTAGCTACCACAGCCTCAAAAGGCCGAAACTCGAAAGGCAGAATCTCGGAAGACGGCAATTCAAAAGGCCGAATTTGATATTTTGCTCAGCAGGCAGAACTTCTCAAAAGACCGAATGTCTGAAAAGGTAGAATGATTATGGAATTTGAAATTTTTGTTTATATTTTCACGATCTTCATTGATTATAATGTTTAGAGATACAGTAAACTAACAAACTGTGCTCTTTTTTGTAATTTTAAGCTAAAAAAGTACAAGATGAGTACATGGTGTTTATCTTTACCGATCATGTTGTTACCGTGAATACAAGTGAGTAGAATATAATGAATTAAAGTATTTCAAAAGTACTTCAACTGATACTGGTGACGATAACTGCAATTTGATCATTCGTAACCAAATACAGTCCAGACTCGATCTTTTAAGGCCTTGGCAAAATATCACTTCGGATAAATGAACCATGATTTTTTTCGATGTCTTATTTCTCTAATTAGAGTTTAGGTATGCCTTCTTTTTTCAAATTCAATTTTTATTACATATAACTATGGTTTATTAAAAATAATATTAACTAACCGTGCCCGGAAGGCCTTTCGAAATTCGGCCTTTTGTAGGAGACCCGAAAAAACAGGGAGCAATTTTTTTTTCAGAAAACTTCAAAACTTCAATGGAAATTCAAGAGCAATCAGCTGAAATCCGCAAACCTAAGTTTTTTTTTGCTGAAATTTTTGTTTTCGACAAATCTTACATTTTTTTGCAAAACAACTAAACTGCCCCTGATCGTAAAAATGTCCCACGATAAAGTGACTTACCACCGGGGGTTGAGTGCAAGGGAATGAAACCGCTGAGAATTTTAACGTACAAATAATTTTGCAGCCTGGAGCATGCGAGGGATAGGACACAGCACCCTCTCGATTGAGTGTAGATAAAATTCCATTAAAATAAAACTTCATTAAATATCTCTCATGTAAAAGTAATTTATTCGTTTTATTCTTTATCAATCTCTCACTTTTAATTTTGTTTCTTCTCATCTTTACAAAATGCAGGCCAAGGATTGATACCTAAAAGCATGCAATGGCACTGACCTTGTTGCGTGCTCTTCGGTTGACGTCCACGTAAGGAACATCCTGGAAGGAGCGCAACTAACTACATCCGTAGTTCTGTTAGATCATCCGAATTGTCTTGATCAGAACAGTATAGCTCTGGTTCCTTGCGAGTGTCCTATTTTCTTACCTCCACGTTGGCTTGGTTTTCATGATGACCTAGCTGGTGGCCTGTGGAAACGGATCGTAAACCTTTGACCACCGCGGGTCAAAGTCGAGACGGCTAAAAGAAAGGGGCGCGACAATGTGGGAAAGGGAAGTAATTTGTGATTGTAGACGGTATTGTTTTGATTCGCAGTATGTTGAGTCAACTGCTGTGGATGTACCTGAAACATAGCACAACGGGGTTTCTCTTCTCTTCATTCTCAGCTATCAACTATCTCCTATTTTTTATTTTGCTCTTCTGATTCCCAATTCTTCACTGATTCTTCTATTTAATATCCAACATTTGATTTTAATTTTACTAACTTTTGATTCTCTTATCTCTCAAAGCTTTTCCACTCTTTTCTATCAATTGATAGTGCTGTAACAAACTTTTTTTTTCCTTAAAAATATACTTTTCCTTAATGTACTAGTAATATCAAGTCTATTTATCATTCGCCTGATCTTTTTTGATTTTATTGCGAATTTATTTATTTGAATAATTCTTTATCTGTCCTATAAATTATCATTACTATTATCTAAGCTTGTTTTGTATCTCTATTTATTAACTATTGTCTAATTTTTACATCTAATACATCTAACTTCTCATTTTTATTCTTCAAAATACGCTCATCATTCTCTTACTATTGATACTTGATTTTTATAAAATAAATTCTCTTGTACTGTGTATTGTTTTCAATCTTCACCCTTTTTTCAAACAAGTGAGGTTTGAGCCCTTACTCAATTTATGGAATGGTTAAAGGATTAACACAAATATTACTATTGTATTTTTGGCAAACTTTTATAAGATGCTTAGGACCAAAAATTGTAACAAAACACCGCGACAAAAGAAATAGCAACAGATAAACACGACTCAACAATAGGGAAGATTTCAGGAGAAAACAATACACAGTAAATAACAATAAGTTTTTGAATTTAAACTAAAAATAAAACAGTTTTTGCTTTAACGAAAGTTGATAGGCACACTATAGATGGTTAGGCGCTTATACTTACATCAAACCCTACGTAATGTACCACCCCCGGCCGAGTTAAAATGCGTAACCGGAAAAGAAGGTGTGCATGCCTGGCACGAACACTCAAAGCGTGTTCTAGCGTGCTGCTCGTACTGACTCAGAGCAAGGGTGAGATGTAGGTGTAAGGGCAGTGCGTGTTCGTCGGGAACCTAGTGCATAAGATCGGTCAAGGCCCGTTCTTACACTGAAAATTGCGAATTGCGAATTGCGAATTCTCATCTTTACAAAATAACCCCAATGAAAGTACCATATTTGCAATCATAATTTCAATCACAGTCGCAATATACGTTACATCACCAATAACGCCTTATACTTCATACACAACCTAGCATTGCCCATATATGTGGGTCACAACATGTGTAGCTTATGCAGCATGCACCCTCCTGCCTCCCTGTTAAACATAAATTACCACAGGTGATTGCTCGTCGCTCGGAACCACAACATACCTTGATAGGTACAACTTCATACAGAGGCAAACGGAGTGTTTTGTACAGGTAACACTTGTTGGCCGTCTAATTACGCTTCTGGCTTTTGTTTGTGTTGTTTGTTGATACATTTATGGTAAATACAGGTGAAAATATCGAAGAGGAGGTGGCAGGGAAGACAATGACGACGAATTATGTTGACCACTTTTTTTCTGAACAGGCATTGTAGTGGTAGTTCATCATTGTATGAGTGACATTAGGGATGGTCAGCGTGTCAGATAAATGAAAAGAATACCTTTTATTTTATTGTTTTGATATATTTTTCTTAGTTTTATTTTTTTTTTAAATCCTTCTGAAACTTTTTTGGTGCCTTCGGTATGGCCAAAGAAGCCATTTTGCATCATTAGTTTGTCCATACACACAAAGAAAAAATACTCTAAATTTAAAAAGATCGTTCGTTGGATTAAAAGTTCGCGTTGGTGAATATTCGTAGAAAGTTCAAACTTTTTAATTTAAAAGTTGGAAAGTTGTTGATACTACCATGCATTTCTGGAACAAAATCGTTGTATCGGTAAAAGTTTTTTGCTTTTAATTTAAGAAGAAACTTTTTATGGCATGAATAAATAACATTTAACATTACAGTGATGATTTTCGAAAAATGTGATGGATTTTATTGCATTATTTTAATATTAAAACAGTTGCTTCCGTTTTTTTTTGTATTCAACGCATCTGCTTATGGTAGACTATCTTCTGCGTCCAAGCTGAACCGATTCTTACGGTACGCCACCGGTCACGTCCGAAGGCCCCATGCTGAGCAGGTTACGGATGGACGTTTCGTCTGGCAGCAACATCGCGGCCTTCATTTTGGAGCGCAACAGCGTTGTAGAGAACAGGGTGGTCTCGTTGCCGGCCATCATCAGGACAGGCTTGGAGGAGTTGGCCATTGGTTGTTGATTCGGGAAGGGAAGTCGACGTTTTCCGGCTGGGAAGTAAAGCGCCTGAACGGATATTTCCCGATCACTTTGTCCTCCTTCAAGAATGACACAGATGTTCCTACTCGCCGTCAAAGTTCATCCCGCCGAAGCTGCGTTTGTGGGCGGTAGTTGCTGAAAGTGTTTGAAAGTAAATGAAATTGGTGAGACACTGAGCACATTCTCAATACTCACCGGTGACTTCTTCGGTATTCCAGGTAGATGTTCTTGATCAGGTTCGTCGGATCTCGCTCCAACCTCTGGAAGTAATCCGTTAAACATGTCCCGTAACGAGAAATGGAATGCAGACCCTCAGGACATCCCACACTGTTCCGTCATCACTTCCGGCACATAATGCTGCTGATGGTCGTAAACCGCTGGCACCGAGTGCAACATCCGCGCTGACCACCTCCGATTATGGCGCTTCTCGTCGTTTCCCTCTTCCGTCGGATCCTTCTCCTCACCGTTAAAGTTTACTTTATCGTACTTGTTCGAAAAGCGGATGTAAATCTGCTTCAACTTCAATATCGTCCACCTGGCCACCACCACCGAATACAACCGGTGCAAATCCACATCCCGACCTCCGATCTTCGGCAACCGCATAAACTGCGTCCTACAAAAACAAACAAAATTATTCACGAACGCCACCAAGCACCCAAGCTTCCTTCTTACAAAATCCGGTCGTGAAACAGCTGCAGGTCCTGCAGGAAGCTGGCCTTGTCCTTTTTCGAAAACCAACTTTCCCCCCGACCTCGTCCCGCACCGGCACCACCAACCTTCCGCTGCTGTGTCCGCGTCCGACTTCTGGCTGTGGCCGCGTCCTGATTTGATTCACTTCGTGGGCAACTCACTCACCACCGGCACTACCAAAATGTTTGTTTACTTGTTTTTACTTAGGCGTACACGGTTACACGAGAACGACGAAATGAAAGAAATTATGTAGTCGAATTAAAAGTAAAAACTTTTAAATCAGTTAGCAATGAGATTTTCAAAAACCGTAGCAGTAAAAGTTTTCATATTCAAAAGAAGAAAAAAAACTTTTAATGGTGCAAATTTGGACCACTTTTTATTTCAACAGTAAGTTACTTTTGCCATTACAGTAATATTTTTTTGTGTGTATAATTTTCCATACAAATTTGGCAGCAGTCCATACAAAATTGATGTATGAAAATTCAAAAATCTGTATCTTTTGAAGGTTTTTTTTACATTGAAAAAAATGATACACGGTTAAAAGTTTTTTGTGATTTTTAGTTTCACTTATTGTCACTAAAACTTGATTTGCAAAAAAACACTATATTTATTTTTTTTATTTTCTGATATGTGTCAAATGTCAACTTTTCAGAAATTTGCAGAATTTGCAAAAATCTTTGACTGAGTTATGAATTTTTGAATGATTACTGATTTAAAAAAATAAAATAAATATCGCTCGTAAAAAAATTTCAACTTAATTTTTCGATGAAAAATCTAATTTGCAATTAAAAAGTACTTTAGTGAAATTTTGATAAAGTGCAACGTTTTCAAGTTATAGCCATTTTTAAGTAACTTTTTTAAAAATAGTCGCAGTTATTCATTTTTAAAATTAGTGCCTATGTGTTCCCACCTTTAAAAAGAATATATTTGAAAAGCTGAGAAAAATCTTTTTTGAATTTTGTTGATACGATCCTTAGTTTCTAATATATCGCCATCCAAAGATTAAAAAACAGGACAACAATACAACTAAAATCGAATGACCGATATCTCAGAGAATTGCTTTATTTTTTTAAATTATTTGTCGTAAATTTCTTTAAAAAATTTAAGGTTTTTAGCCTCTGCCAATTTTACTTCAAGTTTACCGAACTTCCGATGAATGAAGCTTCGGATAATAGAGTCTGGAATGTTTTTTTTATGATTTCATTGACATTTGATACAAAACAACATTACAGTGACACCCATCCCCAACGACACCCCTACCCAACTCACACAACACTTACAACGCGCCTCCACACCACACTGCCGGATCATGTGGCCACATAGTGCTGTTGATACGCACATCTCCACCCGGTTTGACCAGTTTCTCCAACACCAAACGTGTATCGCGCTGCGGTGTTGTGGAGGTGCCCAAGAAGCCCCAACCCGGGGCCCACAACTACAGCCGAACCCCTCTTCACAGCTCCTCTCTTGTTTTAACTCAACGCGGACAGGTACAGATGTGTATGCGGACAGGTAGGTCTCCCCCGTTTGGATATTACACAAACACACTGCCGGTGGAGAATGGTCTCTCGCTGAGAGAGGTGTCCGTTGAGTCCGTTGGTTCGTCAGTACGGCCGCCATAGCGCAGTGTTAGTTCCATTGCTACAACTTCGCGGACCGCACCTAGTTTTTTCCATTCCGAAGGGACCGAACCCCCTCGCGACGCGACGATTTGTTCTGGTGACAATCCTTGCTATCCTAGTTGGGGTTTACCAGGGGAGTTGTGGCGTAACACGTGGCGCGACGCGTAAGGACGACAAGTTACGGAGTTACGGAAGAAACGCTGGGAAAGTTCTGCGAGCGACGCGTACCAGAAGAAGCCAATTTCTTCGAGTTGTGGAGAGTTGTGTTGTTGTTCCTCTTTCTTCTGGGCTTGCTGAAGAAGGGGCTTGAAGAAGTGAGTAGCTGCAAGAAGTTGAAGTTGCTGGTGTTGATTGTGAAACCTCCAGCTTGAGGTGCTACAGCTCACGTGAATGACGCCCTGCGAAGGGCGTTGGGGCGCTGTTTTTTTAGATCTTGGAAGATTTAATTACGCTGTAGTAATATGCGTTTGGCGCCACCAAGTCGAGTCGAGGGTTTGTGCTTTATCAGATAAAAATCACGATAGCAAAAGTGAAACCAGTTTGCTTAAAGAAGACAACAGCTTCGGTACGTGATTCACACGTAGTGTTGGTACATGAAGATCCATCATTACTTCTGTAAACAACATCCATTAGAGTTGGAGTTGCTGCATACCAACTCCGGACCAACTGCTGCCGTGGAACAAAAAAGTGTTACATGATATTGAAAGGCTTCACCATCAGACTGCCCAACTAAAGGCATCGAAGCGACGACGACGACGAGATGGCGTCAGAATGTCGTGCCCGTGGATACCACCAGTCTCGGAGTCTCGGAGGCTGTTAAGCTTCGTCGTTCGCCAATTCTTTGTGTGGAACAACAGTTGGGGCTGGTTGGAATGAGTTGTTGACCTTGGGGTGTGCAGTTCGAAGTGTGGTGTGGTGTAGAATATCGAAGTTATTTACGTACCTTAGAGATGTATTGAAAGAGTCTGTGAGTCATGAACTGCTGGACGTCTCGTTGCGGGGAGTGTAGATTAATGCATAGGTTATGGTTTGTGAGGAGTGTGTAATATTTCATTGACACGAGCAGCAGCTGTGATGAATGGAATGTAGGTTAAATACGAGTTGCGATGTACTACGATGCAGAGTACGCGGGGACTACGTGATGCGGTGATTTATGTTGGATATTGATTTACTTCCATATTGGGTGACGGTCACTGCTAGGCCTGGGTATGATGAGCTCATCGGGTTGAGATTAACTTCTTGGAGATTGACTACAATATACTTTAAAAAAGTTTGTTTGTTTCGAAGTTCGATTATCCAAAAGGTCTCCATAAAATCTTCGGATAATCGATTCACGAAAATGTTTTTTTTTATTTTCTGATTTTTTACATGAAATTCTAGTTCAGCAACCCCAAATTAGTCAAAATCAAGTGGTTGATTCTCAGGTATTGTAACAAATGATTTTGAATTTTGGATTTACCGGCCCTGTATGATACAATTTATGATCCAAATTGCCTTCTTTTGAATTAGGGAATCCATGGACAAAGTTTCATCCAAATCATGAAATACAAAATAAAAAATCCTGCTTTTTTGAAATTGTACAGAATTACTCTACAACTTTGTCTAAGATCGAACATAAAATACCAAATCGATGAGAAAAGTTATTTTGATAGCATTTTTGTATGGATAGCTGCCAAAATTGTATGAAGATTTGTATGTATAAACTGATAATGCAAAATGTACTCGCTGTTCCCAGATAATTGATCATATATGCAAAGTCCAAAATTACGTATGACAAAGCCAATTCCATAATTCATTCCTAAAATCGGCTTTACTCCCTTTTGAACCCTCTTCAATTCCAGTTCCCAAGCTGTATGCAAACACACAAAAAATAACAACAACTTTCAACAACAAACTGACCTGATTTGCCTTTCCGTTTGCCTCCTCTTCCTCCATTCTCAACACACATTCCATCGATCTCGCATTACCCTGGCGGGGCTGGCAGCCCGACGGGTCTTCCCAGAGTTATGTGTATGTAAATACCTCAACTTCAAACCCTTCCCGGCCAAGAACCGTCTCACCAGCTCGGGAGGGAGTAATTTAAAGCAACTTCACTTCCTGTTCAAGTACCCAGCACGCTGCATCAGCTCTCGGTCGATAATTGCACCGCAAGTCCGTCCAAGTCATCTCCCAACGATTCGAAGGGCATCGCGGTGTAGAAAAAAACACGAGAATCATCATACTCTCCGAGGCAGCCCTGGAAAACCAGTTTTAAACTCCACAAATTGGAACGGCTCAAGGTCTGCCTCCCCAACCCCCCCTCCGTAGGACTGTTTTCCGTTAGGAGTAACTTATTCCTCCCGATTTGAATATCTCGTCGTGTTTTTGTGCAAATATAACCTTTCTACTGGATCGCGATGATCTTTGGTCGTCGCCGTTGGATCAAGAAGTCAGTCCAGGAGGAGCCTTTTGTCAGTACGGTTCAACGGTTTTTTTTCTCTGCGGCTTTGTCCAGCTTCAGCGTGAAGATTTGAGGGAGCTGACTTGAATGTGGATGAGCCCGGCTTTATGAGTCGTAAAATGGTGGGGGAATGTTGGATATACGGAAGGTAGTTCACCCCAGAAGCTTGTCTTTCTCTTGGTGTTGTAAAGAACTTCAAGCAGCAGAGTAGAGTTGGACGCAGCGACTGGGTGACGTGCTTGCTGACATCGTCTAGTGGAGGCCTGCGAGGGAGCTTTTATTTTTTTTTGTAGGGTGGATCTTTCGTTGACAGATGTTGATGAAAACTGATTTATTATTTAAAAAAAATAATTTCTGATTCTTTTTATTTAAAATTAATCTATTTAATTTCGTTACTCATTTTAATGCCCAAAAATTACTATCGCCATTTTTTTTCAAATTGATTCAAACAACGGGAAGGGACCATCCATAAACCACGTGGACACTTTTTTGGGAATCTGTTACCCCCCCCCCCCTCGTGGACAATTGTCCATACAAAAAAAAACTTTTTTGTATGGATCGTGGACAATCGCCATACCCCCTAAAGTGTCCACGTGGTTTATGGATGGTCCCGAACTAACTATCACAAATAATGTTTGCTTACACTAAATTATTATCTATATGTCTTTGAAACAAACAGTTTGTACAATATTTTTTTCAAGATTTGGTTATATGACCTGATTTTTTAACATTCAAAAATTTATATCACGGAAATGCTCTACACAATTTTGCGAACCGATTATACAAACTTTGCAAGTAAATATTCGAAAACCTGTGTCTTTAAAATAAATTTTCCAATCAATTTTAGATCATCAGCAAAATTTGTGGTTATGATTCAGACTTTTCCGAAAAAAGTTAACACTGAATATTAGTTTTATTTTTTTAACTTTTTGTCACCTGAAGTTAAATTCCCAAAATAAGTAAATCTGTTTTTTTTTTATGAATGTGTTAGGGGACCTAAAAGGCATCTTATGTTCTTGGGTTTAAGATGGTGCAAAATTTGGTACTAAACCTATATGATTTTTAGAAAAAAATACCTAATATTAGATGCAAAATAGTGCATCCATCCCGGGACAGAAATTATGTGAATTTTTCAAAACCGGGATTTCCCAAATCCCATGATGTTGCTTATTTTGCCTCGGTTCTCCAGATTAAAAAAAAAACTCTTTTTTCAAATCTATTTAAATTTCTTTGTAAAAATGATTGTGCAATTGAAAATTATCTACTAAAAAGGCACTGGAAAGTATTTATTGATTTATTTAAGATCATTGATTTTTTTTTTTTAAATTTTGGTCAATATCTTTGGAACTTTATCTTTTCGTAACATCATGTTAATTAATTAAAAGCCATTTTGCATCATTAGTTTGTCCATATAGTTTTCCATACAAATTTGGCAGCTGTCCATACAAAAATAATATGTGATATTACAAAAATCTGTATCTTTTGAAGGAATTTTTTGATCAATTTGGTGATTTTTTTACCGTGTATCATTTTTTTTTCAGTGTAGTCCATATCCATACCTACAACTTTGCCTAAGACACCAAATTGATCAAAAAATTCCTTCAAAAGATACAGATTTTTGTAATTTCACATATATATAATGATGCAAAATGGCTTCTTTGGGCATACCGAAGGCACCAAAAAAGTTTCAGCCGAATAAAAAAATACAGAAAAAATCGAATGACCGAAATCTCAGAGAATTGCTCATTTTCAAACGATAACATAAAATTTTTAAATTTTAAGTAGATATGTTTATGAAAACATTCTTCTTTTTAAATAAAAATAGGTTCTTTTGAGTCACAAAAAAATCATAAATTTTAATGATTTTTGTTAAATCTTGGAATAATAAGCATTTTTTTGGCATCAGCATATATTGTGATTGCTTGAAAAATACCAGTTTTTACCGTTTCCTGGGAAGATCAAAATAAGCAACCATAAATGATATATTTTTGTTAAGTGTGCCGCGTCAAAGATATAAACAATTTTAGGTTTATATTTTGCTCAACTTTCAAACAGTACTTTAAATACTTAAGACATTTTTTAAGCATCATTTTAACAAAGAAATTTAAAATAACATGAGTTTTATATATTAGCAGATATACATTTTATTCGTCTCCTCAAAAATCAATTTCAAATAAACACATTAATTTATTTTTACAAATTTTACAAAAAAAAAAACAAAACAAATATTTTAAATAATTTGAACAACAATATTAATATTAAAGAAAAACATATCAAAATGTAAATAATACGTAGTAATACATTATGGAACATTTGTTTTTTAAAGCATAGAATAGAAATGTTTCTGAATTTACAGTATGTAAAAAAAGTATTTACACCCCTTGGGCACTATGCACATTTTGTGATGAAACATGTAACAATTTAAAGTTTTACAGAAACCTAGTACTACGTTTTGTTCAGAAACTCATGCCGAACATTTTTCTACAAAAAGCTCATAAAAATATGTTTTCTATAAAAAGTTGTATAACAAATACTATTACAAAAATAGAAAAGGTGCAAAAAAAGTTTGTACACCTTTCGAAAAAATAAAATATATAAAGTTATTTGTTGACAAATCACCATAAATCCAGTCTCTCAACTCCAAATAGGCTTCCTTGACTGATTAAGAAAATAATTTGGATTAAATATAAAGTTTACTAACTACTTAGTATAAAAGTTTATATAACTCTGGAAATTCTATATAAAACTTAACTAAACTTAATTTTGCAAACTTTCAATTTAACTAAATGTCAATATATTACCATAAAATTGCTATTTAAACATTCTGGAGTGAGTATAACACCGTTTTGGGGGTCTTTGTATGGATAGAATAGATTTTTCGTTGGAATTTCGTACCAACCCGGAATTACGTCGTCGGAAAATCCGCCAGCATCCGAACCGGTCCTCAATTCACAAGTCAACCTATGTGGCATCGGAAAGGGCATAAAATTTCCGATCTTTTGATACCCATACATCCAGGTTTTCTATAAAACCCACGTTTTTAGTAAAATTTATATTTAATCCAAATTATTTTCTTAATCAGTCAAGGAAGCCTATTTGGAGTTGAGAGACTGGATTTATGGTGATTTGTCAACAAATAACTTTATATATGTTATTTTTTCGAAAGGTGTATAAACTTTTTTTGCACCTTTTCTATTTTTGTAATAGTATTTGTTATACAACTTTTTATAGAAAACATATTTTATGAGCTTTTTGTAGAAAAATGTTCGGCATGAGTTTCTGAACAAAACGTAGTACTAGGTTTCTGTAAAACTTTAAATTGTTACATGTTTCATCACAAAATGTGCATAGTGCCCAAGGAGTGTAAATATTTTTTTTACATACTGTATTTCAAAATTGTAAGAATTTGATTTGATTTTGATTTTAAGAATTTTTATATTTTAGCTGTGAATCTCTGCCCTTAGATCTCATTTTTAGTTTTGAGCAGTTCTCTACAAAATCCATCTTTTTTTTTTAATTTTAATTTTTGTATTTTTTAATTCGGCTGAAATTTTTTTGGTGCCCTCGGTATGCCTAAGGCTACCAACTCTTGCCGAGCAAAAATCCGTACACTTTGCCGATATGACACCATGGTGTAACAAAAACTGTCAATGAATTATTTAGATAAATTTAATATATTTGAGAATTAAAAATATAAAACTGTGTCTAACAAATTTCACAAAATGCCATCAGAGTGCTTATGACTTGCACGTTTAAAAGTATTCATAAAATAAACCGTGATTTGAATCAAATCATTATGTTCTTCATTTTTTTTTGTTAAACGTTTAAAAGTTTACGGAATGTCAAGTTTGCTTATCGTTCTTAGTGTTTTCACGAACAATATTCCAGAGTTTTTTTTTATTGAAATGGTCTTCAAACATGTAAAACACAATAAATTATAGGACCTTTAAAAAACTCTAGATTTGTTAATTCAAATGTTCAAATGTTTTCACAAGTTTTAGAAAGCCTTTGGAAATGGATAAATATATTTAGTAAGGAATTTCTAAAAGAACAATTCTAGAGTTTTTTTTAAAAGGTCCTAGCAACATATGAAAGACAATAGTTCAAAAACTCTAGAATTATTGATAATCAAGTTTGAATTGAGAAAACCCCAGAAAACTCTCCCTTTTTAAATCAAACTCACAGAAAAATAAAAATTTCTAGTTAAAAAAAAAGCTTCTACCAAATCAAAAAAGCAATTCAATGATTAAAAAGTTGTTAAAATTCCGTACAAATCCGTATTATGCGTAAAATTCCCTACAAAAATTCCGGCCTGTTGAAAATCCGCGAAGAGGTTCGAAAATCCGTATGGTAAGGAAAAAATCCGTACAGTTGGTAGCCTTAGGTATGCCCAAAGAAGCTACTTTGCATCATACAAATTTGGCAGCGGTCCATAGAAAAATGATAAGTGAAAAATCAAAAATCTCTATCTTTTGAAGGAATTTTTGATCGATTTGGTGTCTTCGGCAAAAATGAAGATATGGATAAGGACTACACTGAAAAAAATCATAAACGGTAAAAAATTTGTTATGATTTTTAATTTCGCTATTTGTCACTAACACTTGATTTGCAAAAAAAAAAACACTATTTTGATTTTCTGATATGTTTTAGGGGACATCAAATGCCAACTTTTCAGAAATTTCCAGAACGGGCAAAAGATCTTTGACCAAGTTATGAATTTTTAAATGAATACTGATGTTTAAAAAAAACGAAATATTGGTCGCAACATTTTTCAACTACATTTTTCGATGTAAAATCGAATTCGCAATCAAAAAGTATTTTAGTGAAATTTTGATAAAGTGCACCGTTTTCAAGTTATTGCCATTTTTCGGTAACTTTTTTAAAATTAGTTGCAGCCATTATTTAAAAAAAAAAATACCTAATTAAAAATGTTTTTGCTAATATTTGTACGTTCTTCAAATTATGTTCACAATTCACTCCAAAAAATATCTCTCATCCACCCTAAACTCACACTCCTTCCTCTAACTATCTTCTCTACCTTGGCCACTTTCGTCGCTCATTACGCTTTCAGCTCCATCGCAATCCATTCTTAATTCCGCGGCCGTCGCGTCGTCGTCGTCGCTCTCCGCCGCTGGTTTTGCCGGTCAGTCGGCGAACGAACGAACGAGCAGATTCACCCAACCGTGTTGTTTTATTTTGCTTTTGAATTTCTTTCCTTTGCTTTCTTCGCCAGTGTTGTTGTTGTGGGTTGCCTGTGGTGGAAAAGCTCTCTCGGCTTGGGCCGGTTCGAGTTGAGCTCGCGACTCCAAGTCAGTTCTCTCCGGAGTTTCGTCGAAGTTGGTTCGTTCGTTTGGTGAAGTCACGTCGCGGTTCGTTGAGGTGGGGGAAAAACAATCTGTTGATCATACACAGTCAGTCTAACGTTAGACACGTGTGGAAATTCCCTTGGGGGAGGGTTGGTGGTTTTGCAGACCAGTAGTGCAGTGTTATTGATTAAACTTGACGTGTTGTGGACAAGCGAAGGTTTCAAGAGTTGTTCCCACGTCGTACCTTTGGATTGAAAAGGTGTGTCTCTAGCAACGAAAGAAACCGCCGCTGGCAGTAATTTGGAGTTTGTAAAGGAGTAGCCAATTTGGCCCTTTGATTGCGCCCACCGAGCTCAACAACCTCAACAACATGTAAGATTGTGCGGGGTAGTAATTTACCAGAAATCCCTTTCCCCTTCATTATAATGTTGGGGGTCATTACATCAAACCTCCGAAAAGCTCGCAGCTGACCCGTGGAACAATATGGAATAAAAACTGTAACATTTTTTTATGTTGCCCGATTTCCCTTTTATTTCTCGTTAGCCCACAACGGAAAAAGGCACATTTCGCCAACTCTTCAATGTTGTGCCTACGTCCGCACAAAACATCAGCAGACTTCCGAAGAAAGCTCGAGTTTTGACTGGGGTTTGACCGCGCAATTGTTGCTGAACTTTTGCTGTTAACTGCAATTTTCATCACACATAATCACACCTGTTAGCGCTGCAACAAGAAAGTCAGACCGCTTAACAATAGTTATCTAAACGTTGCAAAACTATATTTAATTTGCACACTTCACTAGTCGGAGTCGGTTCAATCTTGCTACACCTTTGGGTTGGTTAGTAGGTTACGGGCCGAGCTCTGGGGTTTTTACTTTCAAAATATTATATGGAGCATTGTGAGGGGTTGCTGCTGCTGCCTTTTTTTTCTCACGGCATAATTTGTCTAGCATCGGCTACTGATGATGCAAGTTGTGAGAGTTTGAGCCCCCCGTACCAGCGAAATATACTACTTTGTTAATTTGATCAAGCCAGGGACAATCAGGGGAACTTACATACGAAAATAGATAGCGAAATTAAAGCATTAAACAATCTTTATACGGAATTGAAAATTTGTTAAAGATTTTTTTTATAAACTAAGAGTAATCCTGAGCAATTAATTTCAATAATGAGTTTTTTTTTTTTAAATTTATATTTATTCAAATTTCTTTTTCATGTACATTCATTCAGTTAAAATATTATTGAGTGTCCAATCACAAACGATGACTTTTCACCTCAATTTTAAATACTAGCAACTTTCATTTATTCATGAAATATTGTAGCTTTCGCTATTCAGTGATTTCAAATGTAGGAGGTCCTACATGTACAAAAGGAAAAGGGATACCTTAAAACTAACTTATAAACTATATAAAGAGCGGATCAATGCAGCTGAAGACTGCAATGATTTTTGTCGAAATGCATCAATTATCTTATTGGACATAACATCCAAAGTGTCAACTTCGGCTAATTGATGAAGTTCACTGGTGCTGAACCAGGAGGAAGTTTCAGAATCATTTTCAGAATTTTGTTCTGAATCCTCTGAAGTTTTTCTTCCTGGTTAAGCAACAGCTTGTCCAGATCGGCACAGCATAAAGCATGGCAGGTCTGAAAATTTGTTTATAAATTAACAGTTTATTCTTGAGACAAAGTCTAGAATTCCTGTTTATAAGTGGATACAAACATTTAATATATTTGTTACATTTAACCTGGATACTTTCAATGTGATCCTTGTAAGTAAGGTTTTTGTCAAAACCAAGTCCAAGATATTTCACTTGATCCTCCCACTTTAAATTTACCTCATTCATCTTTATAATGTGATGACTTTTTGGTTTAAGAAAATCAGCCCTTGGTTTGTGAGGGAAAATAATAAGTTGAGTTTTTGCAGCATTTGGAGTAATTTTCCATTCTTTCAAATAAGAATTGAAAATATCCAAGCTTTTTTGTAATCTTCTTGTGATGACACGAAGGCTTCTGCCTTTGGCGGAGATGCTTGTGTCATCAGCAAAAAGTGATTTCTGACATCCTGGGGGCAAATCAGGCAAGTCAGAAGTAAAAATATTGTATAAAATTGGACCCAAAATGCTTCCTTGAGGGACGCCAGCACGTACAGGTAGTTGATCAGATTTGCTATTCTGATAACATACCTGCAGAGTACGATCCGTCAAATAATTTTGAATAATTTTCACGATATAAATCGGAAAATTAAACCTTTTCAATTTCGCAATCAAACCTTTATGCCAAACACTGTCAAATGCTTTTTCTATGTCTAGAAGAGCAGCGCCAGTAGAATAGCCCTCAGATTTGTTGCTTCGAATTAAATTTGAAACTCTCAACAACTGATGAGTAGTTGAATGCCCAAGGCGAAATCCAAACTGCTCATCAGCGAAAATTGAATTTTCATTAATGTGCGTCATCATTCTATTAAGAATTATTCTTTCGAATAATTTACTAATAGATGAAAGCAAACTAATGGGCCGATAGCTTGAGGCTTCAGCAGGATTTTTATCCGGTTTCAAAATCGGAATTACTTTGGCATTTTTCCAACTACTGGGAAAATATGCCAAATCAAAACATTTGTTGAAAATTTTGACCAAGCAACTTAAAGTTGCTTCTGGTAATTTTTAATTAAAATGTAAAAATGCCATCCTCACCAGGGGCTTTCATATTTTTAAATTTTTGATAATAGATTTTATTTCATTCAGATCCGTATTAAAAACTTCATCTGATGAAAATTCTTGTTCAACAATATTCTGAAATTCTATTGAAATTTGATTTTCAATAGGACTCAAAACATTCAAGTTGAAATTATGAGCACTCTCAAACTGCTGAGCAAGTTTTTGAGCTTTTTCCCCATTAGTTAATAGAATATTATCACCATCTTTTAAAGAAGGGATGGGTTTTGAGGTTTCTTAAGAACCTTTGAAAGTTTCCAAAAGGTTTGGAATAAGGTTTAATTTGTTCGACATCTCTTGCGAACTTTTCATTTCGCAGGAGAGTGAATCTGTGGTCAATAACCTTTTGCAAATCTTTTGAATTCGCTTCAGTGCAGGATCACGAGAACGTTGATACTGTCTTCGGCGAACATTTTCAGACGAATCAGAAGCTGAAGATCGTCATCAATAATGGGAGAATCAAATTTGACTTGGACTTTAGGAATAGCAATATTCCTAGCATCCAAAATTGCATTAGTTAAAGATTCCAAGGCTGAATCAATATCAGCTTTGGTTTCTAAAACAAAATCATGATTTAAATTATTCTCAATATGATGCTGATACCTGTCCCAATTAGCTTTGTGGTAATTAAACACAGAACTATTGGGTCTGGTAACTGCTTCATGAGAAAGTGAAAAAGTTACTGGAAGATGATCAGAATCAAAATCAGCATGAGTCACTAAAGGACCACAATACTGACTTTGATTTGTCAACACCAAATCAATTGTTGATGGATTTCTAACAGAAGAAAAGCAAGTTGGCCCATTCGGGTATAAAACCGAATAAAGACCAGAAGTGCAATCTCTGAACAGAATTTTACCATTGGAATTTACTTTTGAATTATTCCAAGATTGGTGTTTGGCATTAAAATCACCGATGATCAAAAATCGAGATCTATGCCGAGTAAGTTTATTCAAATCCCCTTTGAAATAATTTTTATTTTCCCAGTGCATTGGAAAGGCAAATATGCAGCTGCAATCATAATTTTCCCAAAAGAAGTTTCAAGTTCAATGCCCAAACTTTCAATAACTTTTAACTTAAAGTCACGTAACGTGCTATAAGTCATACTACGGTGGATAACTATTGCAACTCCACCGCCATTTCGATTCATTCTGTTATTGGTTATAACTTTATAATCTGGATCACTTTTCAAATAAGTGCCAGTTTTTAAAAATGTTTCGGTTATAACAGCAACATGCACGTTATGAACTCGTAAAAGTTGAAAAATTCATTTTCTTTCGCTTTTAAAGAGCGAGCATTAAAATTCATAATATTGATGGAATTACTTAGATCCATGATTAAACTTCAGGGTAAGAACAACATCATTCGCAAATTTTAATCCAATCTGGATTGCTTCCATCATGGATGTAGCATTACTCATTGTTTGAATCAAACCAAACAGTGAGTTTTGCAAAAAGTCATTTTTCAAACGTAACATCGCCGAGATCAGAAGATCCCAAAGCGTTGCCAGCAGAAAAATTTTCAAATGAGATTTGAGGTACCTGCCCAATTTCAGAAAGATTGGTAGAGGATTTAAAATTCGTGGATGAACCCGAACCCGAAACGACGTTAGCATAAGAAATGCCATTGTTGTTACCTAACCTTTCCACGGTAGGGGTATTTCTAGCATTGTTCGAGTGAGACAGCACGAACGTTTGATTTAAAGATGCAGGTACAACCTGACTTTGAGAATATTTCGGTTTGGATTTCGGCTGATGCTTAGCACGAGAATCCAAAACCTTTTTTCTGATGGGGCAATCCCAGAAATTTGATTTGTGATTTCCACCACAATTTGCACATTTAAATTGGGTGACTTCTTTCACGGGACAATTGTCCTTGTCGTGAGAAGAATCCCCGCAAACCATGCATTTTGGAACCATGGCGCAATGATCAGTACCGTGACCGAATGCCTGGCAACGCCGGCACTGGGTCAGATTCTGACCATTACCGCCATGTTTCTTAAAATGCTCCCACTTTACCCGTACATGGAACAAAAACTGTACTTTGTCCAAAAGTTTCAAATTGTTGATTTCATTTCTGTTGAAATGAAGCAGATAAAATTGTGAAGTCAAACCAAAGCGAGAAATATTCCCGTTTGATTTTTTCTTCATCGGTATTATTTGGGATGGGGCAAAGCCAAGCAACACCTTAAGTTCGTTTTTGATCTCATCCACCGACAAGTCGTTGGAGAGACCTTTCAAGACCGCCTTGAATGGCCGAGCATTCTTGGTCTCATACGTGTAGAAATTGTGTTTGTGGTTTTTCAAATAACCAACAAAAGTTTGGTGATCTTGTAAAGATTCCGTCAACAAGCGACATTCTCCTCTTCGACCAAGCTGGAACGAAACTTTCAAATTGCAAGTTTCCTTGCAATTCTTCAGTTGCGTTCGAAAGCTGGCCAAATCGGAGACGGAAGTCACTACAATTGGCGGAGCCTTTACTCGTTTCTCGACGGCAGAAGGCTCAGTACGAGGAGAAGGTTCCTTGTCATCAGTTTCGGATAAAACACCGAAACTGTTTGTCAATGGAATTGGAGGATTGACCTCACATTCAGAATCAGAATCAGACCTCAGAAGAGGCTGTTTTCTTTTTCTGTTTCCGTTAGCCGGTTTAGCGTTCAAACGCTTCACCGACGTAACGACCAAATCTTCAGAAGATTTGCGTTTACCTTTGTTTTGACGCATTTTGCAAGCAAAGTTCTCTTAAAAAGATGGCTTTGTATGTAAAATACAACAAAATTTCAGGTGGGGTTAGTCTTGAAAAGACTGTTTAGAATTTTGGAAAATAACTCAGGTAGTCTTTAAAAAGACTGTGAATTTTGTTTTGAAATAACTCTGAGCTTAGGTAGTAAAAAATACCGCAGCTCTAGTGTCCGTTCACCACGAAGGTTCGCAAGACACTGATTCAATAATGAGTTGTAATTGTTGATTTAACTGAGACTAAGTGAGTACAATCTCTACAACCAAAGAGTTTCACTGATATGTGTTTTATGAAATCAATGTCACATGAATAGTTCACGATTGAGGCTTTTGAATTCTGTGTAATTGATGTTTTATTATGAAAAATTTGTAAAATTGTACTGAAGGGTGCCGGTTATTACTTGAAGGGTGCTACCTTAATTTTATAAGAATGTTTTGATTCCTGCTGTAAAATAATCATTTTTGCAATCAGCATTGCTCTACAGAAGGACCTTGAAACATTATGTCCCGGGAATTCCCGGAATTTTTCAAAAAAAATATATTTCCCGTTTCCCGGATTCCCGAAATTCAAGCGGAATTTTCGTAACATTTTGGTAATTTTTGAAAATTAAATTTGAAAAAAAAAATAATGAAAGAACCCAATAATAATTTTACTTATTTAATTTCACTTTACTGTTATTGAACCTTATCAGTTCATCTGGCAATTTTATGTCATGTTTTATTTCACATGATAGATATTTTGGAATGAAAATAAACTATTATAATTTTGGTAGGTTTTTCAAACAAGAATTGTTATTATATCTTCCCACCAAGATCAAAATTGTGTTTATTTAACGTTTTTGTTTACCTTGACCAAATATAATGAAAATTGAATTGGTATTATTAAGAGGCAGTATTTGTAAATATTGCTCGGTTTGTTCTAGAGGTCGTATCGAGGTGCTCCGATTTGGATGAAACTTTCAGCGTTTGTTTGTCTATGCATGAGATGAACTCATGCCAAATATGAGCCCTCTACGACAAAGGGAAGTGGGGTAAAACGGGCTTTGAAGTTTGATCTAATCAAATTTACAACTCCAATACTTCTAATTTACGTGAAATTGTCCGAGGATTCCGAATATGACAAAATTGAGACCAAAAAGTGCCGTTATGGAGGCCTACAGGGCAAAAACTAACGTGGTAAAATGTTTGTTGCAGAAAAAACGAAAAACTATGAGAAAAACTGCGATTGGCCAAAAAGTTGATACCGTAAGCTTATAGTCCATGAAATTACCTATCTTTTGACCTGTGGGAGTATGGGTGTTGGAGGCTGTTGGAAAAAGATATTAAGGTTTTAAAAAAATCTATTTTTGACAGTAATTTGCAAAAGCTAAGAGAAAATTTCAAACTAATCCTGGATGTCTATGGCACATTTTGAAGTGCTTCAAAAGACCTTTCAAATGCATCTAAGAGAGTTGGAATTGATGAAGTTTTACGGAAATGCGAGCAATTTTAAGATTTTTTATGTTTTTTTTGACCTCAAACTTCAAAGCCCGTTTTACCCCACTTCCCTTTGTCGTAGAAGGCTCATATTTGGCATGAGTTCATCTCATGTATAGACAAACAAACGCTGAAAGTTTCATCCAAATCGGAGCACCTCGATACGACCTGTTACACATCGGTGAAAATCTCGCTCTTAAATGTCTCAAAGAGGGTTATATAATAAGAATCAGGTTATTTTTTTCAAAGTGTTCTAGAAATTACAGTTTAATGGTGAAAATATGAAGAGTTACCAAGGGCACAAGAGATATACATATGAGACTACTTAATAGTAGTTTATGCAACAAGTTGCAAAAAGAGGATTTTTTCAGCACGAGTTGTACATTTATCCAACGAGGTTCACCGAGTTGGATAAATACGCAGAGTGCTGAAAAAATCAAGTTTTGCAACGAGTTCTATACAACATTTTTTGCAATTCCAAAAAACACACACTGAGTGAAATTTTAAGTCAAATTTTCATGTATTTTGTCAATAAATCGTTTAAATCAATTTTTTTGAAAAGTGTTACTTTTCGAAATAAGTGCTGAAAAGTTCAACTTTTCAGCACCCATTTGAGTGCTGAAAAGTAGAACTTTTCAGCATTTATGTTGAAAAGTGTTGCTATTCGATTCTGTTATTTTTGGTACAGAAAAGTAGGCTATTTCATCGTTCAAGAATGACAAAAAAAGTGAGTAGTTTCACGACGGAATTGCAAAAATACTATTTTTGCAATTTCGTCGTGAAACTACATACTTTTCCTGCCATTCTCGAGCGACGAAACGGACTGCTTTTCTCAACCAAAAATAACAGAATGGAAAATTAATAGGGGAAATATACCCATTTTAATCACTCTAAGCCGTTCGACCAATTCTAATCACTTTTGCAGTTTTCGGCTATTAAATCAACATTTTTTGATACATCAACAATGGAGAGTTGCTTGCTCACTTTTATTTGAGCTATTTGTTACTTTGAAACAGTCAAAAATACTTTATAAAAGCTGTAATTCATGGTCAAAGTGCTGATAGGCCGATAATAGAAATAGGCTGAGAAAGGGTATAGTTCCCCTACCTTTCAAAAACAGTGCTGAAAGTTCTACTTCGTATTTATTCGTCGTATTTATTCAACTGCCGGGACCGTGGTGTAGGGGTAAGCGTGATTGCCTCTCACCCAGTCGGCCTGGGTTCGATCCCAGACGGTCCCGGTGGCATTTTTCGAGACGAGATTTGTCTGATCACGCCTTCCGTCGGAAGGGAAGTAAATGTTGGTCCCGGACTAACCTAAAAAAGGTTAGGTCGTTAGCTCAATCCAGGTGTAGGAGTCGTCTCCCTGGGTCCTGCCTCGGTGGAGTCGCTGGTAGGCAGTTAGATTCACAATCTGAAGGTCGTCAGTTCGAATCCCGGGGTGGATGGAAGCTTAGGTGTAAAAAGAGGTTTGCAATTGCCTCACCAATCAAGCCTTCGAACACCTAGTTTCGAGTAGGAATCTCGCAATCGAGAACGCCAAGGCAATGCTGTAGAGCGAATAATTTGATTTGATTTTATTCAACTCGGTAAACCTCGTTGGATAAATGTACGACTTGTGCTGAACTTGTTCCATAAACTACTATTTTGCTATGAACATTATTTTAACCAATGTCATTTATAAGGTGCGCCAATCATCAAAAAACGACTTCGTATGATATAAAAGGTAGTCAAATAATGCAAACATGTTTTAAAAGCTCGCTCTAAATGTTTGAAAATTTTGACTTGTGATTGCATAAAAATGGTATTTGAAGTGAAAAAGTAGATTTTAAGGTATATTCAATGCTTTATTTAGATTATTATAAGATTTGTCCTGGAAAAAAAAATAATTGCCATAAAAAACATATTTTTCGCATTATTTTTTTCATATCAACTTGTTTATCAACAACTTTGTCATATTCTCCCAAACTGGTCACAGAGACAAATTTAAAAGCAATTTAATGGTTTTGGAACATTGATTTATTTTACTCAATGTCCATACACTATGATTATAAAAAAAAAATACCTAGGTACTTCTTAACAAAAAAATGCTAATCTTTTTTATGTTGATAAATTGTACGAATTGATAGACAGCTTACACCTTAAAAAAAGATCTATTTTCTTGAAGTTGTATTTTTTCACATGCAGTCAAGGCATTAACTGATCCTCACACTTATTTTGCCCATTTACGTTGCTATTCTATACATTTTTGTTGCAAAATATTAATCAGAACCAGGATCAGAACAATTTTCGCTAAGTTTCAAATTTCCCGGGAAATTTGTAGAAAATTTCCCGTTTCCCGGGAATTTTATGAACCCGGGAAATTGGACGCTCTAACCCTATCTCAAGTTATTGTCCCTTAATGTGAATGTCAAAATAGTGTCAGAGAAGCAAAATGTACATCTTTGAAGGATATGATTTTTCCCCTGTTAGTTGAGGTCACTTTGAGCAATATTTATATACTTTTTAAGGGCGGATCTTAGTTGAAATAAGTTGTTTCATAACAAAACTGTTTTTTTTTTTTAAATTCAGCTGAAAATTATGTTTGGATCTTATTTGTAACCCATTTTTTATTAGGGGTGAGGAAAGATTAAGTTAGTTTTTTAAATACATTTTACACGCAGTCAAACTGCTGAAAATGACTATTTTGATATAATTTTATCTGTTCACAATCTGTGGCTTTGAAACTAAGAGTTGCATTTTAACGTATTGTTTTAAATTTTTAGTAATTAGAATTTACAACGATTTGAATATACACAGTAAAACATTGTGTAAATTTGGAAGGTGTAATTTTGGAAGGTTGAATATTACCTCTTTTATGATGTAATTTTTTCCTCAATTTAGGCTGAAAAAGCGACATTACAACAGAAAAGTGGTAAAATTATACATTTTCAGAGGTAAAATTACACATTTTTTCTAACATAAGAGATGTACCCCTTTTCAGATGTAATATTACCATGATTTTTTTCTGTGTATCTTAGACAGATTTTCTTACAAACTCACAACTTTTTAGCTAAAGCTGCGCCAAACACTCCAAGCACATTGTCATTTAGAGCGTGTTACGCGCCGAGCATCGAAGCATCATTTGCAGGTACAGTTACTTAGTGGTACACATTAATGTCCCCTTCAGGCTGAAAACCGTATAAAACCGTATCTCCATCCTTCGGCTCTGGAATATGAACCAGCTCCGGCACAAAGAGCCATAAAGGTGGAGGAAAAATAAACAGACTGATCCACGACAAAACTATAATCGTGTGCCCCATCCTCCGAGATACCTGCAAATTGTGTGTCTTTCTTGTAATAACTGCACCAAGCTACCGAAGCATTGCCAGCGCAGAGAGCGGAAAGATGATGACCGTGCAGCAGCAGCAGTCGCGTTACATCGCGTAGATCGAGATCTCCTCCAAACCCATTAGATCGGCATGACTCATGCAGATCGTCGGCTCTGTCAAATGCGGCTGCCTCCACTGAACTGAAATATTCACAATTTCTCGAAAAGCTGTGATTCACCGCCAAGAGGTAGTGATCTCTCGATATTTCGAGCTTTTTTATTTTATTTACTCGCGCGCATCTAACCAGGTTAAGGTGTTTGGTTTCGACAGTAAATCCCAGAGCTTTGAAAATAATAATAATAAAAAAGAAGGAAACTCGAACAAGAAAAATGTTCAAGTCACTCCAACTTCGGGGCTTGAAGCGAGTTCACTCCACGGTTGTGCTTGTTGCGCGCTGACCCATTTGGCAGAGCACACGAAAACAAAGGGGGATGAAATAAAGCACAAATTGTGGGTTAACTTTGGGTGGATAATTGATAATTTCTTCTAAATCAACTGCTAAAGTGTGGCTAAGCTTTTGTATGGGGGAAAGGTTTGGAATCGGGCATTTGTGGGTTTGGACCATTAAAAAGAATGTGCTTTGGGAGGTTTGGAATAGCAACAGTAGTCACATTTAAGGTTTTAAGTAGGCCATAATAGCATATAGGGGGTGTACCCCATTTGGCATAATGGACATTTGGCATAACGGGTTTTCAAGATGGACGTTTGGCATAATGGACGTTTGGCATAATTGGTCCAAGACATCAGGGACGTTTGGCATAATGGACATTCGGCATAATGGACGTTTGGCATAATTCGTTCAAAACCCATCAAGGACGTTTGGCATAATGGACGTTTGGCATAATTTTTGCTAGCTATTTTTTTCCTTTTTTCTAAACAGATAACTTTACTTTAAAAATGATTTTTGTTTTCAAGAAATCTAGTATCTTTGTAATTTTCTCCCAATAGATGTATTTTTTTCCTTTTTTTCTTAATAAAGCTTGAAAATGCAATTTTTCATAAATATAAAATGCATTTTTTCATAAATATATAATATTGAGATTTGTCTTCTTTTGAAATATTTTGCAGCAATTTTTTTGTATTCAATTATTCCTTCTTTTATTTTAAATTCAACCTAACAAAGTGATGTAAGTTTTGCCAGTCTTTGAAATTAAGCAATAAAGATTTTATACTGTTTACCCTTTTCCCTCCTTTTTCAAATTCAACCTAAAGAATGTATGTACATTTTGCTCTTCTTTAACGAAATGCATTTAAATTTAAATAAAATTTAAAGCTAAAATAAGGTAAAATCTCTCAAAAAATGTGCAGTTTGTTTTTTTTTTTTCAAAATTTTGCAATCATTGTTTTTATGCAATTTTTTCTTCTTTAATATTCATCCTTAGTAAGGTATGTACATTTTTTCTTTCTTTAAATATTTGACAAATGAGTTATGAAATTTTCCCTTCTTTTATTTTAAATTCAACTTTTAGAAGGGAAAATCTCTAAAAACAATACTTTTTGAATATTTGACAATTAACTTCGATTATGATTTTTTTTATAACATTTATATTTATTTATATAAAATTCAACTTATGGAAGGAAAAGTAAATTTAAAGATTCTCATTTTGACACTTTTTAAATGTTTGACTATCGCAAAATTTTTATGTTTTTCACCTACCTCTCTTTAAAATAACATATAATCAGCATTTTTTTTTGGGCAGTTGTCCCTTCTTTAAGATTAGTATTGAATAAATAAAAGAAGCGAAAATTCCATAAACAACTTTATTGCAAAAATTAAACCAACAGAGAAAAAATGTGCAGAAATTATATAAATGTTTAAAGACAACATCTATAAGAGAATTTCCCTTCTTCAAGTTAAATATAAAAAATGATGGGAAAATTGAATAAAAAAACTTAATTGCAAAATATTTAAAGAAAAGCAACATCGACATCTATTCACCCAAAATACAGGATCGAGAGTATAATTCCATCAAAATTTATAGAGAGCTCAATGCTAAACTCGATAGAATAATGGTACCAACTCACACCTGCAAAACAATTAATTAAATTAATTAATTGAAACAGTAAATCTGCAACAAGAGTCATACATCGAAATACTACTCTTGTGTCACCAAGCTGCTGTGGCCAAGGCAGTTTAGTCATTGAGTTAGTCTATTAAAGGTCTCTGGTTCAGTTCCCGTAGAGAACACTTTTTGTTTTGAAGGATGAACTTTTTCTTGAAAATGGACTCGAGGGCATAATTCTCTCGGTCATCTAGTGTTCTCTGTGTCTGTGAATCTTTCCGCTAGTCTCGTGTCGAATGAGTGCTGCCCAGTTCTGGGGTTTCTTTAGATTAAATTCGAAAAAGAAGGGAAAAATGTGAATTTATTTAGAGATTTCCTTTTTCAAGTAAAATTTTGATCAAAAGAAGGGAAAATTGCATTATAAAAGCTCAATTGTCGAAAATTTGAAGTGGTTTTTCTCATCATGAATTTCATATAAAAGGGAAAATTTCATTTAAAAAATTACTGCTAATTATATTGAAAGGGGAAAATCTTAAGCTAACAAGAGATATTTTCTTCTTTATACTAATTATTTAATAAAAATATCAAAATTTCATTGAAAAGATTTATTGTGAATTATTCAAAAAGGAAAGAATTGACTATTGGGGAAAAAATATAGAGATACCTAATTTTTTTATAGAAAAAAAATGATAATCTCTTAAAGTAATATAAAAAGGTAAAAAATATACATTTTCGGTCGTGAAAATGACAAATACTTAACAAAAAAACAAGCTAGTAATAATTATGCCAAACGTCCATTATGCCAAACGTCCTTGATGGTTTTTGAACGAATTATGCTAAACGTCCATTATGCCAAATGTCCATTATGCCAAACGTCCCTGATGTCTTGGACCAATTATGCCAATCGTCCATTATGCCAAACGTCCATCTTGAAAACCCGTTATGCCAAATGTCCATTATGCCAAATGGGGTACACCCGCATATAGGGGCTTTCAGAACCATAACAAAAATCTTTAAATTTAAAAATGTATCTAAGGGGAATGTAATAATAAATGCAATCAAAACATAACTAATTTAAGGCATTAAAAGTCCAATGACTCTGTTTAATAAAATGGAAATCTGTACAAATTTTTCAAAAATGTTCAAACTGAGCACATAATTCAAATCAAACCGGAAATGTTTTTAATTTTTCAGGCAGATTTGAATCCCGAAAATTCAAAAGACAGAAATTCCGGGAATTTTACAAACAGAAAATTCCCGAATACCGGGAATTTTTCTTATTTTTTCCCAAAATTAAGAAAAAAACATATTTTGGTCTTAGAATTCAGATTTGATTGTGATTTCCAAATTTACCGAATAATGCACCTGAAAGTACACACTTTTAACTACATTTCCTGAAAATATTTCCGTGTCTATCGGTGTCTATTTTTAGATAAATCAATTTGAATTTGAAGCTGTGCAATTTTATGTCATAAACAACTCTTCAGAACATAGTAGACCGCTAAAATGCTAACATTTTGAGCTATCACCAAAAAAGTGCTTTTTTGGACCATTTATGCAAAAATGGCGTATATCTCGAGTAGAATAAGAGCTACAAATTTGGCACCTTGGACAAACTTAGATGAAATTTTTCTCCTCTACAACTTTGCCGAGGACACCAAAGCCCAACAATGTCATCCAACAAAGTTAATTTTTGTTTGACACCCTGGAATGTCGTCACCCTGTATGAAAATAACTTCAAAAGATAGCCCTTATTAAGTACAACAACTCTTCCGAAGACACCATTTGGCTAGGATGTCAAATAAAGGAGTTTTCAATTTATTCCACTTAATTTTGCTGTGCAATGTCCAAAAAATCAAATTGTACTGAAGTTTTTCAGCTTTTTCAAAGATGGACAAGAATGGATACTTTTTTTTAGTAAAAAAGAATATTTTGTTGAATAATTTAACCTTTAAAGGGATGTAACTCAGAAATGTTGCACATTATCAAAATTTAACAAAATATGGAGACTTGTCAAACAAGAGTTTCATCAAACTCTTGATGCAAAAATTCTTATTTGGGCATAACGAAAGCTTCAGACAAATTAAAAAAACATGCTACGCTGTTTTTTTAAATTTTGTTGAGTTTTTTGTTCACCAAAAACTGACAACAGTTTTTCGAATTTGTTTGTAAACTGTTGTTTGATTGTGGATATTTTGTAAACAGTTTTTTTTATTTTGAAATGAAAGATTAAAATTATCAAATCAAATATTTCTTTCTGTAATGCTGCAAAATATGAAGACAAGGAAAATCTCCAAATATTTTTTCAACAAACGCAATAGGGTTTGTGAATAGTAATTTATTAATAGATTTTCTATTAGAAAAGGTTATTTCAATACATATTAAGATAAAAGCAACAAATAGAAGGTTTAAAAACTGCTCATTTCAAAAGTAGAAATATTAAATCACATTTATATTTTATTTTTCTAAATGCATTTCGATTGAAATTCAAGCTAAATTAATTATCCGCAACCCTATTCCTTCACTCACACACACACCGTTACCTGATATGTTGTTTCAAGTAGCTTCAACTTGTAGTCACTAATCAAGCATATGTCTTTATCAATCTATTTCCAGGTAACCAACTCAGCGCTGAGTACTTCACTCGCTAGTCTGCAGCGAACGGTGATGACGGAATGACCTACGACCACCGAATTGCCTCCGAATTACAATCGAAAGTTAGTGTTAAATTGCGTTAGTTGGGAAGGCATCGCCTGCCGAAAGTGAAAGAGAAGAGTTACATGCCAAGTGTGCTTGCAATGAGTTAATCAAGCGACAACCCCCGGTGGTACAGTGAATGGCAGTGAGTGAATCACAATGAGCAACGTGACAAGCGAGTCGAAAAAGACGCCGACGAATCGGAAATTCGCCGTCGACTGTGGTGTTAAAAATTTCAATTCGAAACGGCGACGACGGACCTCAGTGGATAGCAGCGTGGGAATGCTACCTCCGAAGCGGCTCCGGTGGAAGAACCGCTGGAAGATTCGACTGCTGGCGGGTCCAGTAGCAGTAGCGGCAGTGATACTAGTGTTGTTCGGTGTGACTCACGGTCAGGAGTTTGCCGGCGAAAGCCATCCGGATCGTGACTTTGAGCATATCGCGACAGCTGAAAGCAAGGAAATCATTACGAATCACATCTCGACGAGTGAAAACGGGGGCGTTGGCGATGATGTGCGGTATCAGTACGAGAACGTCCCCGCTGACCCGGCCGGGGGTCACTTTACGGAGATCTCCGGCGATGTGGTGCTTGGCGAGAAGATCCTGCGCGCGTCCGAAAGTCCGTACATGCTGCGAACGGACTTGGAGGTCGAGCGGAAGGCCCGGTTGATCGTGGAACCGGGCGTGACGATCCACTTTGCGCCGATGGTCGGAATTACGGTTCGCGGATCGCTGCTGGCGTTGGTGAGTTAACTTATGCTTTCTGACTCTTATCTTATCTCTCAACCTTTTGGATTCGACTTGGGTGCGCATGGGCTGCGCGATGAATGTGGTTGATTGTTGTGAAATTTGATTCATTTCTGTTGACACAACCACCTGTCGCAGTGTTTGTCTGGTGGGGCGTTTGTATGTGCTGGTGATAGCTACTTATCAGCGAGCGTCGCGTTCGGCTGTTATCAGCGTTTGTGAAACAGGTGCCCACCGAGCCCTTTGGTGTCGTAGGGCGTTGTATTGCAAAAATAAATATTGGAGTCTTCTTTGCCAAACCATATGGATTAGTAAGCATGGACTTAAATATTTAAAGAGGATTCGTTCGTGGATTAGTAAGCATGGACTCAAATATTTAAAGAGGATTCAATTTCAAAGACGATCATATTTAATTCGACAGTACAAATATATCATATAATTTCGATTGCATTGGCTATAACACTCGAAATTACGTATGGATTTCAGCAAATTTATATACAATTCAATGAGCCAGTCCGATTCCGGTAGAACCCGCAACATCAGACAATGAAAGACCCTTCCAAAAAATAAGAGGGGGAAAAAGGGCCCATAAAAACTGGCGTTGTTTGGCATCCGGTCAGGTTCGTTGACGGACGCGCTACGGTCGTCCACCAGGTCTCCACCACACAGGTGTTCAACGCACGTCCACGTGCTGCATTTTAAACTAGGTTTTCTAGTTGTAACGTACACGATGCGTCAAGAATGGATGGAACACAGTGGAAACGCCGATGACGCAGACAGAAGGTAGACCAAAAGTGCGTGCGCATCAGAGAAAGCTAGTAAAGCTTCTTCTTCCCGAGGTTATTGGCTCAAGGCCGATGACCTCAGCTTAGACGGGGACTCCGACACGATGACCCCGCTACGAAGAGGTGTGGGAAGAAGTTGTTCACCTTTACGGGGTCTCCGATTAGTCTCGCGACAAAGTTTGGGTTTTAGCCTCCGTAATTAGGATCGACAAAAGGTGCTGATAGTTAAAAAGCTATTTGTCAGTGGGTCGTTGATTGGAAGGAGGATCGTTGGAATTAAAAATGGGTTTGCCGTGACGGGAGACTTATAGGGATTCATTTGATTGGTATGCATTACGGAACCTTGGATATTAGTGGATGCTAGCAGAAGAGAAGCTTTTTTGTATGCAGGAAGCATCACCAAGAATTTCAACAAAGAAATATTAATTGATGTTCATTGTTCAGCGATGAATCATTCAAAATATTATTGCAAATGCAATGTTTTTGAAGAAATTTGCATTACAGGCTCTCTCAAAAGTAAAGATTCTCAATTTAAAATAATACCTTTTATTTTTCACGCAAAAAGTTTCGAAAAATGAATAATGAATTAAGAAATGTGTTTCATTGCATTTGTTTTCTGAAACAGTTTTTCATCTAACTATATCGCAGGATAAAATTGAAACTATTTCCAGTTTTACAATTGTGTAGCCCAATTCTATAAAGCGATTAATAATTTTTAAACGAAACAAAATGATTAAACTTAAAATTGTCACCTAAAACGTGTCCAAAATATTTTTTTTTTTCAAAATTGGAAAAATTAAATTTTTTGTCGAATTGAAAAAAATGAGAAATATTTTTAGAGTGTAACTTTTTTTGGGAAAGTCCTGAGCAATACTTACAATCTACATCTTTGTCGAAGACACCAAATTGATAGGAAAATTTGTTCTCAAGATACAGTTTTTTGAATTTTTTAATAAACAAAGTTTCATCCAAATATACAAAATAAAATTGCAAGGTATACAATTTTGCTTTTCGCGTACCGTAAAACGGGGTGACTTTGATAGGTTTGTGATGTTTCCGCCAAATGAAGAGTACAATTAAAATACGTAAGGAATGGTTTAGCATCATACTGACCGTGGTAGAGAAGTGTTCAAAGTACCTCAAGAAGATTTTTTCATAAAATTAAAAAAGGTTAGTTAACTATAGTTAAGAAAATGTTGATTTACTCAATGAACATGATCATGAATCGGAAAACGGAATGCATTTTCGGATTTTTTGGACAATTTTCCACTAAGAGAAGGTTAAATAAATTTGTAAATAAGAATTAATATGTGTTTTTGAAACACAATCAAAAAAAATCCAAATTTATAGGCAATTTCAGTTTAACAAATTTCCGGTAAGATGTGAAAACTTTTGATTCGTGCTTCGAATTCAGTATAAAATGCAATATAAATCAATAATTTTATAAACAAAACTAGTTTTAACACATTTCAGGCCAAATTCCGACTTTTTTAACAACATTACCTAACATTTATATGTATTTTGTTATAAAGCTTAGAAACTTAGTTTATAAAATATAAACATTGTTTTTTTTTTCTAAAAAACCATATCAGCTACTTTAGTGATGGTACATTTAACGAACAAATAAAGTTTTAACATCTTAAATATGATTTTAACAAGAAAAACTATGACTATCAAAGTCACCCCGGAGTTTAAACTTAGAATTTTTATCGTAACTTTTTTCCTAAACACTATTAATTTTTTTTCCATAATAGTGCATGGACTTTGTGTGGCCTATCCCAGTGCATGTTTTGAAAATAATAATCTTGAGAAAAAACTTACCTGTTGGAAAATATTCCAAAAACAAATTGAAATCCTATTAAAGTCACCCCGGTTTACGGTACATGGAATTATGAACTTGTTCTCGAAATTATGTTAAAAAGTTTACGATATTGTGAACAGTGTTCACGAAATCGGGAATAACAATGTTGGGGGATGAGTATACTAAGAACAATGTAAATCTGAAAGTTGAAACATTTTATGTTGAAATATTACCTTCTTTTTAAAAATAAATGTGCAATAACTCATGGAAAGAAGAAATATTAGGCATTTTATATGGTAAAATATCTTAAATTTCTGACACTTAATTTAAATTACCCCGTATTTAGTTCAATTGAACGAATACACCAATAATTCATTTATGATGATTTAAATATCTTGACAAAGAATTGGAAAATCGTCATCAAAACTTGTCATTTATGTCCAAAAAGTAAAGTTTCTGAATACTATTCAACGTGTTAAATTACTTTAGGGTGCAGTTATTTCCGGCCACCATCGAATTTCGCTGCAAGTCCCAAAACCGAAAAAAGCAACAACAAAAAAACATGGCATAATTGCAAGAGCGGCTTTATGCATGCCTGACCACCCTCGCCAGCTATTTGTGTTTGCCAAAACTATTCCGGTGACTCGTGCCACAGTCAGTGACGAGCCCGACCGACACGTCTAATTACCGGTTTTGCGATGATGGGTATCGCACATTCGCACCAAATTGGGGTTATTTTCCTGCACACCTGCCTGCCTGCCGTGTCGGTCGTCGGTGGCTCGCATAGACGATGGTTGGTGGCGCTGCTGCCAGTCTTGAATGAGCCTTAATTGACTCATCCAAGCACTGGCTTGAACGCCGCGCATTACACGAATGGTTGAGATCAAGTTTAAAGTCAGTGCTGTTTTGAGTGGATGATCGTTTTAAATGGAAAATTGCCTAAAATTTGTTCAATTATGAAGATTTTGCTAAATGATCAGATTCAGAGCTCACATAATTGCTGAGTAGTTTTTCTCTGGGTTAAATCGTATGTATCAACTGAAATAAAAAAGATATTGGAGAGAAACCTAATTTAAACCATTCGCCTCACCATAAAAAGTTCCATAAACTGTTTTTGCCACACTTCTAATTTGCATGTGCACTTCATTCTCACTTCTTTTGCCAACTTTTACCTTCAACCAACTGTTGCTTCTGCAAGAAATATAAAAAAAAGCAACAGCACGCCACTAGCGCCACCGTTCCGTGGATGAGCCCCGGCGTCGTCGCGCACCAACATGGAACAAATTATGCTCAAATTGTGTGTATGAATAAAAAAGTGACTTCACGCAGCGGCTGTAACGAACTCAGCTGAGAGCTGAGAGCTGGATTATTTATTTGCTGGGAGGCAGGCCTGCCAGAGGTGAGCTTTGAAAGTGGTTCGGCTCTGATTTATGGGCGAATTTTTTCAGTGCTTGTTCACATCAAGAGCAAGGGTGGCTCGTTGAAAAAAGGTTCGTTTACAAAATCAGTTTTAGATATTTATCATAGACAGATTCAAGTTCTATTCATTTGAAACAAAACTCATATTTTATGTCAAGATAGATTTGAAAACACAACAAAAAAAAAAAATCAAACCATCCACATTAACGACCCCCGGGTCTTTTGTGGTCTCTATTGCAAGTTTCTGCTCGAACCTAGGAGTCCGAAGGCTTGAATGGGGAGGGCACCCAAACCTCTTTTACTCCAAGGAACCTTCCACCCCAGTGTTTGAACTGACGACCTTTGGATTGCGAGTCCAACCGCCGCCAGCGATTCCACCGGAGTAGGCTTGGTTTGGTGTGTTGTTTGTACTTATGGCATGGAGACGACTCCTACACCTGGAATGACTTAACGGCCTAACAACCAAGGCCGGGACCGACATTTTACTTCCTCATCCGATGGAAGGTTGGAGCAGATGCGAAAACACAACCAACCATTCTTTAATATCTTCTTTAAAAATGAAATTATACAGCCATTCCACGTCAAACAGGAAGGATCCAAATCAAACATATTTGGTTCAAATTTTGCATGGGAGTTCCTTGGCCAAAATAATAAGATCCAAGTTTTTTTTGTTTGGAAATTAGGCTGCTCTTTTCCCAAAAAGGGTGGTTTTTCGTCGATTTTCGTGAAAGCCACATTTAAAAAGAAAAAGTCATATCTTCATAACAACAAGCATGTAACAAAAATGCTTTAGCTTTTGGTTCTATACAAAGAATTTTATAATTATTAACAATAATTGTTATAATTGAATTATTCATTTTATTTAATAATGTATAATTAGGCTGTTCCAAATTATCTAGAATTTTTAAGTCCTTCCTGGTCAAATTTAAGGGGGTGGAGGAGAAAGGAAAAAAAACAAACAATTTTTTTAGCATGATTATCTAAATTTTAAAACAAAAAGTATAACAAATATTTCATTATAATAGTTAGTTAAAATTACTGACAGCATTTTGAAAATTTATAATGAAAATATGTTATTTATCTTAAAGCAAAAATTAACGTCATTCAATGTAATACAATTGATCGTGCAAGTTTTTCAACGTTTTTTTTTATTTTTATGTTATTTTTAGCTTTTTGATTAGAAGCAAATAAAATAGTAAATTAATGTACAAAAACACACCATGTTGATAAACCGGTTACAACGAGATGGTAATTCTCCGCCAACTCACACAACAGTTGCCCCGACCCCTCTTCGATTTGTGTGAAACTTTGTCGTAAGGGGTAACTTTTGTCTCTGATCACGAATCCGAGGTCCGTTTTTTTATATCTCGTGACGGAGGGGTGGTACGACCCCTTCCATTTTGGAACATGTGAAAAAAGAGGTGTTTTTCAATAATTTGCAGCCTGAAACGGTGATGAGATAGAAATTTGGTGCCAAAGGGACTTTTATGCCGCGGCGTCTTCGGCAAAGTTGTAGGTATTCTTGAGGACAATTGAGAAAAAAATAGGTACAGTATGGCCCATAAAAAATGCGACATTGTTATTTGGTGAAAATCGGCCCTGTTTTGACTATTTACGATGTATGTAGCATGTGTACATGTTAAATGGGATCCAAACAAACGAATAATGTATTGAAAACCTTTTCTTTAGCTTTAAAAAATGTCACAACACATTTAAACTTAAAATTCTCCAATTTGCTCCCAGCCCAGGCCATATAAAAGAAAAATGACTTTTCTATGTTGGTCGTTCTGAAGAGCCACCTCTGAATTTTTGTATGGATTAAAAAGTAAACAGCCTCCAAGGTTACTGTTTTTGAGACCTGTCACATTAGTTTCATCGAATTTTACACATTCTATTTACCAGTTATACTAAAACAGTGATCTTTTCAAAAATATCCCGATTCTGAAAATGCTTCATTTTTTAGGAGTTTTTGGAGCCTGCAATGATTCAAAGGGAAAAAATAATTCAACAAATGATGGTAATTGACTCTAACAGATGCCCTGATATGACTTTTAACAGTATAGAGCCGTTGGGCACTCTTTAAAGCCATTCGTCATATGTTTTAAGTTATTAATTTATTTTGACCGAATCACTCAAGATGATAACCCAAATGGCATTTTCCTCAAAAATGACTGATTCTATCAAAATTTATGAACTTTTTCGATTGGGCGTATTTAAGAGGGACTTCTAACGATGCTTTGGACAAAGGGTTGGATATTTTAACATGTTTCGTTTAGAAGATATAAGGTATGGAATTTAGGTAAAATTTGTACCAAAAATACATCCATTATTGTAGCCCACCAATATCCAAAACTGGCGAACTGCAAAAACTGTCATGAAAATATCTTCAAAACATACCAAACTATCACCATGATACATAAGAAAACAAGTTTGTTAAATACATTTACATATACATTGGAACAATTTTTCGGTGAAAAAATGCACATGTCTCGTTTTTTATGGGCCATACTGTACAAGGATTTTTTTTGCAGATTTTTAATCAACTTTTTTTTTTATTTTCGAGATTTTCAAAATATTTTTTTTCGAAAAGATCGGAAAATTTAACGAAAGTTTCATGTTTTAACGTTGAAAATCGGACCATTAATTGCTGAGATATTGACATTAGAAAATGGTGGGCCTGTTTGGGTGAGAGTTCGAATACTTCAATTTTCCTGTTTCTATTTCGCCGCTGTATCTCAGCAACCAGAGGTCCAATCTTCAATGTCTCTTAGACAATTTTATAGTAAATTTTCTGAACTTTAAAAAAAATATTTTTAGAAATGGTCACTCATGGTCACTATTTTTGAAAACTAAAAAAAATCGTCAATTTTTTTTATAGCATGAAATTTCGATTGTTTTTTAAATCATTATTTTTTCAAAAATGTATTACTCGGCGGCAGATTTTTTGACCATGTTTTTTTTTAGTTCAAAAGTTGCGAATTTATGTCCCCTAAAACATATAAAAAAAATCTCGAAAATCAAAACATATGTTTTTTGGGAAATTGAGTTATTATAAAAAAAGTTGATTAAAAAATCTGCAAAAAATAATTACGTCCTACAACTTTGCCAAAGACACCAACTTGATCAGATAATTCACTCAAAAGTTACAGCTGTTTGAATATTTACGTATCATTTTTGTATGGATAGCAGCCAAAATTGTATGGGTGAACCAATGACACAAAATAACTTCTTTGGTCATAGGGAAGGCCCCCACAAAGTTTGAGCCAAATAAAAAAAATACAAAAAATAAAAATGGTCGAAATCGGCCGATTTCGTAGAGAGTTGCTCATTGGAAGGTAACTTTACGTATTTTCTAATTTATATAAAAAATGCTCTTTAGAAAAAAAAATAAACAATTCATCATAAGAAAAAAAAAATTGCAATGGAAACAATATTTTCTTTGATGAATTTGATGTAACATTAGATTTTTTTTTCAAAGCATTCTATTTTGATGGTATCCTTTGAGACTTGACAAAAATAATTTGAAGGAACGCAGATTATAGAAAAGCGAAAATCTTTGTTTTTTTTTTTCAATTAGTTAGAAATTTGAACTTAAGTTAACATTTTGATAACCATCCACCTCGTCAAATGTTTTCTTACATAAGTTACATTTGTTCAAAGACTTTTTTTTCAATTTTGTGTTTGTGTATTTCATTTTTCTGGCCTGACTTTTTTAATGATTTTTTTAATTAAATGAACATTAAGTATCAACATGGTTGTATCGAATTTCACAATCTTTTTAAGTTCAAATTGGTTTCATAAATCAATTCCATACTAACATTTCAGTAGTTTATTGTTTGGAAAATTTTAAACATTGCCTGACAAAAAAATAACTATAGGTTTGTCCATCTTGCTGGAAGCTTCATGTTTAGCTGTGATTAAATTAAAAATTCCTTGCAAATGCATATAAAATAAGTGGAAGGATCTATATAACAACATTGTTTGATTAGTTTGATATGTTTTATGTTTAATTCTTAAAATTATAATTGGTAAACAATCTTCAAAATTAACACAAGAATCAATCATATAAACCAAATTGACTAAAAGAACCACCCTCAAACGACTCTCTACTAGCGGAACACGGTTTGCTGCAGATGAACGAACCGCAAGTCACTCGCGGCAAATTACGGTGTACTGCGCTGATGATTGCCTGCTGCAGCGCGCGTGCGATGAAAAGCGTTTGATAAAATTAAAATTTATAAAAATTAACTCATTGAAGAACCATTTCACCACGCCTTTGTCCGTGCGCATCCGCAAAGTCGCATGAAAACGGCCATCGGCTAATTCTTGGAGAATGCCAGTGTACCGAGCTACAGTAATAGTTGGTGCGTACGCATCGAATTTCATTAGAGCTGCTTACGAAATCTGTTCGGGTGTGACTAAAGTCGACACCACTGCTAGGTCAAATTGGGGCAACAAGCGGACTAATTGAGTGTCAAACTGGGTCAAGAGGGTTAATCTAATTAGTGCGCGTTGGCTAGCTGAACATGCTGGGTGGGGGATTTGAGGGGGGATGTTGATGTAGGTTACTTTGTTTGTTTCCAGATTACCGATTTTGTACACAAACAAAGATCATCCCCATGAAAACGACTTCCGTCGATTGAGTTTGCATTGCGTGTAACTGGTAGACACTTGAATCAAGTCTGAATCACGTCACTGGGCTTAGGTCACCCAACACACGATGACGAATACAGCAAAAATTGTCTCTTTATAGAACCGGTCAGCTATCCCCGTTTCTGCACTACGAGTGACGTTTTAATGATTGTGATCACGCAATGAAAATCGCCCTCTAGCTTTTATTGTAACACAGTGTCGTGTTTTATTCAGATGTAAATACGAAAAACTACGGAGCAGTGGTTCCTAGACTTTGTTTTCAATTCAATTATGATGTTTTCAGCACGAGTCGTACATTTGCCCAACAAGACTCTGCTGAGTTAAATAATAACGACAAGTGGTGTAAAAATCGAGTTTTGCAACGAGTTGAATACAATATTTTTGCGATTCCTAATAACACTTTTAAATAGTGTCGAAAAAAAAACGACTTTTAGATCTCGTGAAGTTGAACCTTTCAGCACTCCAAAATAGAACTTTGAGGTACTGCGGGAACCACTGGCGCAGTATCTCCAGAGTACATTCTCCATGCAATGTAGAACGTCACATGTCCAGCGCAGGTGAATAGCCTTCTCGCGTGACACAAACCGCGTCCAGTTTCATTCATAAAACACCAGCCAGCCAAACACAATTTATTGTCATACGAAAAGGGGGGGTAGAAAACATCCGCCCGGTCTCGCACAAACGAGCGAAAGGTTAGGGCACTTTTGTTAAATTAATTAAGAAGATTGCTCGTGCTGAACTGCGCCAATTAACGGGAGCAACTGTGCTAATACGCGTACGCGGTTCTCGAGGTTGGCGTTGATGAGACGCACCAAGTGTCGAGAGATTCCGAGTAAAACCAGGTCGCGGAAGGTCAATTGAAAAATGACGACACTCTGCCGAGTCGCGTCCGAAGTTCGATCTAGATAAAACGCGTTCAGAAACGGTGATGAAATTCATTCACGGCTGATCATGATTCATCTCTTGTTTGAATAGTTTGCTAGAAAACGAATCTTGCGACTGTTTCTTGAATAGTTTGCTAGAAAACGAATCTTGCGACTGTTTCTTGAGATTCTTGCACGCGAGAAATGCCGCGTCATGTTTGAAGTTTCACTTACTACTGTTGTGAAATACCATGAGCAAAATTTTCACTATCATTTCTGCTATAGAAAAGAAAGGAAAAAAAAACATCGTGAAAAGGTGTGGCCCGCCGTACAAGACCTCGGGCTGCCGTTAGTTCAGGGTTGCGTGATCAGAGATGGGAGGAATGTTTTGTGGTTGGCTCATGTTCCATGCTGAGAGGTGTGGAGGTGAGTCAATTTGTACTAGGGCTGCTAAGGGTGATATTCACTTTGGAAGCATACTAAGCTTAACTGAGTAATTGCTAACCAGTAGAAGTTGTCAACGAATTTGAGTTGTTATAGAACAGGTATCTTTCCAAAGATGAACATTATTTTCGATGGATTTAGTTAGGTTTGTGTCAACCAGCTGTTCTTTAAACTTTCTCCGATAAATATAATTTTAAAATTGAATTGCTAACAGATAGTTTTACTTACAAAAGTACTGAATAGAATTCTTGAAAAATAAAAATCATTATAAATTATTCTTCTGAATGTAAACAAACTAGCAAATACCATCCTAACAGGGAAAAATCATCACACCTCAACACCATAAATTGCAACAATTTCAACAACCCCTTCCCTGCCATTTTCCGCACACCCCATCAGCATTTTCCAGCAATACCACCTTTTCAATTTCGCTACGCTCATCATGCTGATCACCGTGAGCTCCTCCCGCAAGTCGGTTACTCGGCTTCACCGCCAAGTGCTTTCGATTTTCGCGCACCTCACAGCGCTGATTTGCGGCCAACTTTTACCCTTTCGTCACGCCCCAGCAGTTATGAGCCGGCACTGATTTGCTGAAAATTTGTTGTTTGCTTCTTTTTCCTTCAGGGATCTCCGGACCACAAGATTACCTTCACGTCGATGCCCAACTCGGGCTACAAGGATCTGGTGTCCGATCCGAGGGAGGTGGGCGCAAGGCTGGTTGACGGGCCAAGTCCGCTGGCGGGTCGGCTGCAGCTGCTGAACCGGGGCAAGTGGCGATCGGTGTGTACCAACTCGAAGAAGTAAGTTTGCGGGGGTTGTTGGTTACGAGGTGTTTAGTTAATACTGAATCTTCTTTTAGTTGGACCATCGCGGACTACGAGACGACCTGTCGGCAGATGGGATACAAGGGAGGTCGCTTCTGGAACTGGATGGATCGAATTCAGAATTACGAGCCGCGTTTGCTGTATGAAGAACCAAAGTGTAGTGGAACAGAAGGATCGCTGTTTGATTGCGCCCGCGGGAGCATTCAGGTTGGATCCGGAGTGTGCGACTACCATAGCGACGTTGGAATCCAGTGTTTGCCACTGTTTGATAAGGTGACGCCCCACTGGAGAGGGATTCGGTTTGAGAGTGCTGAAAGCAAGGAAACTCTCGATCATAACAACATCCTCTACGACTTTATATCGCTGTCGGAGCTGAGGAACGTGGAGATCATACGAGCTGGAACTGGAAGGGGTGGAAGTGTTGAGGCAGCGATCGCTGTGATTGGCGTACCTCCAATATTGGACCGAGTAACGATCGATCATTCCTCGTTCACCGGTATTAACGTTACCAAGCACGAAGCAGCGTTCAGCTTCAAAGACGTCACTGTACGAAGGAGTAGAGGTTTCGGAATCTTCGTCAACTCAAGTTATGGATCTGCACTGTTGAATGGTGTAACTGTCAGTGAAAATGGTGCCGATGGTATTCGCTACGTTGGACACGATCTACGCCCAGATGAACGAGTTGATAGAAGTAAGGTGTACGATTTCTGTACACTCACGACCACCCAGTGGCAGACGTATCCCCTTCAGTTATCCTTCGAGCAATCCCAATTCGCCCTCTCCCAAAAGAAATGCGCACAATCACTGACAACCGCCAACGGGTACGTCCTAACGCTGCACTTTGTCTACTTTGAAATGACGCGCAATGAAAGCGCCACGATCCAGATCTTCGACGGCATGTCCGAGAACGATCGCCTCCTAGCGAGCTGGAACATCCGCAACTCCACCCGGCCCCAAAGTATCACCAGCACCCGGGAAAAGATGTTCATCAAGTTCGAAGCCGAACCGCGAAGTCGCGTTCTGGCGCAATTTCGAGTAATCTCCGGCGTAACGAAGGCCTACGACCTCAACGTAACCCAGTCCACGATCGAAGACAACGGAGGTCGCGGTATTGCCATCGACAACCTGCGCTCGCAGGTTCACGTTCACGCCTCGACGATCGCAAACAATAGGCACGTCGCAGGTCTGCACGTCACCAGTGGGGCCGGAGATGTGAACGTTACGGATTCGAAAATTGCGTTCAACGTCGGAGACGGAATCAACATTACGTACTACGGCGGCAGTCGCAACATTTCGCGAAGTTCATTGAGCTCGAATCGCGGCTATGGGTTTGCGGTTTGGCTGAACCAAACCACCAAAGATCGGCGCGAGTTTGTGGAGTTCAATCAAACTACCACCATCGAATATTCTAATGTTGTGCAGAACTTGGAGATTGGAGTGTTGCACGGCAACTACTGTGGAGACTCGTGGGTCAACATCACCGGGAACATGTTCAACGATAGCACAAGCAACGCGATCGATATACAATCGTGTTGGTTCGAAACAGAGGAAAATCGTAAACTTCATCTACAAATTGGACACAATAACTTTGAGCACTCGAACAAAATAGCAATCGTAATCAGCCCAATACTAAATCTGGAAGGAAAGATAGAATATAATCAATTCCTCAAGGGAAAATACGGAGCATTACTTGCAAGGAACAAACCATGGGAAGAGTTCCGACACCTTCCGGTTCGCCTCATCGTCCAGCACAACCACTTCATGTACAACAAAGGAATCTACGTGGTTTCACTGGGACTATCCCCAAACACCGACAGTAAAATTCAGTGGCTCTTATTCACTCGTAACTTTGTCAAAAACAACAAAATCAAGGAAGCTTTCGGCCCCCTGGAAGACGAAGGCGAAGGGTTAGGCGGAGAAGGTCGCCTTAACCCAAGATCACGCGTCGCAGCTCCAGTGGTGATCTCATCCAACAACGTGGACGTGTTCCGTAACATAATCTCCAACTACGAATCAAGTTACGAAGTCGGTTCCCAACTGTCCGATCAGAGCAAAGCGCTGAACGTTACCTACAACTGGCTCGGCTACCAGGACGAAGAAAAGATCTACGAGCGGCTGTTCCATCGAAAAGATCGCTACGATCTAGCAAAGATCGAGTACTTCCCGTACCTGCTGCATCACTCCAACCCTGGTGCGCAAACGATCGCACAGTACGCCAAGTTTGTGCCGTTCTTCTTCAAAGACGGAAGTGACCGGATCGGTGGAGAAGTCGACGGTCAGGAGATTCTACCCGCGGGAAGCTACACCGTAGAACGAGACATCAACGTGCGTCCGGGTGGCAAGCTCATCCTGAACTCGGGAGTGACGCTGAACTTTGCTCCGAGCGTGGGGATGATGGTGACGGGTAAGCTGGAGGCACGCGGTCGCAAGCCGGACGATATTTTGTTTACGCTGAAACGGGAGGCGGTCATGATGGAGAACGATACGACCGAGGCGATCATCATGGATCCTGATATGGCGATGGATATCGAGACGGAGTCGATCATAGATTTGGGCACGTCGGAGTCGTCAACTCCGAAGGTTCCAGTGCGATTGGTTGGCGGTTTGACCGACCACGAGGGACGACTGCAAGTGTACACCGATGGACGGTGGGGAACGGTTTGTGACTACGGATGGACCATGATCAATGCTGCATTGGTGTGTCATCAGCTGGGATTGGCGTTGAATCCGAGGGATTGGCGGCTGCTAAGATCGGAAGTTCCTGGAGCCGGAACGAGTGAAGATGTGCTGCTATCGCATGTTCGATGCACGGAACATGACATCGACATTACTCAGTGTCGAGCAGAACGAGCCTCTCAGGGCGAATTTGAAAATTCTTGTAATCATGAGAATGACGTTGGTGTTCGGTGCTACGAGGGAGCTTGGGCTGGACTACGATTTGGTGTGTTGGCTGAGCGGGCTGATCTGCAATACGTGACAATTGAGAAGGCTGGGTTGTTTGACTACATGACCAACGAGTTCAAACCAGCTCTTCAAATGGATTTGTCTCGACATAATTTGGATAGCATAAGAGTGGTTGAAAATCTCCAAGATGGACTGGGAGTGATCTATTCGGATATTTACGCAGGATCGTCAGTGAACAATATACGGAATTCGGAGTTTGCAGCCAACAGGGGAAATGGAATCAGTATTAAACAGTTAGGTCTTAAGATTCAAGGCAGTATTATCAAAGACAATCGGGGATCTGGAATCACTCACGATTCTGTGCTGTCGGCAATGGAGCAGCGAGAAATCACGAGTTGGTTCAACATGGTTCCGGACTTTAACGTGGATGACTCGGATTACCGACCGGTCATGCTACCTCGGGACTCTCACAATATCGACATCGACCAGTGGCAGATAAAGCACATAATAACTCTCCCCGTGAAGGACGATCCCGTTGAAAAGACCATCACTATTCGCTGCCAGCCAGGATACGTGATCGGCTTCCAGTTGCTTAATCCAATCGAGAATCGTTCTACGGAAAATATCTGGATCTACGATTCGCTGGCGGGTAGCACCGCATCGGATGTGTGGCAAATCAAACGAGATATCTCAGTTTTCCCGCTCACCACCAGCAGTTACGGTGCGATTCTTCACTACAAAAGTGGCAGCAACGCTCTCGGCGGAGCTGTAATCGTGTTACGATCTATTCAAGCACCAGTTCAAAACATTTACAACCGAATCGTTCGTGGTCCGGTACCAACGCTACAAATAACATCGACCAAAATTCAGCGAAACTTCCGTGGCATCACCGGAACGTACTACAATCGATATCTCGGCGAACAGAGTGAGCACTACCTTCGTAAGGCCAACGAATCCATCAAGTTACTAAACTGCGAAATCAGTCACAATCGCGAAGAGGCCATTTTCATCAATTCACCGTTTTGGGATGTTCACGAGAGTAACATTTCCGAGATTACGATCCACGTCAACAACAGTTTGATCCGCGACAACGGACGAGGTATCAGGCAATTTTCGAAGGACCTACGATCGTCCAACAACCTGTTCCACTACGTACTGCAGGACACTACCGTGGAGAGCAACTCGTTCGGTGGTTTGGAGCTGAGCCTGCCGTACGTGTGGCAGTACAACGAAAATTTCACCCATTCGGTGTTTCTCGGTAACGACACTTGGGTTCGAAACAGGCGGTTTGGAGTGGTCATCGACGGTCACTACGCGGCTGTGAACATTTCGTCCAACATCTTTATGGACAACGTGTGTGCTCACGGACTGATCGGATTCAAAGGAATGGAGAAGAAGCTGCGAATCGACAACAATCGGATCGTTAAAAACTCCGGAAAGTACTTGGTGGAGTTCCGGTCGGACAGCCAGAGTGAAATTCTGGGGGAGATTCCGGCAATTTTCGCGTTCAATCACATTGAGAGTAACGAAAAGGTGACCTCGACGCGATCGGAAATGCGCAACTTCATTCGGGGTGATCGTGGAAACGCAAAAGATCCCACGTGTGTTATTGGGTTTGGTGGAGTGCAGAAGGTGCAGATATATCGCAATGTTATCTCGAATAACGATCAGGACTACGATCTGATTGCTGGTATCAAATCGGCGCGATTGAACAATTATCTGGATGTGAGGGAGAACTGGTGGGGATCGCAAGACGAGGAGCACATTCGACGGAGGATATTCGATTTTGACGATTGGAACAACCATGCTGAGGCACAGTTTCGGCCGTACCTGATCGAGGACAGTATCGACGGAAGTACTTCGATTTCGATCGGTAGAAATAGGACCGTTGATTTGGACAACTTGGGGGGTAAAATATTGGAAGATCTTTCAATCTACCGGCGAGAGCAACCGTACGTGATCAAGGCGGACATCACGATCATGCCCGGAGTCACGCTGAATATTTTCCCCGGAGTGGTGATGGAGTTTACTCCGAATGTAGGAATTCTTGCGTTGGGAACACTGGTGGCACGAGGTACCCGCGATGGAGAGATCATCATGAAACCGGTCGAGAACAACTCGGAGCAGATAAACCGCGTCGAGCGATCGCTAGAAAATATGGTCAACTATGACTCGATTCGACTTTGCGCAAACAGAAACTGTTCCGGAAGCGATCGAGAGAACGATAAAATTCGGGAAGGATTCCTGGAGTATTACAACCACACTACGCTTCAGTGGATACCGATTTGCGATCGTCGCTTCACCGAACGTAACGCTCAGGTGGTGTGCCGCGAGTTGGGATATGATCCGTTGGACGTCTTCTTCGGGCACGATCGTCGGATTGAGTTCCACACAAACTCGTTGACGCGGATTTGGTCCTGGGTTGAGCCGATGGAGTGCCACGGCGATGAGTTGAGACTGGAGGAATGCCCGGAACGGCTGAATGGTCAACTGTACGGAAGACGTCACGAGTGCCAGTGGGATTCGGACTTTGTATTCATAAGCTGTAATGGAGAGCCGGAACAGCGAAACTACTGGGGAGGAGTCCGTTTTGCGAATCAGGACTTTGAAACAAGCTTGTACGAACATAGAATTCACGACGCGGTTACACATTCTACAGCCAAGCCCGTTGAGAGTGTGATGGAATTTGTGAAGATCGAGCGAGCGGGTATGCTGCACGGGGAGAAGTCTCCAGCGGTGCAGACCATCTTCAAGAATCCCATGATCAGTTTCGTGTCGATTAAGGAGAGCGCTCACCACGCGGTGAATCTTGTTTCACCAAGTGACGCGATTCATTTGAACTTCCTGAACATTTACCGAGCACTGGGTCAGGGAATCAACGCAATTTCACTGACTGGAGAAGGTCGAGAGAGTCATGAGTCCAGCTACAGTCCGTTGAAGGATCTGGATCTGCCGTACAACTTGTTCTCGATGATCGATATCTGCGACACCAACAAGGAGATCACCTTGGAGGAGCGAGTGCTCGTGTACTACAAGTACGACAATAACCCGGTAAACTGCGTCAAGATCTTCAAGAGTGCGTACCGCGTGAAGCCGCTGGGATTCCGGCTGCTACAGTCAAATTTGTTCAACCACTCGAAGGAGTACGGACGACGGGACATGATCCAACTGCTCGACGGTGACATTTACAACGTTTCGGCCAAGGTTATTGGCGTGGTCGATGCCGATTCGGACAACCAGAAGCGACTGTTCAAGACGGAGGAACCGGCGCTGAGCGTTCGGTTGATTGCAAGTGGTGCTCCGGCACGGCATGGGTTCATCGCCGAGGTTGTCACGCTACCGATCTCCGCTCTTGGATTCAGTGAGTAAAATTTAATGATGATTTAGGGACACGTGATTTTCATGACATATATTTCTCTTGTAGATCGCGATGCACAGCACAACATCTCCAACTCGGAAATTCAAGATTGCGTGGGAGGTGCCATACTTTACGCCACGGTCGGTGAAGTTTCCCCCGTGTTGACCATGGAGCGGAATCGCTTCGTACGAAATTGCCGCCAGCTGTACGGGAACTTCTCGTCGTGTGATAGTACCATACGAGCGGACGTGCAAAATATGCAGTCGCTGTATTTTAGGGTAATTTGAACTCATATGAGGTTTTAGTATTGTAATGCTGATTAGTGACCATTTTCAGAACAATCTTATGAAGGAGAACCAGGGTGGACTTTCGATACGGGCCGACTCGCGAGGATCCGCTACGTCACTGCGCGGTTGGATCCATAACAATTTGTTCGTCAAGAATCGCAACCGGCCGTCGGTGTACGTCGAGGGTCGTCAGTCTTCGCCGTACCAGGAGGTTACGATCCACAACAACTACATCACGCAGAACGATGCCGGCTACCGGGATGTGGTTGTTCTGCGGCAAGTCGTGTCCAATTTCAGCTACAATTACGTGCACAGTAATAAGGGAGGTCGGATCATTGAGGTGTCCGGGTTCGATCGAGTTCGGCTGCCGATCTATCAGACTACGTCGCACAATGGATTTTATGAGTAAGATTTTTGAGCAATTCTCTACGAAATCGGTCTTTTTTCTTCAATTTTAATTTTTGTATTTTTTAATCCGGCTGAAACTTTTTTGGTGCCTTTGGTATGCCCAAAGAAGCCATTTTGCATCATAAGTTTGTCCATATAATTTTCCATACAAATTTGGCAGCTGTCCATACAAAAATGATGTACGAAAATTCAAAAATCTGTATCTTTTGGAGGAATTTTTTGATCGATTTGGTGTCTTCGGCAAAGTTGTAGGTATGGATACGGACTACACTGGAAAATGGAACACGGTAAAAAATTTGGTGATTTTTTTATTTTTTTATCACTAAAACTTGATTTACAAAAAAACACTATTTTTATTTTTTTTTTTTGATATGTTTTAGAGGACATAAAATGCCAACTTTTCAGAAATTTCCAGGTTGTGCAAAAATTCATTGACCGAGTTATGAATTTTTTAATCAATACTGATTTTTCAAAAATCGAAATTTTGGTCGTAAATTTTTTCAACTTCATTTTCGATGTAAAATCAAATTTGCAATCAAAAGTACTTTAGTGAAATTTTGATAAAGTGCACCGTTTTCAAGTTATAGCCATATTTAAGTGACTTTTTGAAAATAGTCGCAGTTTTTATTTTAAAATTAGTGCACATTTTGCCCAGTTTTGAAAAATATTTTTGAAAAGCTGAGAAAATTCTCTATATTTTGCTTATTCGGACTTTGTTGATACGACCTTTAGTTGCTGAGATATTGCAATGCAAAGGTTTAAAAACAGGAAAATTGATGTTTTCTAAGTTTCACCCAAACAACCCACCATTTTCTATCGTCAATATCTCAGCAACTAATGGTCCGATTTTCAATGTTAATATATGAAACAATTGTGAAATTTTCCGATCTTTTCGAAAAAATATTTTCAAAATTTTCAAATCAAGACTAACATTTTAAAAGGGCGTAATATTGAATGTTTGGCCTTTTGAAATGTTAGTCTTGATTTGAAAATTTTGAAAATATTTTTTCGAAAAGATCGAAAATTTCACAAATGTTTCATATATTAACATTGAAAATCGGACCATTAGTTGCTAAGATATTGACGATAGAAAATGGTGGGTTGTTTGGGTGAGACTTAGAAATCATCAATTTTCCTGTTTTTAAACCTTTGCATTGCAATATCTCAGCAACTAAAGGTCGCATCAACAAAGTCCGAATAAGCAAAATATAGAGAATTTTCTCAGCTTTTCAAAAATATTTTTTTCAAAACTGGGCAAACATGTGCACTAATTTTAAAAAATGAAAAACTGCGACTATTTTCAAAAAAGTCACTTAAATATGGCTATAACTTGAAAACGGTGCACTTTATCAAAATTTCACTAAATTACTTTTTGATTGCAAATTTAATTTTACATCGAAAAATGAAGTTAAAAAATTTTTACGACCAAAATTTCGATTTTTTGAAAAAATCAGTATTGATTAAAAAATTCATAACTCGGTCAATGATTTTTTGCACAACCTGGAAATTTCTGAAAAGTTGGCATTTTATGTCCTCTAAAACATATCAAAAAATAAAAAAAATTAAAAATAGTGTTTTTTTGTAAATCAAGTTTTAGTGACAAAAAGTTAAATAAAAAAATCACCAAATTTTTTTTACCGTGTATTATTTTTTTCTAGTGTAGTCCGTATCCATACCTACAACTTTGCCGAAGACACCAAATCGATCAAAAATTCCTTCAAAAGATACAGATTTTGAATTTTCATACATCATTTTTGTATGGACAGCTGCCAAATTTGTATGGAAAATTATATGGATAAACTAATGATGCAAAATGGCTTCTTTGGGCATACCGAAGGCACCAAAAAAGTTTCAGTCGGATTAAAAAATACAAAAAAAATCGAATGACCGAAATCCTAGAGAACTGCTCTTTTAAACTATTTTGTTTCTGGAATGGCTATTGAAATGATCTCGTTTTAGCAATGTTGCGACGGATTGGAGTGGACGAGCCACTATTGTGGCTGGAACTGCCGGACAGCATTACGTGGACAACATCTTTGCCAATCCTGAGAATGACTACGAAATGATAACTGTGAATCGTTCAATGTAAGTAAACACTTTCTAGGTGCATGTTGATTTAGTTAGTAAGTAGCACTAATTCAAATTGTAAATCAGTGTATTGAAGAAATACTCAACGAGGTAAGATACTAATCGGTACAAGCAAATCACTCCGTTCCGGACTTATTCTAGTTCTAGCTATTCTGTAATTATGTATAAAGATCGTATAACAAGAGATTCCGATCGATCCATTCAAAATTTGCATGCTTTGTTTCTTCTTTTTGCATATATCTCAACTAACTCTTCTGCATGACATCATCCTACCCTGATGTGCAAGCAGATTTGAATTCCAGTTTTGGAATAGGTAGGTGTAGATGATTCTCTCTCTTTTATATTTAGTAGTTATTCTGTAATACATGAATGTAGAATGTTGTGATCTCGGTTCGCTGTTCGCATTTTAATATCTTAATGATTCTCAATTTAGCACCCTCGACGTTTGGAAGACGAAAATTGACGCCAAGCACAACTACTGGAGCTACAACGAAACGCTTGCCGTTGGCTCGCGAATCCGGGATCGCTTCGACGACCCCCAGCTGCTCGAGGTTCAGTACCTCCCACTTCACATGAACAACCTTACCGTACTGGACGGAAAGTGTCCCCCAGGATGGACCCTGCTGATCGATACCTGCTACATGTACGTGGGCGCTCCAATGAGCTTCCGGGAGGCCCGGGACTTTTGCCGATCGGACAACGCCTCACTGCCGTTCATCCACGGAGATTCGACGCCGTTGTGGCTGTTCCTGGAGCAGCAGTCGCGCTACCTCCGTTCAACGGAGAAGGTTTGGGTGCAGGATCCGAACTTTATCGACCGCTGTACGTCGTTCATTTACCGCAACGTCGAGGTCGAAGACTGCAACGAACGGCATGCGTTTTTGTGTGAAATTGATCCCAAGGTATGTCATTAAAGATCCCTTCTTTTTCATACAAACAATAACAAAAAAAAACTCAAATCGTAGGTCCAAATTGACCCCCTGTACTGGCGCGCGGACACTGTCACGTGGGCCATGGTGAGCGCGCTGCTTCTGGTGTTCCTGCTGCTGCTGCTGATCTGCGTGTGTTGGGTGTGCAAGTCGCGGTACCGGCAAACGCAACGGCTGCAGCGACGCAACAGCATCCGGCAGAGTATGCGCAGCTTGAACAGCATCGATCCGCAGGGTTCGATTCGGAGGAGGAATTTTGTAAGTATTTGAAGAGGGATTAGTAAGAGGAATGCGTGCACTGCACAGTTATCTAAACCTTACACATTTGTTTTCTATTTTGCTGCACACAAAATTCAAGCCCACGGATTTTTAAAGGTAGCAAATGCACTAATTTCGTCGCTTATTAGAATAATTGAAATTTCAAGGCTGATTTTCGAAATTTCGTTACAAATGGCACATCATCATCAACAGACGGGCATGGAATCTCAATAACAATATGCATGATTATTGTTATTGAGTAGGTCTGATTAGATGTTGAAATAACAGAGGCCAACAACAGAAAATTTCCCTGAATTTAACAAATTTTGATCTTGTAATTACAAATGAATCAACTGGGTTTTATGTTGTTGTTGTTTCAATACGAAAAGTGGTTATTTTCGTGTTATTTTCAGTACATTTTTGTGATATGTAACAACTAAATTTCTAATTATTTGTTTTTCTGGTACATTTTGGAATGGGGGTGTGCCAAAATCTTAATCCAAAGTTGGATTGGCAAGTTTTATTAAAAATATGACTATCGCCGAGAACAAAAACCTTAATCAATAACCTTTATGGTTATCACCGAACGTTTTACAACATGGCTGTAAATGCTAGCTTCAAACTTAACTAACCTTTTCTCTTTACAATATACCAGGTCGTTTCCCGTTCAACGGACACGCTGAAGTCAGTCACAACCGGTACCACCGACTACAAGAAGATGCCATCGAACGGGTCGATCGAGTCGGTGGACAAGAGCGTGCTCAGTTCGGAGACCAACTACGACGCGTACGACCAACAGCAGCAGCAGCAACAGTCTTACAGCAATGAATACGCGGATCAGCTCAAGAGTCAGCTGGGATACAGCGAGGGACCAACCTCCAATGGAGGAACTGATTATGTGCAGAATTCCAACGGAAATAGTCCAACGAAAACGAAGGTCTACGGCCTGCCGGATTACAGTTCGCACGGTGGCAGCACGGCGTTCGAGTTGGCGTTTAGGAATGAAGGATTCCGGGACAATTCGACGACGTACTCGGGAGTGACGCGGAACAACTCGATAAGTACCGCGATTAACGAGGATACTCCAATAATACATCACACGGTTGAGAATGAAGATGCTGGGTCGGATTTCTATGGGAATTCGAGCACGCTGCCAATGCGAGTGAGGGGAGACAACCTTTCGTTTTTGAACGAGTTGAAGAATCGTCTGCCGGAGTACGCACCACTGCCGCCGAGCAACGGCCACAGTAGCTTCCATCCGGTTCCCATGGACCAGAGGTCTTCCAGCGGCACCAATCACAACAACACATCACAGCTTAGCGCGAGCACACTGCCATACGATCAGAAGATTGATCGACTCAACTTTAGCGCTCCCCACGAGTACCAGCAGCCGTCAATTCGAAGACCGGATCCACCGGTAACGCCCAGCATCGATGCGCGCGAAATCCGACGGCCGGATTCGTACATGAGGGCCGTCAAAAAGTACGCCACGCCGGGTCGCGAGCGGGAAAGCATCGTTCCGCCACCCCGCGTCGACAGCAACGGCAGTCGAAGACCAAAGACCCTGTACGAAGCGGCCAGCGAGGAGCAGCAGCAGCACCAGCAAAAACCCATCTCACCCCAGAAGCCAAACTATGCTCGCTCCCGGTCGGAAGCCCTGCTCGAGACCAACTTTGACGAGGCGCTGCCTCCGATGGCGACGATGCTGAGCTCGGACAGCCGCAGCTATTCGCAACCACTCGAGACTGCTATGTAAGAGATAAAGTGGACGAAAATTAGATTTTTCTAGAAATAGTCATGAACAATTCGAGTATTTGTATTGTTACATCCTAGCGTTAGGGGCATCGACGAAATAGAGTAGGAGAGCTTTCCGGGCGAAAGCTCGCCGCGCGCGAGCTTGCACGAAAGCATCAACGCGTGGTACGTACTGAGCATGTGCTTTTAATGTTAGCTCAAACGATAAAGTTTAACCGGAAACGGGAGTCAAATCCGTACTAAGTGCATTAGTTGAACGAAAGTGTCTTACCACTTTACATTATATGTGTACATAATTGAAACAACTAGAAAAATGCAAAATTATTAAAGTCTCGTGATACACTAGAATAATAGAAACTTTAACAATCAATCAGCTATCAGTAAGATTTATTTACAAAGCAAAACAAATCATCGTCACGATCGATTTCAGTCAGTGAAGGGAGCGCGGAAAAACAACAGATCAGATCAGAGCGTCGTAAACAACACATTATGAAGGCGATAACAGTAACTATCTATAGCGCAGAGTAAGGTTTACAATCGCGCGAAGCAGGTCAATGAAATTTACACACAACAGCACAAACAAGACGTCGCGGGACCACGATCACTATCGGTGATCGCGGCCCTAAGCGCGCGCCCCACCCCCCACTGACTCGAGTTGTAATACAATACGCAGCGACTAGGCGGTGGATTATGTTTGTCTAAACAGATCGAGCGGTGTTTGGATTAGGTATTATCTGTTATAGTACACAGCGATAGTTGTTGAAACGGGGAAGGATCGTGGTATTTTCCATTGCATTCTTGATAGCGCGCGGGCTTCGTCAATCCGAATGCAATTCAATGCTGTGGGAGCCCCCCCTGCAAGATAATATTTTTTCGTAGTCTGTGTTGAAAACTTTTGTACCGTCCATTTATTTGTGTATTTAGTTTTACGAGTCAAATTTGACGAATTTTCACGTTGTTCAAGACGAAAATTTGTGCAAATTATTAGGTTTAACAAAATGTATTATTATTGAAACCGGTTGAACGAGATGAAAAATAAACAAGTTGATGTTACCTTTTCGTGTGTTATTGGGAATTGAAAGAAATACTCAGAGCAAGTCTTAAAGTTGAACATTAGTGCTCAATCAGAATCCTTCCCTGCACTCGCGAATCGCGGTTGCTCACGATTAGATTTGAACAGTATCGATTGTGTCAAATCTGATCTTTAAATCAGAATCCATGGTGCTATATGCAACAACTTTGCTACTAGTGCTGAATTAAGGCAAAACAAATAATAATTCAAGCAAAATAATGTAAATGGGTCAAAGACCAAATGTGAACAAACAGTCTATCCTGCTTCTGTCAATTAATTTGCTATAATTATTTTTGTAAGAACATATTATAGGTTTTAGTTTTTAGTTTATATTTTTAAAATTATTTCAAATATTTTGAATATCGGGACGAGTAAAAGACTCAAAAAGGTTACTGTGTTGAAAAAATGAGATATTTTGTGTGAAAAATATGATTTTTTTTTATTTATTTAATATTTTGCCTCAATATAAAATTAAAAAAACAAATTTGCAAAATTGTTAAGCAGAGAGTATCACAAAACGCTTAATACATTTTTAAAGTTATGCTTCTACCAAAAATTGGTAATATATCATTGATTTTTTTTTTCTTGAACCTTTGTCTTTTTTAGATCTGCAGGCTTAACCAAAATTCATTAAATGTTATAAAGTGCCCTGTTTGATAAAAAAAAATATTAAAATAAACGCTTTATAATATGTTGAAATAGTTGACAATAAATTCTTCAAGTTTTTTTTTTCCAATGCAAATTTAAATTTTCAGCAAACTTCTCTATGTTCTTGACTCCGGTCAACGTCATGGGACAAAAACTTTTTTTAATATTTGCATCGGCTTAATCAAACCTAAGACAAACAAAACAAATGTTTATTTACTTTGTTTTCTGGTTTTTAAGGCAAATCATATTTTGCAAATATTTTGCAAAGTTCATTTCGCCCCCCCCCCTTTCAACGTCGGCCTGAATAATCATTGGTTAAACATTTTTTTAGGAAAAATTAGTTTAATCAGCTGAAACCCAGTTAAAATGCATTTTTCTGCATTCATAATCATATTTACCATGTTTGAACTCCATTGAAAACATTTTAAATTTTCATGAAATAAATACCAATGTAAAGTTCGACGAAAAGTTTTTTTTCGCAAAAAAAAAAGAAATTGCGTCAATACCTCGATATTTTTTAAACTAATGATTGGAAAACAACTGAGCGCGTTTAAAATGCATTTTAAACCACTTTTTATCCAAATGTTGAAACTTTGTAATTTTTTTTGTCCCCCGCGGGCCTCGACTTTGCCGAGGGACATAAACTTCAAATTTTTTTGGCAACGGTCTAATTTAAAATAAAATTTGCATTGGCCTTAATTTAAAATGTTTTCAACTATTTTTAAATGATTTCCCTTAAAAATCAGATAGCATAAAAAAAGATGTATTCTAACTATTTAACCTAGTGTTACACCGTTACAAATATATGCCGCGTAAGAGTGCAATAGGCCGTAACACTGTAACAGCCATCACGGCCTCCGACTCTTTAAAGCAAATCTAAATTTCAATGATTTTCGTAAATTGTTCGAGAACCAATCGAAAATGTTTTTTTTTAATAAATGACTCTTAAGACCCATTGGTAACTAACTACTAACTCGAGATAAGTTACATTTAAAAAATCTAATCTCAAGCCATTTTTCAAAACTATATAAACTTTGAAAAACGTTTGACTTGACCTGCAATGTTCATAACCAGCTTTCATCAGATTGTTTGTACTTTTTGATTGTATATCTAAATATTTTCCCAAACAGCCATTAAAAAAAACGATTCTTTAAATCGACAGTATAAAATGCTAAACAGTACTGAAAACAGCAATCAGCAAACTCTCCATGTACACATTGCTGTTTATGCCGCTCGCCACCAGAATTGTTGTCTTCTCAAATCTTGCTAGGCAAGTTTTTAGAGGTTATTTTAAAAACATTTCGCTTGTGTTTGGCCCCATGTGTTGTGTGTGTGAATATCACCCGAAATCGGCTAAGAATATAGCAGCACCCGAAAAGCAACGCGCGAGAAACTGAAGAAAAAAACACAGAGCTCTGTAGAACACCAAAACTGGAATAAAGTGTGAATGGGTAAGAAACAAGCGGAAAAGTGGAGAGTGAATTTGCGTACACAAATTGGACGTTGTTGTGCAAAGTAGTGAGCAACATGTGTGTGTGTGTGTGCGTGTGTGTACACTGTACATGTGTACAATTTGGGACTGTGTAAACTGCTGGCGTAAATATTTTGAGCATGTACAAAAACGCGTTTGCTGGCGCGATAGCTAATTATCGGGAGTTCATGCTGGTTTACTTTGGACGTGATTGCCCATTCAAAGTCAATTTACCATTCACTTGGGGAATAGTAAACAGGGCAAATTTGTGTTTAGTAAACAATCTGATTTTATTAGCTCGACTTGCGAAGTTAAAAGTTTTACTAAACTAAAACAAAAAAGCATAAGCAGTATTAAAAAAGTGTAAGCAAAATGATTTTTTTCAATAGAGTCATTTACAGTGCCGATTTTAGGATAATATGTAGTCTGTAATGATGATTATTTCAAAATTTTGGTTTCATATCTACTATAATAAATCATAAAATAATGAAAAATAATGGTTTTTTTGATTATTTCTTACAGTTTAAAAATGTTGTATAAAGTTGCATAGCAGATAGTTACAAAAACAATATTAGGGTAATTCTCTGCCAACTCACACAGCAGTTGCCCCAACCCCTCTTCGATTTGCGTGAAACATTGTCCTAAAGGGTAACTTTTGTCCCTGATCACGAATCCGTTTTTTGATATCTCGTGACAGAGGGGTGGTCCGACCCCTTTCATATTTTTTCATTTAGAACAAAATTATTCATTTAAATATTTTGTGTTTTTCCTAACTTTGCAGAGTCATTTTTTAAAGTTTAACAATGTTCTTGTTGTAGAGCAGAAAATTACAAAAAAAAATGATATATAAACATAAGGGTTTTGCTTCACCCAAAATTCAGAATCGAGATAATCGTTCTCTCAAAATTTATTGAGGGCTCAGTGCCAAAATCGATAGAATAATGGTACCAACTCACACCATGATAACAAATGAGTTCATTCGTTAGTTGAATCAATAAATCTCCAACAAGTGTCATACATCGACTTCTGACTTCTCCTTAGTCACAAAGCTGTAGTGGCCGAGGCAGCTAAGTCATTGGATTGGTTTGTCAAAGGTCTCTGGTTCGATTCCCGTTGTCGACACTTTTGGTTTTTTGTTTGACGGATGAACTTTTTTTGCAAATGAACCTCGAGAGAATAGTTCTATCGCCCATCTCGAGCTGTGTTCTCTGCGTCCGTGAATGGTACCACTATTCTCTCGACTCGAGACCATCATTCTCTCGGACTAGCGCTGCCAGTTTTGGGTGTTCTAATGTTAAACGTAAGGAGTCGCGGGTGACCATGAACGTCCATGATCAACCACGATCAACTTTTTCCAAACTTTTTTTTTCCTGTAAAATCGCGATTACTCGTGGTGTTCTTATGTTTATAAACCAAAATTTTTGTAATTGTCTTCTCTAAAACTTTGTAGAACATAATCACACTCCAAATCTAGAAAAAACCCGAAAATTTTAAATGAAAATTTTTGTTCTAAATGAAAAAATGGCCATTCTGGGTTCACGCAAATTCTAAAAGTACATTAAATTTCCCTTAAAATGACATGTTCAAAAAAATTTACTGTTGACTAACGGAATATGGCAGTATCTTAAAAACTTTTTTAGTGTTTTTTCGATGAAAAATACTTTTTTTTCAAAATTTTGAGTACGCCATCAAATCGGGCATTTCATGCCGTTTCATGCTGCAAATTATTGAAAAACACCGCGTTTTTCGCATGTTCAAAAGTGAAAGGGGTCGTACCACTCCTCTATCAATCTATCAAAAAACGGACTTCGGATTCGTGATCAAGGACAAAAGTTACCCCTCAGGACAAAGTTTCACGCAAATCGAAGGGGGTTCGGGGCAACTTTTCCCGATTTCGTGTGAGTTGGTAGATAATTACCCAATAGAAATGAATAATCGTGAGTTATCGCAATTTTAAGAAATACAATCTAAAATTTGAAGATGACGTGATTTAATCACGATTTTTTACAAATGAACTAACGACAACGAATAAGAGTAATTTTTCAAAGGTTATACACCCAAAACTGGGCAGCGCACGTCCAAGAGAATAATGGCCTCGAGTCGAGAGAATAATGGTATACCGTTCACGGACACAGAGAACACAGCTCGAGATTAGCGAGAAAATTATTCCTTTGAGGTTCATCTGCAAAAAAGTTCATCAGTCAAAACAAAAAAAAAACAAAGGTGTCGACTACGGGAATCGAACCAGAGACCTTAGACAGACTAACCCAATGACTTAAATGCCGTGGCCACCATAGCATGGTCGATGTATGACACTTGTCGGAGATTTATTGTATCAATTTACGAATGAACTCATCTTTGGTTTTTTTTAAAGGTTCAATAAACCAAATTTTCAGTTTTAACTTTTTGGGTGTTTTTTAATACCCCTGACTCCAGGCGGTTTCAAAAACACCTAAAAAGCAAAAACTGGAAATTTAATTTATTGGAACTTTAAAAAAAAAAAAAACTCCAGACATGGTGTGAGTTGGTAGTATTATCCTTCCGATTTTGGTTTTGAACCCTCAATTAATTTTGAGGGAACGATTCTCTCGACTCTGAATTTTGGGTGTTTAACTTTATAATTTTAGAATACGGTTTACAAAAGCAATACAATTTTATTAGAACATATTTTATGTTTTTCTACTTGTTTGTTGATAAGTTAAAATTGTAGGAATGTTGTTGTTTAATGGTTTTGACATCAAACTTAAAAACAAATATTAAGATGAAGTTGTCTTAAATCACAAAAAATGGGTCACCTTATTTTTAAAGGCATTTCCATTAGTAAATTTTGCCCATAACCCATGAAGATTATCAGGGCCGCATTTACAAAGCGGATTCAGTGGCTATTTCCTAACATAATGTTGTCATGATTTAGGAAAAGGTCACCAGTTGTGTTGGTCCGGGCCTCGTGGCGCGGTGGTTAGCGGCTTCGGCTGCCGATCCCTTAGTTGCTATGGGGCGCGGGTTCGATTCCCGCCTTATCCTCCTGGCCTTCTATCGGATGGGGAAGTAAAACGTCGGTCCATTTGCGTAAAAGAGGTTTTGGTGACTCACCACACATAACCTTCGGACGCCTAGAAAAACTTTCAACAGAGCCCACAAAAGACCCGGGGTGGATTGCTTTGCTTTTTTGTGTTGGTCCGAGCCGGGTTTGGAACCCCGATCTACCGCTTACGAGGCGGAAGCGTTACCACTAAGCTACGTAGTTCGGTCGGTTATTTTCAAAAGTCAAGGTCAAAGTCCCTTAAAAAACTGAATTCTACGAAAGTTATCAATATTCATCCATATTTTAAATGAGTTAGTATATAACTATTTATTTTATCAAAAATAACCACACTTTTCCTCACAACTTGTCCTAGCATCAATGAAGATAAGATACGTAGAGAGAGAGAGAGAGAAAAAGGGCGAAAGAAACTTTGTAAACCAAGTGTGTTACGGTAGTAGTTGTACTACAGCTTCGACACCACATAGCTATGGCAAAAGCGCGAGAGTCATTCTCCGTGCTCATGTTGTAGTAGTCGCCGCCGATGTTTTCATTCAACCCACTGTACGTTTACGCCGCCCGGCTGCTGCTGGCACTACAACAAGCCGTCTCTACACTTGCAATGCGATGAGCTTACGCTCTCAAATCAGCCCAACAACCCACACAATGTTAAAGCTAGAGCTTTTGGTAGCTCCACGATACATACGATGCACGTTCTGCGAGAGGATGTGCCTGCGTTTCTTGTCAAGAAAGCTTTTATGCTTGCCTTTAGTTTCCTGGGGGAGTAAAAGCTTCCAAGGTTGAGATAGTGTGCGTGTGATTACAACTCCACAGCAAGTGAAACTTTGTTGGGGAGCTCTGAACTGTAGAATGAGATGTAGTCTTTAAACATTTTTTTATCTGATTTTAGTTACACACAAAAACGTTACTTAATCCACCTTTAGGTGGTTGATGCCTTCCTCGCATTCATAAAAGTGAATACCCTACACAGCCTCAAAAAAGTGTAAACTGTAAGTGTAACACTTATTTTTATCAAAATATCTGAGATCCGGCCTAAAAAAAGTGTATATAAAACACTAAAGTACTTATAACTTTTGATAGGGTTGTCAGATCCTCAATCTCTTGGGCTTATTGGAAAGGTATTTTGATTACCTATCCAACGATGGATTGCATGATAGATCCGGACAGCTTTATCATCAAAATATTCGAAATCCGGCCTCAAAAAAGTGTATAAATAACACTTAAGTGCTCATAACTTTTGATGGGGTTGTCAGATCTTCAATCTTTTGTATGCATTGAAAAGGTCTTTCAAATACCTTTCTAACAATATGTAGCATGACGGGGTTTCTTACAAAAACCACCCTTTTTACAATCTTCAGAAATTTAGCTAAAATCGTTTTTTAGCATAACTTTTGAAGTGCTTCACTAAACTTCATAATATTAACAAGGGTCTTGTGGGACCCCAAGACGGATCGAATGAGACCAAAACGGTCCAAATCGGTTAAGCCAGTCCGGAGATAATCGTGTGCATATTTTTCGGTGCACGGACTCACATCCAGACACACGCACAGACATTTGCTCAGAATTTGATTCTGAGTCGATAGGTACACGTGAAGGTGGGTCTACGAGGTCGAATAAAGAAGTTCATTTTTCGAGTGATTTTATAGCCTTTCCTCATTGAGGTGAGGAAGGCAAAAATACGTTTCTCTCTACGTAAAATAGTGGTGGTGTGGATAAAATTATGATTAAGTGTACTTAACAACGAATGTAGATTGTAACACAAAAGAAAGAAAAAAAACATAAAATAATTATTTTAAATATTTGATTCAAAAATATTCTTGAACGGTGCAAATTGTCAAGAGCTTTTGTTACACACATTTTAGTATCTTCAAAACTACGAGAACAATTGATATAACTTTTGATTCATCTCCTAGAGTTTACAACAAAATGTGATTATTTTTACCATTAGATTGTAACAGTCTGATAATTTTGGAATAAGAAGACTACAACTTCCTTGCTTGATGTACACTCTTAAGTCTTATTTTAAATTTTTGACTGGTATACCATAAATGATAAAAGGCGTGAAACTTAAAGACAAACAAATAATTCATAAATTTATTGAAATTCAGCATTTTTAAACTATAATTACTGTTTTAAAGTGCAAAGCATTTTGTGATGCGGTTTGTTTAAAAATCGACTTGAATTTTATGGGCAAAATGAAAATTAATTATATTTATTTGGCTTTATCTATGTATTGATACTTTTAAGGAGTCGGAGTCGAAGTCAGAAAATTCTGAAAGGCCGAGTCAGAGTCGGAGTCTCTAAATCCTCAAAACCTTCCCCATAATTTCGTAGCCGGCTTATGAATCTGACGGTACCTAAACTTTCCACAGCCCTGCTGTGTGAATTCTTCACTTCCAAACCTGAAAGCAAACAAAACAAAAAAGAATCAATCACTTCTACACACTCTTTTCGTTCACTTCTTGCCAGCGGGGTTCACTTCTTCTACCTTGTACCAACGAAACAAAACCATCACTCATTCGATCCGTCCGCGTTCAGATACGTACCGAGTGTCGAGCAGTACAAGTCGCGGGTCTCGCGTGCTCTCGTAGATTCGATTTCGATCAACGCGCACACAGCATAGATCAGAACGTCGTCCAAGCGGTGTGCTGAACAACGTGGCTGCTGCTCAGCTGTGAGTGAGCTCGAGAGAGGGAGTGCATTCTGGTTGAGGTTGTGTTGGTGTGCGATGCTGGGGTTGTTGATGTTGATGCTCTGGGATGATGATGGTATGATGCTGTGAGTTTTTCCTCTTGGCTACATACTGATGCTGTGCGACATACAAGTGCAGAAGAAGCAGTCAGTCGGAGGAGTGTCGTCAAGTGAATTGTGTCAGGCAGGACTTGCATGTGGAGTTGTGGACTGTGTGTAAGGGCATGAGTGCAAACTTTCCGTTTCGTCTGTACCAGTAAATTCTGCATTTCTTGAATGGATTTCCGCACCGTTGTGGACGTTTCCTGAGTTAATCCTTGCCATCTTCCAGCTTGATTGGCGCTGTACGTTCTTCAGCGGGTCCGTGTAGCCAGGTCGCTTGGACAGGGAAGAGCCATTGCCAAGAAAGAGGCTCGAGTGTCTGTGTTTTGACGGGACCACTTCATCGGAACTGTGTGCTGAAAATCGCATCGAGTAGCAGGCACAGAACGCGTCGTCGTGACCTCGTGAACTGGTTTGAACAAGTTCGATCCTGTCTTGTGCATGCAAAGGGCACCCGCGAGTGGTTCGTCGGTGGACGTGAGAAGGAAAAATTCTTGCACGATTTGACCTAGCAGCGCCGCGGTGAAAAGTGCATGAAAATGAAAAATCGATAAAATTTTATTGCACCGAAAACACACACACCGTCACACTTACGCACATACACACAGCAGAGGCAGTCAGTTTGCGTCTTTGTTGTTGTTTTAGTTCGGGACGAAGAAGGTGTCCAGGTTCAGGTGACCGTAGGCTAGCGTAGATTACCGGTTGTGTTCCGTAGGACTTTAATCCTTGGTTCGGTTTTCTTTGTTCGGCCTATACCTTGTGTCGAGTCTTCCGAGAGTCTCTTTAGTCACGTCCTGTGCGCGTGGGTGTGTGTTTTGACGGCGGCAGTGTGTGATTGTGATAACGCATTGATAGTAGAGGAAGAATCGGGAGTACCGCCGGTGCTATAGGGGGTGGTAGTGGAGGTGGGAGCAAAAACAATCCAGTCTACCTTAGCAGCAGTAACTATGCTCAAGTATCTAACGCACAAACTTCGCACACAATCAATCAACGATGAACATCCAGTCAACAACGAGAAGGTAAGTGTCTTCAAGGAGGAAATCCCCACAGCAGCACGACCTTTTCCAAACCCTGGAAAACTCATAAAGCTCGTAAAAGTGAGGTCGCCATTTTTATTTTTTTCTCTTTCGAACCAAAAAAAAATCTCGCATAATTTGCGCGCACACACAGTTGCAGTGGCTATAAATCGGAGAGAAATTTGCTGTCTGCCAGCCTACATCACAAAACCGACAGCAAACACACACACGCGTTCGAGACTTGGTTAAGTAATGAAAAAAGAGAAAGAAAGAAGGCAAAAAAGTAAAACAGACAGTGTGCAATTCCAATTCCCCCCTTTCGAAAGCCGACCAACAGCGCGTAAACTGAACGGTGCTGTGTTATGCTGTGGAATTATTGTCGGTTCTACCGCGAGGCTAGTGAGGCTGGGTGAGTTTCGCCACCCTGCTGCGCAGACATGCACAAATTGCTGGTTGGAACGAATACATGTGAAACGAAACGATTGACTTCCCCAATCCACAAACAGATGACTGGGACTGACTGTTTCGGAATTTGCAATTTCGGTGCAAAATTTTTTAGATTTTGTTGTTGGTTTTTAAGTTCTTAGAATAAGTCAAGCACTAAATCTTATTTGAAGCTTCCAAATCTTCGATCACATTTTGAAAGAGTTTACAGGATTCGTGATAAGAACGGCACGCCAAACTGATCAAAGTTTGAATCTCTGTGCAACATGGACACGAACTAGCTCTATCAAAATGTTATCTTAGTTATAGAAAAGAATAGATGATTGTCTTAAAAAATCCCTTATTTTACGCAGATACTGTCTAGACTAGATTGTCCAAAGTCCTAGGAAACATCTAACTTCAGATACTCGAATCATCGGATAATCGAGTTAGGATTGTTACGTAGTCTTTTTACAGGTTTTTGGACTAAAATATGATCTCAAAAGTGCTCTTGAGTGATTTTGAATAGTCAAAAAATGCATTAGATACTAAAACAATCAATCACTCCAATATGACTACAATGGGATTTAATTGGGATGGAATAATCGCAAAAAAAAAAAACAATTTCGTTAGCGAACTTTCTTCACCCACGAAAGAGACAGGACTCAAATCACGCAAAAGAAAATCGCTCCTGAAATTCTTCAAGAAAATCAATCTGCTGATGATTTTTTGTGAATATTCTTGTTAGCACCACTTACAAATATTTATTTCACTATGTTTACACACATTGCCCATCAACAAAATATGACAGGTCGTTTTTCGACGTGTGACGTTACACTTGCAAGTGTAGTAGTAAATAATTTGTTCCACCGAATAATCAAGATGATGATTTTTTTAGATTCCTTCTACCGATCTTTCGTGCGCGAGAGAGGAGAGCCATGCTCCCTTCGGATTTTTTCCCTTGATGAACGTCCATAATTTTCTATTGATGATGATTATTCCATCGCTGGTCCTAAGGGGTAATTTTTGTTCCTGATAACGAATTCGAGGTCCATTTTTGATATCTCGTGACGGAAGGGTGGAACGACCCCTCAAATTTTTGAACATGCGAAAAATTAGATGTTTTTCAATAATTTGCAGCCTGAAATGGTGATGAGATGGAATATGGGTGTCAAATGGACTTTTATGTAAAATTGGACGCCCGATTTGATGGCGTACTCAGAATTCCAAAAAAAAACTTTGTTTTCGTCGATAAAAACACTAAAAACGTTTTTAAACCTCAGCCATTTTCCGTTACTCAACTGTATAAATTAATGGAACATGTCATTTTATGGGAAATTTAATATACTTTTCGAATTAACTCTAACCCAGAAGGGTGAAATTTAACATTTTTTTTTAATTATTATTTTTAAATGTAATCTTATGTTCTTCTCAATTATTTAATTCAACTAGTAAATCATTCACGTTCACGCGATTCAAGTACGACACCAAACCAACATTGTGACATAATTTGCTAGGCAACGCGGTACGTACGTTCTAGTATTTGTAAGTACGCGCGACTCTTTACGTTTACAATCGTTGAACCAGCTTCTGTATGCTTAGAATCGTTCCGTCGGCTAGGGCTTCACTGGCTAGGGGGGGTGCTGAGAAGGTGGGTGGTGTGGGTGGCGATGGCCTCCCGGAACGAACTGAACAGTGTTGCTGTATGACACGCGAGTTTACACGCGATACCGAAACTGACAGCACCGAACAAGTTGGGAGGCTGGCAGTTGGTACTGCAAGTTTTTCGTTGATCTGTCTTTGGAAAAAAGGTACTTGGGTGGAAACTTTAATTTTTTCTAATCAGTCTTCTATTTATTTATTTTTGGATATTTTTACATTATTTCTAAAGTTATTTTTTTATTTAGGTGATATCACAGACATTCATTTCCAGAGTTTTTTTTTTTTGAAAAGGTCCAATAAACCAAATTTCCAGTTTTTGCTGTTTAGGTGTTTTTGAAACCCCCAAGGGGTATTAAAAAACACCCAAAAATCAAAAACTAAAAATTTGGTTTATTGGACCTTTCAAAAAAAAAAACGCCAGATTTATTATTGAAAATTTATTTCCTTATAGTTCAGGATAACTAGTTTGTTTTCACTTTTAGTAATCTTATTTTCTTAAAATACAAATCGAGTTCATTGACCCAAAATAGTAGTTAATGAAACAAGTGGCAAAAAGAATATTCTTTAGCATGAGTCGTACATTTATTCAGCGAGGTTAACCAAGTTGGATAATTACGACGGACGCTGAAAAAATCAAATTTTGAAACGAGATGCATACAGCATCGACATAAACTTCAAAAAATATTTGCAGCAACCTAATAATGAAAAAATAAGAATAAGATTATTCAAAAATTTTACTGCCGTGGTTTAATTTGGTTGATATACAAGTCTGAACTGGCTGTTTGTTACTTCATTCTTAAAGGATAAGGAATAGGATAAGAAATAACATAAAAAATTGTCATTGTCACTAGATAAATATACAGCAATTTCATTTGAAAAGAGCCTAAACCGAAAAAAAGTTCTCCGATCGGGCTCAAAATTTTCCTGGGGGCTTCTTGGCCAAAATAATTAGATCCGTATTTTTTTGTTTAGCCATTAGGGTTAGTTACACCGTGCTATGGTGGTTCGAAAAATGGCAATTTTCGTCATTTTTTGCAAAATCATTTTTTTCAAAAAATAATATCTCCGCGTAATTACAACCGATTTTAGCTGTGTTGGACGCTAAAGAAAGGCGATTAGTTTGGCTATTTGAGAAAGATAGTAAGAAGTTTCAAAAATCTAGCTTAACATATGAAAAAGTCTTATGAAAACTTCAAATGGCGTTTTGAGCGTGTCTGGACCAAAGAGCCAACGTCTGAAAATATTTTTATCTGATTCCTCAGAAAATTTCACATAACATTTCGACAATTGGCGATGTCGGTCACCCTAACGGCCAAACAAAAAAATACGGGTCTAATTATGGAATCCCCAGAAAAATTTTGAGCCGATCGGAGAACTTTTTTTCGGTTTAGGCTCTTTTCAAATGGAATTGCTGTATATATACAGCAATTCCCTACGAAAACAGCATGGAAAAAAACAAAAGTGCTCGGATCGGGCTCAACATTTTTCTGGGGGTTCCCTGGCCGAAATAATTAGACCCGTATTTTTTTGTTTGGCCATTAAGATGACCTACGCCGTGTTAGGGTGTTCTGAAAAATGGCCATTATCGTCGATTTGAGCAAAAACCACTTTTTTCGAAAAATCATAACTCCTCGCCATTTCAACCGATTTCAATTGTCTTATACGCAAATGAAAGGTGATAAGTTGGCCTTTTAATGAAAAAATAGTGAGAAATTTCAAAAATCTAGCCTAACATATGAAAAGGGCGTATGAAACTTTAAAATGCCGTTTTGACGGTGTCTGGACCAAAGAGCCTATGTCTGGAAATATTTTTATCGGATTCCCCGGACATTTTTACATAACATACCAAAAAATGGGAGAAGTTCATTAACAGGATTCCGAGATATGATTTTTTGAAAATAAAATCCGTGTTTTGGACGCGCTGCGCGCAAAAACCGGAGATTGACGATATTGGCAAAAAATCAACTTTTTTCACTAAAACTGCGATATCTTTAAAATTTCAGCGATGACCTATACATGTCTGGGTACCAAAAGTTGCGTCTTTTAATTTTAATAATTTTGGTACCCAAACATCTATAGGTCATCGCTGAAATTTTAAAGTTATCGGATTTTATTTTCAAAAAAAAAATGAACTCCTCCCATTTTTCAGTATGTTATGTAAAAATGTCCGGGGAATCAGATAAAAATATTTCCAGACATAGGCTCTTTGATCCAGACACCGTCAAAACGGCATTTCAAAGTTTCATACGCCCTTTTCATATGTTAGGCTAGATTTTTGAATCTTCTTACTATTTTTCATTAAAAGGCCAACTTATCACCTTTCATTTGCGTATAAGACAATTGAAATCGGTTGAAATGGCGAGGAGTTATGATTTTTCGAAAAAAGTGGTTTTTGCAAAAATCGACGAAAATGGCAATTTTTCAGACCACCCTAACACGGCGTAGGTCATCCTAATGGCCAAACAAAAATATACGGGTCTAATTATTTCGGCCAGGGAACCCCCAGAAAAATTTTGAGCCCGATCCGAGCACTTTTGTTTTTTTCCATGCTGTTTTCGTGGGGAATTGCTGTATAAGCAGTTTATTTCAGGACTATTCCCGGAAGCTGTAAAAATTGAAAAAAATTAAAAACGAGTGCTTCAGATGGCTGTTAGGGTGTCCAGATATGAGACTATTTTTCGAAACCTCGCTCTACAGGCTGAATATTGTTTCTTGAGGTATTTTAGGACTCTGGGTCAAATATGAGCAAAATCGGTCATCATTTACCCGTTGATACTCGAAGGTGAAGTTTATGTGGCCAAACATTTGCAATGTCTTATCTTCTATGATAACCCAGAATACAAAATCCGAAGTGCTGGTAAAAAGTCCTGGACTTCGGTGGCGACATGAACTTTGAAAACTTTGATCGGATTTGACCAATTCGATTTTTTTTTAAATAATTAGACTATCCGAAGTTGGTATGTTGGTATGTTATTCTACATATAATTTTCAAACAATAATTCTCAGAACCACCCCAACCATCCTTTTCGTACACCGGCCTCCAAATATACCGCAAGGACTCTTTCTTTCGCAGAGGGTGCTCACCAAAAACTGCTTTCTTTGCCTGTGTTTGTGAGTGTGGTGTGAATAAATGATTGCCAGCTATCGGTGTAGCAACTCCTCATGGAGTAGAAGACTCTAACTCGCATGTCCGCGCGCACCACCACCACCACCCAACGGAGCAGTTGGGGAGCCCACGAAGTTCAGAATGAAGCCGGAAACTTTGGGTGTTGGTGGGGGTGGGCGTAAAGAGTGTGTAAAGAGAGCGAGCGAGCTTTGCTCGCTAAAGCTCCGCCAAAGACAACAACAACAACAACAACAACGACGGCTGCTCCCAAGTCTACGTTTGTAGTAAAAGCCGTCGAGACTCCTTAACATGAGAGCGGGGAGGGGTTTCAGGGTGGGGGTGCGGGTTGAGTTGTACACAGCTGTATACACATGGTGGTGGCAGTCGCTACTCACGGTGTGTCGGTACGATTTCCTCCTTGCTTTGACATTCGCGTAGAAATTTTCTGGAGAATTTTCGGGGTACACTCTCGTAGCGCGCGTCGAGAGCTTCGAGAGACGGTCCTCGTGAGAAGTTTGAGGTGGAGAGGAGCGGCTGGCAAGGAGTAGCGTGGAGTTGTACATGGCTGTTTTCTGAAAGGAACGACGACGACGACGACTCTCCGAAAGGGCGAAAACCTAGCGAGTCGTGCCAGGCAGAACCTGAGCAGCACTGTCAGACAGTTTGCGGCAGTACTCGGGCCAAGAACATCGGCAGAAGCAAAAGCAGCAGTCAGTGCGAAGAACCTGCTGGAGTGACCCCGGGACAAGAGAGATGGTGTAGTGGAAGGGTCCTTCTTCCTAGCAGCAGACATTGTGTGCAAAAAAAAATCAAGTTCCTATTCGGTGTAGACGTCCTCACTTCCTGATTTTTGCTTGGAGGATGTCCCCGAACCGACGACGACGACTGTAAAAACCCGTTCCCGATAGCAGGAAGCAGCAGAGCAGAGAACCTGGAGACTGGAGCACAGGACTGTAGTGTCTTTTTTTGCGTAGCGATAGGTGTTAGGAGGTGTGACATTCCGCAATCCTCACCCGTAGAATCCGTTCCGCTAGACGTGCGAGTGTGAGAGTAAGTGTGTGTGTACGCGGAAGGTGACATTCAGAGCTGTGAAAATTTCGTAAAGGATCAACCCAGGAAAAGGCCAAAAGCGAGCAAGCAGAACCATGCCGGGACTGTTCCCAACCGTAAGTTCCGTTCACGTTTTCTCCCACAGCAGAGTCCGCTGTGCCGTAGTAATAACCTGGAAAATGGTGCCATAACCGGGCGATGTAAGAGTGATGCCCTTGAAAAGTGCCAACCCACCCAACCCAGCGTAAAACGGCGGAGAGTGAGCAAGAAAGAACCGACACTGCTGGGCAGCAGCAGTTCATAAGGATCCTTCGGCAGCGAGTAAGAAAACCTTCCGCAGAAGAAAGAATCTGAAGACGCTGCCGTACAGAACACACGAAAGCGTTCAAGAGAGCGCGCATCGTCGAGGAAAATTTCGCTCCTCTCGTCGTCATCGTCGTTGGCGAGGATTCTTTCAGAAAAGAATCCTGCCACGAGTAGTAGTAATACTACTACTAGCACCAGCCAGCCCAACCAACCCCGAGTAGTGTAGTACGGTACGGAGAGTCGTTCATATTTTTCCGATTTACGCGACGCCGCTGCTGCTCGCGTACTCACGACCTGCGAGCTTCAGAAGTTCAACGCGTCGTCGTCTTGAGAAAATCGAATTTTTACAATCGGTCACGCTCCGCTGCTGGATGCTGCTGGCTGGCCAGGATATTCAGGACTTCGACATGTCATGCGGTAGTGGGGTGGGACCGTGCGCAGCGACAGGGCTCGTGTTGTCCCGCCCGCGGCCACGTTTCGTCCTTTTCCCGATTCTTGGCACTTTTCGCTGTCAAGGATACGGCGAGGACGTGGTGTGAAAAATGCCGAACATGTTTCGGGGCACCGTCGTCGCACTGGCACCTCAACGCTTCTTACATCAGAAAATTTTATTTTTTCCATGGAAAGTCCCAAAATCACTTCATGGAAAATTTCACCACACTGTGAAACTACTCCACTCATACGATGCTTCGTGTCTGGCTGGAATCTTTCATTTAGCCTTTGAAAAGGGCCAGCTGATTCGGAGCCTGCGCCAAGAATGTGTACGGACGTATTTTTTGCACGACCTTCCTCCCGAGTTGGGTGATCGATACTGCCAATGTCGACGGGGCCAGGAAGTAATAGTTGGGTTTTTGGGTGAATTTGAAGTGGTAATGTTCCAATTATTTGTGCAATTTGTGCAACCAGAAAGCTTTTCTTAAAATTAATGTGATGTAAATAATATTAATAAATTTTCTCTCACTATTCAATCGAATAAATCAGTTTCAGTATAAAACCCAAAAAAGCTAAAAAATTTCCAATTTCTTTTCCTTTTTGGAATTATACTTCAGCAACTCTGATCTTCATAGTTCCTGAATACTCTTCTTTCCTTCTTAATATTTAATCAAGGAAAAATTCTGATCTTATCGGAAAAATATTTCTCGACCAAAAAAAAAAACAAAAGGTGGCATAATTTTTGCAAAAAAAAATCAGATGGTTTTATCTCGAAGAAGCACTGCCAAATATGTTTTCTCTTGCTTAGTTACATCTCAAAAGTTTTCTTTTTTGATCCTGCGTTTTAGCGCAAATCAAAAATTGTTTGTGTTATTTTTGTTTTCTTTTTTCAGAACTTTTCTTACATCTACTATTAACTGATTTCCTATTCCAATTCTCGAAAAAAAAATAACTGTACAATTTGCCGGGAATTCAATTAATTATATTTATAACAGGTTCAAAAATTGTTCCATCTTGGAACGATTCTTTCAAAAGACCCGAGTTTTAAAAAGAACCCCGGCTCTTTTCTTGTAGGCCATGGTTCGTTCGCTCTTTTTGATGAACCGGCTCTTAACTCACACAGCAGTTGCCCCGATCCCTCTTCGATTTGCGTAAAACTTTGTCATGAGGGGTAACTTTTGTCCCTGATCACGAATCCGAGGTCCTTTTTCGATATCTCATGACGGAAGAGTGGTACGACCCCTTCCGTTATTGCAAATTTGAAAAAAAAAATACGTGTTTTTCAATAATTGGCAGTCTGGAATGGTGATGATATGGAAATTTGATGTCGAAGGGATTTTTATGTAAAAATGGACGCCCAATTTAATGGCTTACTCAAAATTCCGAAAAAAAAAAATTTTCATTGAAAAAAAATATACAAAATTTGTTTTAAAATTTCTGCCAGTTTTCGTTATTTGACTGTAATGTTTTTTGGGACATGTCATTTAAAGGGAAATTTGATGTTCTTTTCGAATCTGCAATTACCCAGAGTATAATTTTTTAAATTTAGAACATTTTGTTTTCATTTTAAAATTTTGTGTTTTTTCTAACTTTGCAGGGTTGAATGGTGTACGCCCGAAATGTCAAAATCACGCAGTGGTACCAACATTAAATAAAAAGTGTGCCATCGCTTGACATACACAACTTTTTTCTAATGTTGGTACCACTGCGCGAATTTGACATTCCGAGCGTGCACCATGCGCAAACGCCATCTTCGTATGAAAATCAAGATAGCATTAAAATTTTTGTTCAGCATATATGGGCATCTGGAAAAAAATGTTCAAATTTCAGTTTACAGATGCGCAAAATGCATAGCGCTATTATGTTTATTGTTTTATTTATTTTTTCGAAATGACAGGGTATTATTAACGTATATTCATAATTTAAAATTCAAGAAATAAAATCATTTTTAATTATTAATGATTAAGGATAGCTTGTATAATATTTTTATATTTAAAATGAAAGCCAAAACTTATCTGAAATTTTACATTAACTAGTATTATTTTATTTGTTGTCGTTTTTTTGTTTTTAAGCTTTTGTAGATACATATAAAAATAAAAACAGAAGACTTATTTAATTTGAATCATAATAGATTAGAGATTGTGGTGCATTTAAAATCCAAAGCACAACAAAAAAAAAACATTTCTTTTGTTGTTTTTGTTAGTTCAATTGTTTTTGGCAGCTTTAAACTTCTTGGTCATTCGTTGATTCTATGATTTTAAGGTTGTAAAACATAACAAATAATATGAAAATATATGTTTTATTACCGTTTCGAAAATTTCCCGGGATTCCGGGAAAATTTAACGCCATAATTTAACTGCCAAAAAATTGCAAAATTTAATGAATGTACGAAATTATTTATTATTTATGATTTTTTTACCTTTTACTATCTTTTACTATGGCTAACAGTCTAAAAGTGCCCTATTTGATAAAAATACAAAAAAAACTCTGTTGACAATTAGTTGTATTTTTTTCACAATTAGCTGTACAAATTTATTTTCATGAATGTTTTAATCAGAAATATTTTTTGCCATTGTTTTTTTTTTGGAAATTTTTGAATTGGCGCAAATCTTGAAATAACATTTTAATCAGAAAAAAATAATTACTTTCAAACATGTGGTTTAATCATTTGGACCTCTTTCCTCAAACAATTTAAAAGTCTTTTTTTTCATTTGAGTATTCTTATGTATGATATATTTGAAGATTTTTTAAGTAATTCTATTACTTTTTATTGATAAATATACGGCATTTTTTTAATGGACTTTTTATTGTTGTGGTGTTTCGCTAAATATGGATATAATTTATATGTCCTGCTTGATAGATAGTGTTGATTCTAGATCAACATCTATCTATCAAGATTTTTTATTTTTTCGATTAGTCTGAGTCTTTTTATGTAATTTGTACCATTCCTCTGGAATATTGATGTTTCTTGATCAAAATGAATTTCATAAAAGCAAAGTTTGTTTCAGGTATCGATAAACAGTCTGAATTTACAGCATTTAATTTGGAGCATCATGTTGTGACACTTCACCAATAGTGCTCAAATTTGGTCCAGATGGGTGTTTTTTTATTGTGTAGGAAGTTCAGGCGTAAATCAAAATCCATCTGGGGAATTGTTGGACTTTTTTCATAATAACGGTTTAAAAAATTGTGAATTTAAATTTGATTGAAGTTTTATTTTGAAAAATATTTCGGAGTCTAAGTTAAACTTAAAGAAACCACATTTTTTAATGAATTAGTTTGTTTTTCGTATTTTCCTTTTATTTCCATTTAAATTATCAAATGAATCGTATTTCAAGCAATTCCCCACGAAAACAGTCAAAAAAATCAAATTATTCCCTCTACAGCATTGCCTTGGCGTTCTCGATTGCGAGATTCCTACTCGAAACTGCCACGAGAACAGTATGATTTGAAAAAAATAGTTGTCCGATCTGGCTCAAAATTTTCTGGGGGTTCTTTGGCATAATAAGACCCGTATTTTTGTGTGGCCATAAGGGTGACCTACGCCATGTTAGGGTGGTCCGAAAAATTGCTATTATGGTCGATTTTCGCAAAAACCACATTTTTCAAAAGTGGCAGTGCGTGGCCGAATGGTTACGCTGTCCGCTTTGTAAGCGGATGATTCTGGGTTCGATTCCTATCTGCTCCAACCTTCCATCGGATGAGGAAGTAAAATGTCGGTCCCGGCCTTGGTTGTTAGGCCGTTAAGTCATTCCAGGTGTAGGAGTCGTCTCCATGCCATAAGTACAAACAACACACCAAACCAAGCCTACTCCGGTGGAATCGCTGGCAGCGGTTGGACTCGCAATCCAAAGGTCGTCAGTTCAAACACTGGGGTGGAAGGTTCCTTGGAGTAGAAAGAGGTTTGGGTGCTCTCTCCATTCAAGCCTTCGGACTCCTAGGTTCGAGCAGAAACTTGCAATAGAGACCACAAAAGACCCGGGGGTCGTTAATGTGGATGGTTTGATTTTGATTTTGACATTTTTCAAAAAATCATTACACAAAAAAGTCAAACTTGAAAATTATCTCTAGCATCATTGTTTAGACGTCCAGTTTTGTCAGTCTCTCTCCAGCACCACGCCAGATCCACCTACGCACAGTTATTGTAACCTTGACCCTCCTTCCCAACCCTACTGACAATTACCCCCCCCCCCCTCCCCCTCCCTGGCCTGGTGAGCTTACTACATTCACTTGAGCCATAAAAGTTCACCACGCGTGTGAGGTTTGTAAGTGCAGTTTCCAGTGCTCTGGGCCCCCTCATCTTGGAGGAAACCCCTCTCCGTTAATGTACCAGTTTTTCTGGTTCTTTGGTTCTCCTCCAATTTCTCACTCGTCGTCGTCGTCGTATAACAATTTTCAAATTATGCAAGCCCAGCACTCGCGCAGTTGTTGTTACTGGCTCTGGTTATGGAGTTCAGAATCGTTTATTCTTCTTCTGCTTTCCATTTTCTTATCGGCTGGCTACAGTGAGCCTCGGCTTATAGACGGTTCAATTTGTGTCATTTAATGTTTTTTACATTTTTGAAAAATTAATTTGATACGATATGGAAAAATATCTTCAAGGAATAACATGGATTTATTAAAAAAATCTCAATACTTATCTGAGACATCTCATGAGGCATTGTGTCTTGGCGGTTCCGAACGCCGGATTGAAGTGGGAAAACAAGCAATGGAAACTGGTTCTTGTACAGCCATTCATTGTAAGTGTGTGTGTGTGTTTGTACGTGCGTTTGATGGAAAGATAAACTGGAAATTAAATGGAAAATAAATATGGTGAGTAACATAATACACTTTTACACGTTCGTCTGAATTGTGCTGTGTCAAGACAGTCAGACAATCGAGCAGCAGGATTTACAAACTTGCTGCACCATTTCTGGAACCTGGAGTAGTTGGCGGTGGTGGTCTCTACAATCTTGGCCCTGGGAGACCTCCAGGAACGTCGTCAGCGACGACGACGAGGAGTGTTTAAAGGCCAAAGTGATCAGGTTTGTTTTTACCTCGCTGCAGACCTGGATCGCAAGAATTATTCAACGAGTACCGGAGGTTGTCCGGACCACGCCATCGAGTAATTCTTGACATCGATGGAAAATCAACAGTTAAACAAGCGCGGAATGGTATTATTTTTCGAGAAAATCATTTTTCATCATGCAATCCTTTGTTACGGAAAGTAGCAGCCTACAATGCACAAACACAGGGGGAGGGGGGCGGGGGGGTTGTTGAACGCAGGCCTCCAACGCGCGTGTCACGGGTCTATTAATCCTGCACACGGGCCCAGGTAGGTCCTGTGTGTGTGCGCGCGAGTTCCTAACACAACCACCGTATCGTGTGCACGCACGCACCAACAACGTCAAACAAAGGCTTTTCCGTCGGGGTTTATGCGATGGAGTTGGCCAGAGTTGACTAGGTGAGTGGGTGGTTCGAAGTTTACCGGTGAAATCGGAACAATGCTTACCGGTGCATCTGGTTGCAATTTAGCTCTGGAAGTAGTTACTTTGCTAGCGCAAACACTGGCCGAATTTAATTTTCAAGAGATCCTTTTTTTCAATTTGAGAATGGATCCATTAAAATGCATTAGCTGTGGGAACCCCTTGCCTATCACTTATTTTCAAGATTTAAAGTGATAATATTGGAAGCTTTGTAAGTATCCATTACAGTTTTACATTTCACATTTTAACTCATGATGAATTGTTTACAAGTTAGTTTATAAACAACGTAATTGTATGTGTTTTTTGCATTTCGTCAGCTGTGTGCTATCTTGTGACATAGACTATTTTGGTCGAAAATGAGTTAATGATGACGTTTTGCTATACTTAGCAAACACTACAAGATGCTTTAATCCGATTTTGGAAATTCGCTTCCGTTTCCCGGATATCTCAATACACACTTGTGACATAGACCAATTTATCATCAAAATGATTGTGCACACTTGTGAGATTAGTGCGCTGGCCACGGGGACGCGCTGTCTTGTTTTTGCATGCTCATTTTCATTTCTTTTGTGTCGCTGTTTGTGTGCTTGGGTGCGCGGTTATTATAATTGAATAATGGCATCATTAGTGCGCTGGCCACGGGGACGCGCTGTCTTGTTTTTGCATGCTCATTTTCATTTCTTTTGTGTCGCTGTTTGTGTGCTTGGGTGCGCGGTTATTATAAATAGGTGAAGGGATTTTATTAAATGATCATTATATTGCATTATTATATTCAATTGATTATATAATCACACTATATTTTACACTGAACACATTATACAAAACACATATGAAACTGTAAACTGGAGCGTTTGGTACGGTATGTCCACGCATCCTTCCTCCCCTGTAGATTCTGTGAAATGTGATCCGTTCTCAGAATCCTCTCTGCGGTAAACACAACGTAGTAGGGCTGGCCGCTTTAATTTTTGCATTACATTTTCGGGTGTTCTCGGATGTACTGCAATTATTAATAATGACAAGAAAAGTGCTTGTGGCGTAATCTAATCACAAGACTTTCCAGCATGCTTTCATCGGACTGGCTGCGTTTGTGTTAGATTAGATTAGATTAGATTAGAAATGATTGTGCACACTTGTGACACGTCATACATGTTGTTGGAAAATGTGGAAAATTTTTCTTGTTTTTCACAAATTTATGTACACATATACTTTCTAAAGGCAATGCAACCTTTTGTTTATAAAAATATACTGATTAAGTCGATTAAACCATTGATTTGAGCTTATTTTAGTTTGTATGGGAATTCTGTGCACACTTGTGACACGTAGTACAATTTTACTTTCGAAACACACTTGTAACACGTGCTTTTCAGATTTTTGTTTGCATTATTTACTGTATCTTTTAACTGGTGTAACCCAGGGATCTGACACGCATGCAGTTTCCTGAAGTCCCCGCCAGAAGTGCTGTCAATATTGTTTACGTATGGTTTTTGAAAAAGTCGTATGAAATAACTACATGCATTTTTTTCCAAAATTATTATTTTTTTTAGTTTTCACATCGGTTTTAACTTTTTTGCATGTATATGCGAGATAATTCGAGTATTACGTAAATTTATCAATTATTGGATCAATAAAACAAATATCTATTTTGCCATTCAAGCAATACATCACAGCACACTGAACTAAACTAAAAATCTGAACAGCTTTAGTTTCCTTGAAACAACATAAAAATAGTGTGATCCTTCCTGTCCGGTGTATTAACATGAATTACACTTTTAGAATACTTAATATCGGTCGAAAATGCTTTAAATTAGCTGTAACCTAGGCTGTAACTGAACACCAATGTGCTTATTTGCCAACATTAAGTTCTCGATGGAATTACATGCTGATTCCCTAGTTCACATTTGAGATTAAACATTAAATTTTCTAAAGAAAAAAAACTGCAAAATGTTTTTATTTTTATAATTTATGTCCGATGCGTATACGACTTTTTTAAACGCCCCGCGCTAAAAACTTGGTTCGATCTCGGTTCGATTTTGACTTCACTCGCTTTGTATGTGGATGACAGTCATGACGTAGCCGTGGTGTAACCAAGTTAGTTGAAACTTGGAGCGTTTGTTAAGCGATAGTATACGAACCGATTGCTTCAAAAAGTTTGGCTCTATCATTTATAGTTTTGAAATTATTTATCAACAAACTTTAAAAATCGATTTTCTCGAAAAGTACTAAATGGTCGTTGTCACAAGATAGCACACAACTGACGATTTATAAAAATTTCAAATCGCTTCATAAATTATGTTTGAGGTTTTCGGTGCTTGCTTTTCAATTCGATTAAAGTTTGAACAATGAGAAGTAAATTACGAGATGTTTTAACAATTTCGATAACAAATATTTCATTACCTACAGAATCACAGTTGTTCAGTCTCTCACCTAAAAAATCAATATTTTACCCATTCTAGAGCAGTGAAAAAGATATGTTGGCAGATAAGGGTTTCCATTAAGTGATTCTCCGCCAACTCACACAGCAGTTGCCCCGAACCCTCTTCGATTTGCGTGAAGTTTTGTCCTATGGGTTATTTGTCCCTTATCATGATTCCGTTTTTTTGATATCTCGTGACGGAGGGGAGGTACGATCCCTTTCTTTTTTGAGCATGCGAAAAAAGAGGTGTGTTTCAATTATTTGCATCCTGAAACGGTGATGAGATAGAAATTTGGTGTCAAAGGGACTTTTATGTAAAATTGGACGCCCAATTTGATGGCGTACTCGGAATTCGGAAAAAAACAATTTTTTTCATCGAGAAAAACACTTAAAAGTTTTAAAAACTCTGCCATTTTCCGTCACTTGACTGTAAATTTTTTTTGGAACATGTCATTTTAAGGGAAATTCAATGTACTTTTCGAATCTACAACGACCCAGTAGGGTCATTTTTTCATGAAGAGCAAAGTTTTTCAAAATTTCGTGTTTTTTTCTAACTTTGCAGGGTTATTTTTTAGAGTTTAACAATGTGCTACAAAGTTGTAGAGCAGACAATTACAAAATAATGCTTAAAACATCACAAGTTATCTCGATTTTACGAAAAAAAAGTTACTTTTTGCGTTTCTCGTTGTTTTGTCGTCCATGTCTGTCGCAAGTGACGATGGATGGCCATGAACGACGAAGACCAACTTTTTCAAAGCTTTTTTTTCGTGAAATCGAGATAACTCGTGATGTTTTTGAGCAAACAACAATTTTTTGTTATTGTTTGTTCTACAATTTTGAAGAACATTATTACACTCTAAAAAATAACCCTGCAAAGTAAGAAAAAAAACACGAAATTCTATATGAAAAAATAACCCTTCTGGGTCAATGTAGATTCGAAAAGTATGTAAAATTTTCTTTAAAATGACGTGTCCCGAGCAGACGGAAATAACTTGGGAAGGTCAGTTTTTGATATTGTGAGAAGATCGAAATATGTTATTGGGATGATCGGATTAGTTGTTAAAATAACAAAAACCAATAACAAAGATTTGTTCGAAGAATAACTTAAACTGTTATTATGTTGTTATTGCAATAACAAACCAATAACACAGAAGGAATCATGAAGGAATAACAAGATTTGTTATTTTGTACGGAGAGGTGGAGCAGTATAATAACAAAAAATGTTATTGAACTGGTATGTCTCCATAACAAAAAAAGTTATTGTTTTGGTTTATTTGTAATTTGCAAATAAACCTGCAGTTGCCATAACTCCTCTGTACTAGTCAGGGCTGAAGAGCCGGGTACCTCCAAGCGACTTTGAATCCATACTTGAAGACAACTCCGACTCTGGATGCAGGATATGACGTCAACGACGACTTCAGCTCTCCAAAAATACCCGACTTCACAGATTCCGACTCCAAGTAAAAGTTGCTGAAAATTTTCTGAATCTTATGCAGTCTCCGAGGTCTCACTCCAGCTCGAACTTCAACGTCAACTCCGACTTCCTGGCTCTGTGAAAATAATAACAGTTTTTGTTATTCACACTTCAAAAATTCTCAATAAATAAATCAATTCCGTTAGGGAATATAACAAAATAAAAAAAAAGAACTCTCAAAAGTTAATTTTATCGGATTAATTTTAGCTTCAAACCCCATTTCATGGTGAAACAAAAGACCCCGATGAAATTGGTCAAAATTATTTCATAGTTCTAATCAATTTCAGCAAAGTCCCTAAGGGGGTATATCAAATAATTAAAAAAATCAACTTTCACAATTTTAACTTTTTAGAATAATTTTAGCTTAAGGACCCCATTTCATGGCCAAAATAATGATCCTGGCGAAATTGGTCAAAATTATCCCATAGTTCTAACCAATTTTAGCAAAGTCCCTTAGGGGGTATATCAAATAATTAAAAAAATCAACTTTCACAATTTTAACTTTTAAGAATAATTTCAGCTTAAGGACCCCATTTCATGACCAAATTAATGATCCCGACGAAATTGGTCAAAATTATCCCATAGTTCTAGCCAATTTTAGCAAAGTCCCTTAGGGGGTATATCAAATAATTAAAAAAATCAACTTTCAAAATTTCAACTTTTTAGAATAATTTAAGCTTAAGGACCCCATTTCATGGCCAAAATAATGATCCCGACGAAATTGGTCAAAATTATCCCATAGTTCTAGCCAATTTTAGCAAAGTCCCTTAGGGGGTATATCAAATAATTTAAAAAATCAACTTTCACAATTTTAACTTTCTAGAATAATTTAAGCTTAAGGACCCCATTTCATGGCCAAAATAATGACCCTGACGAAATTGGCCAAAATTATCCCATAGTTCTAGCCAATTTTAGCAAAGTCCCTTAGGGGGTATATCAAATAATTAAAAAAATCAACTTTCACAATTTTAACTTTCTAGAATAATTTTAGCTTAAGGACCCCATTTCATGGCCAAAATAATGACCCTGACAAAATTGGTCAAAATTATCCCATAGTGCTAACCATTTTAAACAAAGTCTTTTAGGAGGTATATTAAATAATTAAAAAAATCAACTTTCAAAATTTCACCTTTTTAGAATAATTTTAGCTTAAGGACCCCATTTCATGGCCAAAATAATGACCCCGACGAAATTAGACAAAATTATCCCAAAGATCTAAACATATTTAACAAAAGAAAAAATAATAACAGATTGAGTTATGGACACTTAGAAACTTTTCCATTTGTGCGATTTATGGTAATTTTATTTCTAAGTCAGTATACCGAACGAATAACAAATTTTGATATTAGGAGAGTTTTTGAAATGTATAACATTTCCTCTTATTAGCGTGTTATTAAACATTTTCAATATAATATCACTTCAATACCAAATTTTGTTATTTTATCAGAAACTGTTATTATTTTTTCTTCTTGAAGTTGAACTTTAGGATAAAATAATAACACTTTTTGTTATTTTAACAGGATTCGTTATTGAAATATTACTAATTTTGTTATTACCGTCTGCCCGGGGTTCCAACTTTTTTTACAGTTGAGTAAAGGAAAATGACAGAGTTTTTAAAACTTGCTAAGTATTTTTTTTCGATGAAAAATGCGTTTTTTCGGAATTCCGAGCACGCCATCAAATCAAGCGTCCAGTTTTACATTAAAGTCCCTTTGACACCAAATTTCTATTACATCACCGTTTCAGACTGAAAATTATTTAAATAAAACTCAACTTTTTGGCATGCTCAAAAATGAAAGGGGTTCGCCACTCCGTCACGAGGGACAAAAGTTGGGATCGGGGCAACTTTTCCCGATTTTTTGTGAGTTGGTAGAGAATTACCCCATTACCTTTAAAAGTTTGCACAGAATTTCAAAATATATATTTCATGCTCTGCACAGAAACCGAGCATTAAAATAAACGTTTCAGTCGATGCAACTAATCGCATGGGAATGGAATTACCCGGGCAGACGGTAATAACAAAATTCATGCATTTCTATAACACATATTGTTAAAATGACAGAATTTTTCATGGAATCTTCTTGAAAAATCAATTTTTGCATAAGGGTTTATAACAGTTTATGTCATAACAAAATTTGTTATTGCGACGCCAACATTTCAAAAAGCATCATGTACAAACCATGCGTTTTGAGAAAAACGCATTTGAATGTTGAGCATCCATTTTCAATTCCCATTTTAATATAAAAGCAAAATAAGATGCTCTAATGATAACAAACGATGAAAAACGTTGCTTTTGTTGATACTTGATCATCCATATTCAAAAAAACATTATTTCCGTAATTTTATTTGAGAAAAACAAACATAACTTCTTTTGAAATCACCAACGTCGATATCACCCTGCTTTCCCTGAGGGGGGCGCTTTGTTATGATTCGTTTTTCTTCGCCGAATGTACATGGCGCTTTTTTCATGTTGCTTTTTTTTCGTCACGAGGTTTATGTAGCCTTTTGTTTGACAGGTTGACAGGGCTATATAAACAGGGACTGCTGATGTCAGAGATTTTGTTTATGTTACTTTATTTAAAATCATGATTAAACAGACTTTATTGAAGTAACTTTTGCTCATTTTTGGTGGAGAGGTAGCTTATTAGGAGTACTTTCAGAATATGCAATAACCCAGAAAGTGTCAAAATGTACATGATGTCTTTTGAAATGTTACCATCGATTGGTCTGATATGGGTTGAAAGCCAAAACAACTTTACAACTGTAATTGGGTTGATCGGATTAGTTGTTAAATTAACAAAAACTAATAACAAAGATTTGTTCGAAGAATAACTAAAAAGGTTATAAGTCTGTTATTACAATAATAATTCAATAACATAACGACATAATCTTGTAACAAATGACATAAAATGTTATTGGCCTAGTATTTTCAAATATCAAAAAATGTTATTCCCAAGTTATTTCCGTCTGCTCGGGTAAATATAAATGCAATGGTATGGAATCATACTGTCCTTGGTAGAGAATTGTTTTTAGTACCTCAAGAAGTAATTTTCGCTTAATTTGGAAAGTTTTAAAAGTTATTTATGTGTAATTAAGTAAACATTGTTAAAAAGCATTCGGTAAATTATCCCAAAGTGTCATTTTTTCCGAATAAAATGAGTTCGAATCGGAAATCGGATTGCAACATCAGGTTCTTGGAGAATATTTTACTATGAACAGTTTAAATTAGTTTTTAAATTAAAAGTTTTAAACTTCACATAGGGTTCAAAAAACACTTTTTTACTTAACGACAAAAATACCGAAAAAACAACATAAAAAAGTTTGCATATTAGAGAAATTAAAGTGAATGAAAACACCATAGCATTTCCAAAACCGAAAAAATATTTTCCTTCTTCTTTAGTAACGATTTAAGTTAGTTTTTTTTTTGTAATTATGTTACAATCTTTTGCAAAAAATATATATTTATATATTGAGAAACATGTATAAGTGCTTGCATTTTTTGTTTTAATTTTTTTAAATCCTGTTTTTGAATCTCGTGAATTAAAACTCTAGCAAAACAGTTATTTATTGAAATAATTTAAATTGCGATGAATTTTCAGATTGATTTTCAGTAGAATGTCTTTATTATAATTGAAAATAAGTATTCAGTTAAAATTATTAAAATTTTTGCACTTATTTTTTTTTTGTTATTTGACATGTGGTTTTTACTTAAAATTAAAATAAAAAGTGTTTTTGTCGTTATTATTTGATAAAAGGTATTTTTTGTCAAAATTTCATGGTTATTTTTTCTTTAAATTTTACTGTTAGATTCCACAGGAAAAAGAAATGGTGCTTATTTTATAAGTTAAGTAGCATTGTTGTTTTGCCTTCCTCACTGAGGTAAGGCTATAATCCTGCTCGAAAAATGAACTTTTGAAATACAGCTCGTAGACCTATATTCATGTATACCTATCGACTCAGAATCGAAAACTGAACAAATGTCTGTGTGTGTATGTGTGTGTGTGTATGTATGTATGTGTTCAAAATTCTTGCCAAGTTTTCTCAGCACTGGCTGGACCGATTTTGATCAAACCGGTTGCATTCGACTTGGTTTAGGGTTCCATACATCGCTATTGAATTGTTTGATGTTTTGATAAGTAGTTCAAAAGTTATATATGAAAATGTGTTTTCACATTTATCCGGATCTCACTTATATGCATGAAAACTATATCCGGATCCATCATCCAACCCATCGTTGGTTAGGTAATCAAAAGACCTTTCCAACGAGTCCAAAACATTGAAGATCTGGCAACCCTGTCTCGAGTTACGACCACTTAAGTGATATTTATGTACTTTTTTGAAGCCGAATCTCTCTTAAATGTATGTAAACGAAGTCCGGATCCATCATCCGACCCATCGTTGATTAGGTAATCGAAAAACCTTTCCAACGAGTCCAAAACATTGAAGATTTGGCAACCCTGTCTCGAGATATGTCCTCTTAAGTGATATTGATGCACTTTTTTGAAGCCGGATCTCACTTAAATGTATGTAAACTATGTCCGGATCCACCATCCAACCCACCGTTGGTTAGGTAATCGAAAAACCTTTCGAACGAATCCAAAACACTGAAGATCTGGCAACCCTGTGTCGAGATATGTCCTCTTAAGTGATATTGATGCACTTTTTTGAAGCCGGATCTCACTTAAATGTATGTAAACTATGTCCGGATCCACCATCCAACCCACCGTTGGTTAGGTAATCGAAAAACCTTTCGAACGAATCCAAAACACTGAAGATCTGGCAACCCTGTCTCGAGATATGTCCTCTTAAGTGATATTGATGCACTTTTTGGAAGCCGGATCTCACTTAAATGTATGTAAACTATGTATGGATCCATCATCCGACCCATCGTTGGTTAGGTAATCGAAAAACCTTTCCAACGAGTCCAAAACATTGAAGATCTGGCAACCTTGTCTCGAGTTATGATTACTTAAGTTATATGTGTGTACGTTTTTTCCTGGATTCAAAAAAATAGCTGAAATATGTGTCCAAACCACTCATATTACCCATTGTTGGTAAAAAGTGAGGAAGGCATCAACCACATAGGTGGATTAAGTTAGTTTTTTTATTTATTTTGTTGATTGATAATCATGCGCATGTTTAAATATTTTGTTTATTACTTGTTATTTTTTTTATCACTCTCAACAATATTTGAATCATGCAAAATAATGTTACCTTAATAACATTTCAGTTTTCAAATTCAGTGTTTTGATCAAGTTTTAGAAACAAAAAAGAATATTTCAGTTATTTTTAAAGGAGGTTTAATAGCATAACCTAACACATTATTTTCATCAAAATACGTTTCTGTAAATCATAATTTTGGAAGTCATTTAAACTAAACTCAGTTCTTTTAAGTTAACCTGAAATCTATTTTTGATTAACGGAAAAAATGCTGTAATTTTTATTGAAATAACACAACGTGATTCTAAAAAAAATAGCAAACAATTTATTCACACGCTTCCCAGCCAACATGTGTGTTTTAAAGTTATAAAAACGCTAATTAATTCCCCCGGCCTCGTCACTAAAACCCTGCGGCACCACGTCATGTGTTACATTTTCTTCAAACTCATGTGCAGTTGTTTCATGCTCAATCCTTCATTCTCGCAATTCTTTCACTGCCATCAAAGTCATCATTGCGTTCAGTTTGCTTCGTTTTTTTTGTTTTCTCTCTTCGCTTGTTCACTTGTACAATTGTCTCTTCTTTTTGCTGTTGAGTTCTTTTTTGCTGCTCATTCTTCGATCGTAACGTTCGCCTCTCTGTTTAATTATCGTCATTCATTCACGCTGTTCTGTTTGTAGCGCATTGTTGTGGGTTTCTTCTTTCTTTGTTTTCTTTTCTTTCTTTTTCCATTCTTGCTGCTTCATTTTACCCGTTTGTTTGCAGAGTTTCTATTCTTAGTTTCGCAGTTTTTTGTGCCCTCTTCTGCTACATTCTTTGCACTACGTACGTGTATTAATTTATAGTTGTACGTCAAGGGATTGCCAAGACGATTGCGTTTTTTTTTTGTTGTTGTTGTTTAATGTAGCATCTAGCATAAGTGATAGGGGAAGTTCTCGTATGTTTGGCAGGTTAAGCACTCGCTCCTAATTCCGTCCAATTTGCTCATTTCCACTATTTAAACAACTCATTTTGTAAAACTTTTGATAGAAACTTGCTTGCTCACTTCTTATTGAGTTATTTATCACTGGATTTCAGATGAAAACGCTTTTAATGAGCTGTAATTGAATGTCAAAGTGCTGATATGGCAACATTAGAGGCACGCTAGAATTAGATGCTGTTCTCCTATTTTCGTTTTTCAAAGTCGAAAAATTTTCATACCAATAAAAAAAAATACATAAACTGCACCAGTTCACCAGATTCCAATGTTCTCGATTCGATTCCAATGTCAGTTGCCACCACCACCAGAAGGAAATTGGATCGATATGCCATTCGCCGTTCGCGAACTCACGACTGGTGTTGGTTTGCCATATGATTCAAGTCAATTTTGCTTCTTACATTACCGGTTTGCTGAGCCCGAGCCGTTCGAGTTCTTTTGGGGGGCTTGGTGTCCAGTTCTGACTGCTTTTTTGTCGTCGATGTCGTCGTCGTCGTCGTCGTAACTTGCTCCTAGTACCGGTTCTACGCCCAGATGGGTTTGGTACACAGACTGTTGTGTGAAGGTTGCTGAAAAGTTGTTCCTTCTTTTTCTTATTCTACTCTTTTGGAATGGATGCAGTTGGTTTTAAGTTACTTTAATCAGAAACTGGCAGAAAAACTCGAGAGCGCGGAACTCTGCTTCTGCCTGCTATGGGCTATGGGTTAGCGCTCCGGATAAACCAATCAAGGCCGAACATGGAGTAGAAACTTGCCCTCAGGGCCGAACAGATGATTGATCAATTTCGGAACTTTCCAATGCGGGAGCAGGTTGGGAAAGTGATGAGGTGATTTAATCGAGAGATTTGGTGCAAGTCGATTCCACTATCAGCAACTAAGTTTAAACAGATGGCGAAATTTTCCATGTAATCTGCCCCTTAAATTTACCTTGAAAATCGAAATGTAAACCACGAGCTGGGATCAAAATTTTGCACTCCGGTTAAGCTTTTCCGTAAATAAACGGTGTTGTAATAAATCATCCAACAGTTTTGCGCTGGCCGAGCTGAAAGCAGGTTTGCACAAAAGTGTACACACAAACGTAGAACACGCGTGCACTATGGGCGAAAATGTGGACAAGATTAATTTACTCGAAAACATTTTTAGGAAAAAGAAGTTATTGATAAGTTTTTGGGATAGGTACATCATATGAGAAGACTTACATTTCAAAAAAGATATTGACATTATAAAGGGGGGTCGATTTGTTGAGACTTGAAAAACTTAATTTCCCCAATGTTTAATGTTTAAAAGGCAAATTCCTAGATAGTTTTCTGAACTTTTCAAAAATAAAAGAATCGGGAAAGCGTCCTTCTTAAAATTGCAAAACTGAAATTTGTTAGTTACATTTACATTTTATGTGGATATGTCTTGAAAACGGCGCCCTTTATCAATATAAATGTAAAAAAAATAACAAAACCAGATTCTACGAATTTTGAGAACGGAAAGCAAAATCGAAAAACCGTGACAAAAAAGAATTTGGGTAATTCTCTACCAGCTCACACGAAATCAGAAAAAGTTGCCCCGACCCCTCTTCGATGTGCGTGAAACTATGTCCTTAGGGGTAACTTTTGCCCCTGATCACGAATCCGAGGTCCGTTTTTTGATATCTCGAGACGGAGGGGCGGTACGACCCCTTCCATTTTTGAACATGCGAACAAAGAGGTGTTTTTCAATAATTTGCAGCCTGAAACGGTGATGAGATAGAAATTTGGTGTCAAAAAGACTTTTATGTAAAATTAGACGCCCAATTTGATGGCGTACTCAGAATTTCGGAAAAAAGTATTTTTCATCGAAAAAAAACACTAAAAAAGTTTTAAAAATGCTCCCTTTTTTCGTTACTTGACTGAATGTAAAAAATGTTGGAACATGTCATTTTAAGGGAAATTTAATGTACTTTTCGAATCTACATTGACCCAGAACGCTCATTTTTTCATTTAGAACAAAAATTTTCATTTTAAAATTTCGCGTTTTTCTAACTTTGCAGGGTTATTTTTTAGAGTGTAACAATGTTCTACAAAGTTGTAGAGCAGACAATTACAAAAAATATATAACATTTTCAAAAATTTTTTTCGTAAAATCGCAATAACTCATGATGTTTATAAGCAAACCCCTTATGTCTATATATCAAATTTTTTGTAATTGTCTGCTCTACAACTTTGTAGAACATTGTTACACTCTAAAAAATAACCCTGCAAAGTTAGAAAAAACACGAAATTTTAAAATGAAAATTTTGTTCTAAATGAAAAAATTACCCTTCTGGGTCAATGTTGATTTTAAAAGTACATTAAATTTCCCAAAAAATGACATGTTCCAAAATTTTTAACAGTCGAATAACGGAAAATGGGAGAATATTTATAACTTTTTTAGTGTTTTTTCGATGAAAAATACGTTTTTTCAGAATTCTGAGTACGCCATCAAATTGGGCGTCTAATTTTACATAAAAGTCTCTTTGACACCAAATTTCTATCTCATCACCGTTTCAGGCTGCAAATTATTGAAAACACCTCTTTTTTCGCATGTTCAAAAATGGAAGGGGTCGTACCTCCTCTCCGTCACGAGATATAAAAAAACAGACCTCGGATTCGTGATCAGGGACATTGCAGGATTGTTTTTTGAAGTATAAAAAGTTTTTAAATGTTTGGATGTTCTTCACGAGCTATCAGAATTTTACAAAAAAAAAGGGTTTTTGAAAAAGTGATGATTTTGACCAGTTTTTCGAGGTTTTAACCCCTTGAAATCAGTCGTACAATTTAGAAAGTATTGTTTTTTCGAAAATTTAGATAATTTTGCATGAGAATGACCCTTTGACGATTTTTGTGGCTCGTGCACTGCTTGTAAGTGAGGATTTTTTTTAAAATAAAGAAAAACAAACCAGATACTGCTGCTTATCATGAAAATTATTTTTCAAGAAAAAACATTTCTGATTCTAGCTATAAACGAGTCACAACAATCGCCCAAATAGTTATTACTATGCAAAATAAGCAGAACTTCTTGAAAAAAAAATATCAATAAGCACAAGATTAAACTGGTAAAAAATGGTCAAAGTCATCACTTAAACACTTTATAAAAATCTGATAACGCGTTAAAAATACATCCAAAACTCTTATGATACATCAAAATTTTTGTTTTTGTTATACTCTAAAAAATAATCTTGCCAAGTTAGAAAAACCACGAAATTTTAAAATGATAAATTTAGTTCTAAATGAAAAAATTACCCTTATGGGTTAATGTAGATTCAAAAAGTACATTGAATTTCCCTTTAAATGACATGTTCCAGAATTTTTTACAGTTGAGTTATGGAAAATGGCAGAGTTTTTAAAACTAGTTTTTTTTTTGAATTCTGAGTACGCCACCAAATCGTGCGTCTAATTTGACATCCAATTTCAATCTCTTCACAGTTTCACAGCTCCACCGTCACGATCTATCGAAAAAATGACCTTGGATTCGTGACCAAAAATACCAAAATTTCACCAAGATTGAAGTTTCATGAAATTTGTGTCAACACAAATGTAATGAAAACTGCTCTTGACTTTTCTTGAACAATAGTTTAAATTCCTTAAATTAGTAATGGACACAAAAATTATTCGAAACAATCTTGAAAAGCTTTCCTTTTTAATTGTCCAAAGTTATTTATGACACTTGTTCTTGCCCATTGTGCGCGCACCCCATTGTCCAAAAATCAAAACTGGTTTTACGTCCGGACTCCCTGCTGGGACGAGGAACATGCTACCTGGTTGGTCAAAATCTTCCCGAATGCCACTGGGAGGGAGATTGTTCGCAACTGGCGAAATGAAACAGGGGCACCCCCCCAAGTGTCCGTTCAGTTTACATGAGTTTTGTTAAAACAGACTTGGTAACAAGTAGATCCAAGGATTTTGGAGAACAATTTAATGTTCGGACAAAGAACAATAAGTTGGCTGGGCTGGTTATCAATAAAAAAATCTTTTCATATACACTATGTTAATGTTATCATCTTTATTTCTTCCCAGATTGACGGTCACGACTCGGGCACGGAGTCCGACGGAGACCTGGACCAGGAGGATGATTTGATCCAGGAGCACGACATGGAGCTGAGTAAGTCCCGTCACCACTGACTGACGAGTGTCCGTTGCTGTAATTTCGACCCTTCACCGCGCGTTTGACCTTTCCAAGAGTTCCTCGGCGCCGATCGTTAAAACATTCGTTTCGGATGGCTGGCCCGCGGAGAATGCCACTTTGCCAATTTCAGCGCGAATGATTAATTTAACCTGCCGAATTGCAGTGCAAAGCTTCCCTGGAGGAGGTGCTCTTGCGACTTTCAATCGACACGGGGCCAATTTAAGGCTGTTTGAGACGCGTTGCTTCGGTTGGTCTAGTTTCTTCTTTTGGAGTTGCGTTGCCCGAGGGTGCCTGGTTTGACGCGGTGGTGTTGACCTGTATGATTCCATTCAGTTGATTCCTATTCATTTTTAATTGACTTTAAACTTTCAACTTATACACAACAAATAAATTTTGTGAGAATATAAACTTCAACAGCAGTCGCAATTCATTTTAGAACGAACCATTTTGACTTAGAAACAAATGGTCTGGCCTCTCGATCTGGTTGTGACAGTCGCATAATTTGATGTCGACCACAGGCTGCAGCAGGACATCACTGTCAGAAGACTTAACAAACTATGTTTAGAGTCTCTTCATTTTCTGCGCTAGCCATTGTGTAAATAGAGAAAATGACAAAAAATGTAAATTTGTCACACTTAAAATCATAATTAGCCAAGCCAAGTCTTGGGCGTTGACTTTTCACTTTCCACCGAAATCAGCTGATTTTGCGCGATGGCTAAATTTGAAACTACGGTTGACCATACGCGGCCGAGTGTGAATCTCATTGGATGGTTTGTGTGGTAGTAGATGTATCGCGGAGTAGCGCGTAAAATAGATTCGTGTTTGGGTAGAGCAAGCAGGCAAATGCCAAAAAATGTAAGGAATGTACTACGCTAGTAAAACAGCTTACACTTTTTTTCTTTCGGATCTTTCGGGTTTTGTCGTCTGACTGTCTCGGTCATGATGAATTGATGAGAAAATTAGATTAAAAAAAAAGAAATTAGAAAAAATATCATAAGATTGATTTTACATTTTTATTTAAATGTTTATTTCATGGATCAGAAAATTTCACAGAAGTTTAATTTTTTAACATTGAAAATCGGACCAAAATTTTTGAAAATTAGAGGCTTGAAAAAAATCATTGATTCAAATTCTTTGTGAGGCTGTATCTCAGAAACTAATACACAATTTTTCGTTGTTCCAGAGAGAAAATTGTAGAAAATTTTATTATTTCTTGAGTAATTCTCTACGCAATCGAACTTTATTTTTAATTTGAATTTTTGTATTTTTTAATCCTGCTCAAATTTTTTTGGTGTCTTCGGTATTCCCAAAGAAGCCATTTTGCATCATTAGTTTGTCCATATAACTTTCCATACAAATTTGGCAGCTGCCCATACAAAAATTATATTTGAAAAATTAAAAATCTGTATCTTTTGAATGAATTTTCTAATCGATTTGGTGTCTTCGGCAAAGTTGTAGGTATGATTTTTAATTTTACTTTTTGTTACTAAAACTTGAGTTTCAAAAAAAAACAAAACTATTTTTTATTTTCTGATATGTTTTAGAGGACATCAAATGCCAACTTTTTAGAAATTTACAGAATGGGCAAAAAATCTTTGACTGAGTTATGAATCAACACAGATAAAAAAAATCGAAATATTAGCCGCAAAAAATTTTCAACTTAATTTTTCGATGTAATCAACAAAGCTCATATAAGCAAAATATACAGAATTTTCTCAGCTCTCCAAAAAATTTTTTTTTAAAAGAGCAAATATGGGCACTAATTTTAAAAAAATAAATAACTGAGGCTGTTTTTTTTTAAATACCTGAAAATGGCTGTTACTTGAAAATGGTGCACTTTATCAAAATTTCACTAAAATACTTTTTGATAGCAAATTTGATTTCACATTACAAAATGAAGTTGAAAAATTTTTGCCACCAATATTTCAATTTTTTTAAACAATCAGTGTATCGATTCAAAAACTTATAACTCGGTCAAATATTTTTTGCTTTCTGAAAATTTCTGAAAAGTTGGCATTTGATGTCCCTTAAAACATATCAGAAATTAAAAAAAAAAAAGTATTTTCTTTTTTTGCAAATCTAGTTTAAGTAACAAAATGTTAAATCCAAACCACAAAAAAAAATACCGTGTAGTGTAGCCCTTATCCTATCACAGCTTTATCGAAGACAGCAAATCGATTCTTCAAAAGATACAGATACAGCAGCTTAATTTGTATGGAAAATTATATGGACAAACTAATGATGCAAAATGGCTCCTTTGAGCATACCGAAGCCACCAAAAAAGTTTCAGCCGGATTGAAAAATACAAAAAAAAACGAATAACCAAAATCTCAGAGGAAAAAATTCTTTTCAAAAATTATTTTTATCAGTGGTGCTTTTCTTTCAAGAAATATTAAAAAAAAAAACTAACTTAATCCACCTATGTGGTTGGAGCCTTCCTCACAACAATGGCTGTACACAAGTTTCATCTATTTTTTATATCCGGCTTCCAAAAAGTACATCGATATCACTTAAGTGGCCAGGTCTCGATACAGAGTTGCCAGATCTTCGATGTTTTGCACTCGTTGGAAAGGTCTTTTGGTAACCTAACCAACAATGGGTCGGATGATGGACCCGGACATAGTTTACATACATTTAAGTGAGATCCGGCTTCAAAAAAGTACATCAATATCACTTAAGTGGCCATATCTCGAGACAGGGTTGCCAGATCTTCAATGTTTTGCACTCGTTGGAAAGGTCTTTTGATAACCTTACCAACAATAGGTCGGATGATGGACCCGGACATAGTTTACATGCATTTAAGTGAGATCCGGCTTCAAAAAAGTACATCAATATCACTTAAGGGGCCATATCTCGAGACAGGGTTGCCAGATCTTCAATGTTTTAGACTCGTTGGAAAGGTCTTTTGATAATCTATCCAACGATGGGTCGGATGATTGACCCGGACATAGTTTACATGCATTTAAGTGAGATCCGGCTTCAAAAAAGTACATCAATATCACTTAAGGGGCCATATCTTGAGACAGGGTTGCCAGATCTTCAATGTTTTAGACTCGTTGGAAAGGTCTTTTGATAATCTAACCAACGATGGGTCGGATGATTGACCCGGACATAGTTTACATACATTTAAGTGAGATCCGGCTTCAAAAAAGTACATCAATATCACTTAAGTGGCCATATCTCGAGACAGGGTTGCCAGATCTTCAATGTTTTGGACTCGTTGGAAAGGTCTTTTGATAACCTTACCAACGATGGGTCGGATGATTGACCCGGACATAGTTTACATACATTTAAGTGAGATCCGGCTTCAAAAAAGTACATCAATATCACTTAAGTGGCCATATCTCGAGACAGGGTTGCCAGATCTTCAATATTTTGGACTCATTGAAATGGTCTTTTGATAATCTATCCAATGATGGGTCGGATGATTGACCCGGACATAGTTTACATACATTTAAGTGAGATCCGGCTTCAAAAAAGTACATCAATATCACTTAAGTGGCCATATCTCGAGACAGGGTTGCCAGATCTTCAATGTTTTGGACTCGTTGGAAAGGTCTTTTGATAATCTAACCAACGATGGGTCGGATGATGGACCCGGACATAGTTTACATGCATTTAAGTGAGATCCGGCTTCAAAAAAGTACATCAATATCACTTAAGGGGCCATATCTCGAGACAGGGTTGCCAGATCTTCAATATTTTGGACTCATTGGAAAGGTCTTTTGATAATCTATCCAATGATGGGTCGGATTATTGACCCGGACATAGTTTACATACATTTAAGTGAGATCCGGCTTCAAAAAAGTACATCAATATCACTTAAGTGGCCATATCTCGAGACAGGGTTGCCAGATCTTCAATGTTTTGGACTCGTTGGAAAGGTCTTTTGATAACCTAACCAACGATGGGTCGGATGATGGACCTGGACATAGTTTACATACAGTTAAGTGAGATCCAAATATATGTGAAAACACATTTTTATACATAACTTTTGAACTACTTATCGAAACTTCAATCTGTATAAAACTCGATCTATGGGACCCTAAACCAAGTCGAATGCAACAAGTTCGGGTCAAATCGGTTCAGCCAGTGCCGAGAAACATGAGCTAGTTTGTTGGTCACATACATACATACACACACACATACACACACACATACACACAGACATTTGTTCAGTTTTCGATTCTGAGTCGATATGTATACATGAAGGTGGGTCTACGACGTTTTTATACGAAGTTCATTTTTAGAGCAGGATTATAGCCTTACCTCAGTGAGGAAGGCAAAACAAAAAATAATCAAAAATGTATGCCTAAAAGCATGAGCATGAGCATGAGAGATCACCCATGGTTGCCCCTCCGTTGCTGAACAGAACCGTAATATCCTTTCAGCACTACTGATCATAGGCTTCGACGATCAAGTAGTGTTTCCCTTATCAACAGCATGTATGAATGCGCCGAAAAGATAAAACACCATGATTGCTAAAGCTAGATCAATTGCGAATAGGTAACAGTCATTGGCCACCAACGGCGAATCAAAAATGTATGCCTAAAAGTTGCTAAAACTAGAAAATTTTTCAATTGATAAAAACACTTTTCGAAATTGATTTTTTTAAATTTGTACGTGTTTGATTTTTTCCAAAATTCATATCTTTCAAACGAGATTTTACATAATCACGCTCTATAGCTCAGAAGATGTAATTTTTAGTCCCTAAAATTTCCTCATAAAATCGGTTAAAGGCGTTACAGATAAAAAAAAATAGGTTCATGGATATTTTGCAAATTTTTAATGCTAGCATAACTGTAATGATGCATTTTGCGATAGTTTTGTTTTAAAATTTTGAGAATTATGTTAGAAATTTGAAATTTAGTTTTTTTGTTAGTTTTTGCCCTCCCCCTCGACCTTGAAAGGGACACAAACTATTTAAAAAATTGTACTAGTCTAAAACATGTCACAAATTTTCGGAAATTAAAAAGTATGCATTTTGGGAATTTAACTTTTAGCGATCAAAACTTCAATAATTAAAATCGAAAAAATCCGTGCACCTATTTTTTTCGAAATGTCCTAATCATGACCTACAATTTTGCCGAATAAACCAATAATTTTTTTTATCAAGGTATAGTATTTCATAAATTTACATACCCATTTTGTTTGACCACCCCAAAAAATGAATGGAGACTTGTATGGAAAAACTTATGATGCAAAATTGCTTCTTTGACATTGGGAATGCATGGACAAAGTTTCATCGAAATCAAGAAATGAAAACTTCAATGTGTCGAAAAACATTTGCGAAATCGTAAAGAACTACTATCATTAGTTCTTTCATACATACTTCCATGAAATTTAGCAGCTGTCCCCACAAAAAGGCTATTAAAATATTCAATAATCTGTACCTTTAGAATTGATTTTCTGATCGATTTGGTGTATTGGGCAAAATACGTATTGTCCATTTCTTTCACAAGTACACGCCACGCGGAATTTCAGAATGTGTAGTAGACATTGTTGCCTGCGATTTTCTGCACATTTGGTGCAATGAAAAACATACCAGGCAACAATGCCCATCGATTCGAGCAAGAAGATCAACAAAAACAAAACGCACAGTATGGGATTTGACAGCGCGCATTTGCCGAAAGTGCGGCGCGTCGTTCCGAGGCTTGCTAGGACTTCTCAGGAAAAAAAATACTTTATAAAAAGTTTCCCATTTTTTTTTAATTTCAAATATAACAAATAATGGATTGCACAATTAAACCATTTTTGAAAAAAAAAATTTAGATATGTTTTAGATAACAAAAAAGCCTATTTGGCTTTTTTACCAATGGTTGCTGAGAAACAGCCTCTGAAAGAAAATAAAAAAAAGATGCCCATAGTTAAAAAAAAAAACGGTCCTATAAACTATTTTGTTTCATATGTTTAAAGGACCCTTCCTAATCTAATCTAATGTAACCCTAGCGCAGCAAACCTTTATAAAGCATGGTGGAGAACATTGGGGCGACCACTTCCTACATCCTTCTTTTCTAAACGGCCAGGCCAACTGCGTAAAGTAAACCGCAAAGATTATTAGTTGAAGTTGATTGAGTTTGAGCACGAAAGTTCAAACAAAAATACATTTCTGAATCTACAGGGGAGGATCATATGTTTAATTTTTAATTCTTTTTGAAGGTAATTGACTAATACATTTTTTTGCGATTATTTTCGATTTAAGCCCGTCTATAGGTGTGTTGATACTGGCCTTTCAAAAATATAAAAATATGATTATATTTAATAGACTAGAATATATTACAAATTCCCTAGTTCAAATGATATCAATTGTAGTTGAAAGACTGCACTTTGCATTCCGGGATCCGCTGCCACGCGCTATGACGTAGGTGCATTTCTGCAAGTGCCATTTCACAAACACCTTGTCCCTTTTTCCTCTGTGCGTGGTTACAGCTCCATTCAGCGAACCCGCAGCGCAAGGCTAGATCTGCGACAATTCACTATAAGAGCAGCAGTAGCAAAACTATTTTTAGATCTACCCGTAGTACACACACACTCACACAAACACACATTCCTGGCACTTCTTACGCTCTCTCTTAAAGTGTTCAGCACCGTAACGTGATGGAAGGAGTGTGTGGCATCAGGAAGATCCCATGTTCCAGGTTCACCATCATCGACCTTTTCTTGGCGAGTTTTTTTTTTGTTTGTTACGGGAAAAGCTTTCCTCGCCAAAGGACACACAGGACTCGCACACATTCACGGGAAGGACGGGATCATTGATAATCCGGGGGAAATCATTCACGGTGTGTGAAAGGAAGTCAATCTTTGTGAGTGTGTGTGTAATCGACGGAAAAAGAGAGAGGGAAAGTCTGTTTTGAGAGACGGACTTCCAGATCACTACACGGACCAAAGACATTGAACCAGTAGTCAAGTGAGCGAACTGTCACGGTTCGTGCTTCCTTTGACAGGCTGCATGAAAGCTTACGGAAAGGAACATCGTAATGGAGCAGGTTCTCTGGAAATTCAAAATATTGCTGGTAAAAAACTTGAATTTTTCATTCAGTATGACAAAAAATCGACATTCCACAATTTTAGTTTTAGAGGGTAGTGTTGCATGAAGAAAAAAGTTCTTATTTTGATGATAACTTTGTTAAAAAAACGAATCTGTTTGGAGCTCAGTTCTGTTTGATCAACAGTGTATTTAAAAGGTCGTAAAAGCTATTGTGTTCCATATGTTTTTAGGACCTTTAAAAAGAAACTTAAGAGCTTGAAAAATCAAATTTGAGTTTAAAAGTGATTATTCAACCTCCACAGAACTGCTCAACGTCAAAGCTCGTTGCTCAACGCGAGAGTCCTTCCAGGAGAGTCCAGCACGTTGTTCTGGAAAGCTCTCCCTGAATCGGGTGCCCGCTTCCTTCTGGGAGGGCATTTGTTGTGTTGTTTTACGCCAGAAAACTCTTTGCGCGAGTATACGAGAACTTTCGCCACAAGGAAGAGCGCACGGCGGCGGCGGCTGTCGTACGTTGTACACACTATTATTCTATACGGACACAACTGTGCTGCTGGTGCTGGTGAAAATGTGAATGAACTAGGGCGACGCATGCGCCCTGGCGGTTACGTCAAATCGTACACCACACTGCTGGCTGGCAGGAACGACACACACGGGATTTTACGATACGAGGGGTCGTCGTCGTGAGGAAACGTGTGACTGTCGTCGTCGTTGGTGTTGTTGATGTCGTGCCCTCGCCCACGAACTGGCGAAAATGGTCCGGTCAGTGATGGGTGGGAAGGGAGGATTTTTCTGAAAATGAAATAATGAATATTGATAGTTTGGTGGAAAATTATTGGAAAATGTATGTGTAAAATTTTCGAATGGAAATATATCCACGTTACATTTGGTGGATTTGGTTTCATAATAATAACCAAAAATATTAACTCCTTCCCGCTCAGAGCAAAATCGAGATTTTTTCACCAAATTGGATGAAATTGTTAAACTATGTTTTTTAACATTACTTCTCTTGTTTAATATTATTGTTTATTAATCTTTGAATTTATCTTGCATTGATTTTGTTTTTAGTCATCCTAGAACGTGCAATCACTAGATTTTTCTTTTTGTTGAACTCTAAAATATATTTTTCAGTCACATTTCAAATGTTTTACATGGGTCAAAATGAGACATAAACATTGATAAAGTTGAAAAAATCATTTTTCAATGCATTGACAAAGCCACAATAGACTAATTAAACTTTCATAGCATTTTTTCTTCCAGGTAATTTGTCAATTTTTTAACTTAAATAAAACTTAAATAAAGTTCAATTAATTTATATTAAAAAACTTGAAAAAAAAAAACGGAATCGACGTAACGCCTTATTATGTGGCCCTCTTAAACCTTGCGGTTTCGTCAACGGATCCACAGGCGTGTATCGTTCTTTTTGCGACAAGACTCCGCCTCCCGGGTCTCCTAAGTGTGAAGGTATGGCACGGGGAGAGGGCACCGAAAACCTATATTTACACTAAGAATTTATTTGCGTCCGCCTCGGGATTCGAACCGGCGACCTCTGGATTGTGAGTCCAGTGCGCGGTCCGATAGATCCACACAGGCAGACTTGAAGTCCTAACAATTAAAGTAAAAAATGTAACAGTAGAGTAATTTTTCTAGATTGTTGCAAATGATTTCGCGATTTTCAAATTTTTATGTTTTAAATTCAACACAAATTTGTCCATTGTCAAAAAAAGCAATTTTGCATAAATAGTTTTTCAATAAAAATTGTTGGTGCTGGTCATACAAAATGGGTAACATGAGTATGAAATTCTGTATCTTAAACTAATGAATACTGGAAAAATGGGTGACAGAGTCAATAATGGTAAGAAAACAAATCCCCTCAAATTTAATGGAAAAATCATTTTGGAAACAAACAGCCACCATCCCCCTCTTTATTGGCATTGAAAAGTATCGTTAGATAAAAACTCCTTAAAAAAGTTGTAATGGTTTAAGAGTGAGTTTTTCACCGATGTGAAACAGGTCGTATCGAGGTGCTCCGATTTGGATGAAAATTTCAGGGTTTGTTTGTCTATACATGAGATGAACTCATGCCAAATATGAGCCCTCTACGACAAAGGGAAGTGGGGTAAAACGGGTATTGAAGTTTGAGGTCCAAAACACATGAAAAATCTTAAAATTGCTCGCATTTCCGTAAAACTTCATCAATTCCAACTCTCTTCGATGCATTCGAATGGTCTTTCGAAGCCCTTCAAAATGTGCTATAGACATCCAGGATTCGTTTGACTTTTTCTCATAGTTTTTGCAAATTACTGTTAAAAATGGATTTTTTTAAAACCTTAATAACTTTTGGCAACAGCCTCCAACATCCATACTCCCGTAGGTAAAAAGTTTGGGAATTTCATGGACTATAAGCCTACGGTATTAACTTTTTGGCCAATCGCAGTTTTTCTCATAGTTTTACGATTTTTCTAGAACAAACATTTTACGACGTTAGTTTTTGCCGTGTAGGCCAAGAAGACGGCACTTTTTGGTCTCAATTTTTTCATATTCGGAATCCTCAGAAAATTTTACATTAGATTGAGTTGTTGGAAATTTGAATTTGATTGGAAAAAATGCCATTTAGAATTAATTAAAATATTATTTTGAATGTTGTCGGATTAGGGGTAAAACCAGTTTTCGCCTACTTGATACAGCATTTGACGTATTGATCATAGGGTAAATAAGATCTATTTCTTTTTTCAAAAATGTTTTATTTAATTATTTTTTAAATCAAAATTACAACTCCAATACTTCTAACTTACGTGAAATTGACCGAGGATTCCGAATATGACAAAATTGAGACCAAAAAGTGCAGTCTTCTTGGGCTACAGGGCAAAAACTAACGTCGTAAAATGCTTGTTCTAGAAAAATCGTAGAACTATGAGAAAAACTGCGATTGGCCAAAAAGTTAATACCGTAAGCTTATAGTCCATGAAATTACCTATCTTTTGACCAATAAGAGTATGGGTGTTGGAGGCTGTTGCAAAAAGATATTAAGGTTTTAAAAAAATCCATTTTTAACAGTAATTTGCAAAAGCTATGAGAAAAAGTTAAACCAATCCTGGATGTCTTTAGCACATTTTGAAGGGCTTCGAAAGACCATTCGAATGCATCTAAGAGAAATGGAATTAATGAAGTTTTACGAAAATGCGAGCAATTTTAAGATTTTTCATGTGTTTTCGACCTCAAACTTCAATGCCCGTTTTACCCCACTTCCCTTAGTCGTAGAGGGCTCATATTTGACATGAGTTCATCTCATGCATAGACAAACAAACCCTGAAAGTTTCATCCAAATCGGAGCACCTCGATATGACCTCTAGAACAAACCGAGCAGAATCTACAAATACTGCCTCTTAATTTAAAAAAAAAATCAATTGTTTTAACTAACTATTTTATCAACAATTCATATTTTTTTTAGTGAGTAAGGAAGTACTGAGCATAATCGAAAATATCTGTAGAAATTGTTTGCAAGCTTATATTGGTACAAATATTGGTTAAAATCAGCGTTTTTATGATTTTTTATGTTTTGTTTTGAACTATAATTTCCACATGAACAGCGATGAAATAATTATCATCAAAAGAAAATAATTGGACGTTCATCAAGAGAAAAAATCTGAAGGGAGCATGGCTCTCCTCTCTCGCGCACGAAAGATCGGTTAAAAAAATCATCATCTTGATTATTCGACGGAACATCTTTTTCACTACTACATGTGCATGTGTAACGTCACAAGTCGAAAAACGACCTGTCACATTTTGTTGATGGGCAATGTGTGTAAACATAGTGAAATAAATATTTTTAAGTGGTGCTAACAAGGAAATTCACAAAAAAACAACAACAAACTGATTTTTTGGAAAACTTCGGGAGCGATTTTCTTTGCGTGATTTGTCTCCTCTCTTTTTCGTGGGTGAAGAAAGTTCGCAAGCGAAAATGATTTTTTGACGATTATTCCATCCCTGCACATGAAAAACATGTTTGTTAAAGCTTATTTGATAATGCTTCCCACTGCACAATTTCGTCAAGTTTATATCTAACAAGAATATTTTTCCATTTTTTATTCCGCTATCAGCGAACCATCAATTTGCAAATTGATGAGGCTGCGTCCCTTATCTTATCGCATCACGTTTTGTTCGGTGTGTGCTTGCTCAGCCGAGCCGCTGCTTAAGCTCAGACAAGGCGCTTGTTATCATCGCTGCTGGGTGCTGCTGCTACACATATTTGAATAATCGTTTAGCACTTTCCGGATGGCTTCCCGCGTGGATAAGTCACTGAACCGAGAGATGACCCTGGCGACTGTAGTGACAAGTTGACTAGACAGTTCCTAGTAACGCTTGGAGATTTGCTTAACATTAAAGACTTTTCTTCAAATATCTGAGCTGAGAATGTGGGAAAATTTCCACTATAAATCTGATTCGATTTCAGCTGCTTTACATGCACTACAATGTTGCCGATAGTTGCAACTTTGTAATCCAGTCCAGAAATAGCAGAGTTTTACCGTCGATGTCGCCACCAGAGGCATAATCGATTTAACCATCAGGTTATGTGACCACCATGGTAAGAGTGACAGACTTTGAAGTGAAGCACTCACTAAGTGATGGATGCAACCTAGCAAGCAAACAAGGACACATAAATGTCTTGTCTTTGTCGCCTCATGCCATGTCGTGTGGGGCTCCGCGTTTGTCTTCATTATTGGATAAATTATTGATTAAAGGGAGCAGCTTGCATTAATAAGTTATGCACTTGAGCCCCTTTGGTGCGCTTCACTGACTGACAGTGTGCAGTGATTGAAGGGAAGGGCAAAGTTACTGTCAGGTTGTTATTACTGAGATTACCGCTTTGGGTTAATAGATCTAATATGATGTAGGAAGTACGGTTGATTGTCTTTCCAGAATAAGAAATTTTTGGTTTGAATAGTTTCTGTATAGATTTTTCTCTTGGGTCTTGCCTAAAGTAATCAAAAAGCGGTTGATTGGCCAAAAGAAAATGAAATGAGACATTTGTTTATACAATATGCAGTTTCAAAAGACTTGAAATGTTAATTTTACCACAATTGCACGTTTAATTTAATGGCATACTCAGCATAATATTAAAAATTCATGATAAGCATACTTGCAAAAGACTGACTTCGTTTGAATTGGCCATCAATTTCCAAAATGTATTAACTAAATTTATAGTTTTTACAGGCCTTGTCAAATTCAAATTGGTACTATTTTTGTTTACTTTCAGTTTTGGACTAAGTTTGACAGGAGTCTTGATTGTTTCTATTTGGACATTTTATTACAATATCAATTTTAAATATTTGGGTGATTTAATCAGTCCAAAGTTTAATAAGGATGATTTTTCCAGCTTTGTAATAGCTGTTGCTAAACTCAACTTTTCCAAAACTACTTTTTATTTTTTAATTAAAAAATTCTAATGAATTAATTAAAAGATATAAAAATAATGAGTTGATACATTACACAGAAAAAAAAGTTGAATTTTGGAATGTTAGAAATTTATTGAGTAATATTACATAAAAAATGTGTAAAAATGTAAACCTGATTAAAATTCATCAAAAACTGATGAAAATTCACAATTTCCTGATGAATATTACCATAATTTTTTTTCTGCGTACTTTTTACAAAATTCATTAGATTTTATCGATGTTTTCTCTAGAATTAAACTGGAAATAATTATTTTATTATTAATATTAAATTTTAAACAATATCATGTTAAATGTACAATAATTTTAGTAAGAATTATTTTTTTGATAATCTAGTTATTTTAATATTTTCTCAAAAATCTTAAAAAAATCTTTTTTTTAAGTTGCATCAACTGAAAACGATTGGAAATGCATTTTTCTGCATTGGTAATCATGTTTAGCATGTTTGAGCTCGCTTGAAAATATTATGATGATTTTTTATAGAATTCCAATGTACAGCAACGTAAACACTTTTTTTTCTCGTAAAAAACATTTTTTCGTAATTGCTTAGAAATTTTGGAAACAAATAATTGCAAAAAAATGCATGTATAATGCATTTTATTGAAATGATGAAACCATGCCTCGTTTTTCCTTATTATACTTTTTTATACTTTTGCCCTTTGTACTTTGGTCAGAGCCGAGGGACATAAACTTTAAAAAATATTTTCTACGGCCTGAGTTTCGAAGTACAAATACAAAAAATTACAAAATACCGTAGTTTCTCAAAAATACTTCAATTATCATTACTTGCAATATGTGTATCACACAATTGAAAATTTGAATGCTTTTTTTTGTAAATTATATATTTTTTTACATAATATTTTATTTTTTCGAAAATACCCAAATTTTCATAATTTGCCTTATGGGTATTAAACGAAGTGCTTTTATTACAGTATTTTGTAGAAAACTAAACATTTCACAAAACACCCTATTTTTTCAAATACAAAAATTCAAAATACTCTACAACAATGAAAATAAATGCAACATTTTCGAAACGTTTGATACTCATATTGCAAATTATTTCTATATTTTATTTCAAAAACTCAAAAAAAAAAGTGAAAATGCATAGGAATCTTTGAATAGTCTGACACCCATATGGCAAATTATGAAAAGTATTTTAGCGTTAGAATCTTGATTCTTTTTTTTTTAATTCGTTTATTGTTTGTATTTTTTAATTATTGAATACGTTTAGGCCGTTGCAAATATTTTTCAAAGTTTATGTCGCCCCCCCTTCAAAATTGGTCTAAAAAATCAGGGGGCCAAAAAAAATTCCAAAAAATTCAAAATTTCCATGAAAATAAAAGTCTAATCAACTGAAAACAATGTAAAATGTATTTTTCTGCCTTGATAATCATATTTAGCATGTTTGGGCTTGTTAAAAAATGTTTTGAATTTTTATAAAATTCCAATGTACAGCACCGCAAAAATATTATTTTTCGCAAAAATTAATATTTTCGTCAATACTTAGATATTTTGGAAACTAATGATGGCAAAACAACTTGACAGGTGTATAATGCATTTTAAAACAGTTTTTTAATTAAAATGTTGAAACCATGGCTCGTAATTTCATTTTTTTTTACTTTTTTATTTTTTTATTGTGATATGATGATTGGGTCGCATTAAAACTTAAACTGACAAATAAGTAATTTTATTTTGCTGAAACGAAAAAATATAATTAGAAAAATAGAAAAATGAAATTACGATCAATGGTGGCATTAACGTTGAACAATATTTGCAACTGAATTCTTGAGTCAAGCATTTGATTTCAATGATGAAAACATTAAATAACTGACAAATTATATAAAAAAACTTATTACAGCTTTATAATTATCAAATTATTAGAAGTCAACATTTAAAGTCCTGGGAAAGGACAGTTTAAATAACATTAATAAAGAGATTACTCATTTTTCTTAAAGATTACATAACATTTCATCTCGCTCAGCTGAACAAACTCACCGATGATGGGCTCGTCTTCCTACCGCAACGGATTTCCTCGTGTGGCCCCACGTTATCTTATCACCTCGCAACGACAATGTTCACAGAGCGAAAGCTTTAATTTTTTTGCCACATTTTGCCGCGATAAGGTTGTTATTATTTTTTATGACATGTTATGCTTGTGTGTTGCAGTTCTACACTGAAATTTTTTGGATCCCATTTTTTTGGTTATCTGCTCATTCAGTAATTTTCCATCGGGTTTACAACCTGATGATGAGACGTCGACTTTTAGGTGGATTAGACATTCGAATAAATAGTGTTACAAAAGCAACAATCTGACAAATTAACAGACAGGTGTGATTCTGAATTGATTGCTACCATCTTAATTGAAAAACCAGCAGCTGTTTCATCTTTCACATTGAGCACGGATAGAAATATGTGTCTTTTGAGGATACTTTTCTTTATACTTTAAGTCTTCCTGTTTTAAAGTAAATTATTAATTTTGTAATTCACCTGAAAAAAAAATACTTTAATAAAATATCTTAGAGTGCATTTGGATACCAGGCGGGAATGCATTTTTATCACCAAGTGATGCAATTTCTGTCAGTCAGTGGTGGTTGTGCTGCAACAGCGATGATGGTATTCAGCAAATACCACGTCAGCTTCGCAGTACGGCACAGACGATGTGCGAAACTACTAGTCAAAGGCGGCTTGCTGTTACTATACACTATCTCTGGTAGTAGTGCACAAACGCACGCTGACGTTCATATTAGTATAGTGCATTTCTAGCTCAGAAGGTTCACGTACTCGTTCAAGGTTAGCCGAGCAAGTGGAATAGAATGGGACGGGGTAATTGACGTAGTTTTCTCAGGCAATTACTAAATTATCATACGTGGCTCCAGCCCGCGGCCGCAATGATGATAATCATGATGGGATTGCAATGGCCTATTAATCTAGGGAGAAAGATTTACGTAATGCTAGCCGTGGGGGCAGACATTGTACCTTCTGCATGAATCATCATTAGTGGGGGTGCATCCGAGCGTATGCAAAAATTTCCACTCTGCGGCAGTTACTTTGTCGGGTTCAAAATTCAAAGCGCAAACATTGTGCAACATAAAACCTCCAACATCAATCGAACACCCGAACCGTCGGGGAGCTACAACCCACCCAAAGGGAAGCAATCTTCTCCAGTAAGCAAACTGCAAAAAAAAAAAAAAAAAAACGAAAAATCAATATTTGTTCTCGTCATTTGGTAGGCCCGTCACAACCGGCAAACAAACTACAACTTTGTTGTTGGGCGACAGTAACAACTTTCAGCAACAAAGTTGCAAGTCCTGTCGGGTAGTTGAGCTTCATGACTGTTTGCTCGCTCTCCCGTGTGCGCTCTCTGACCTCCTGGTTCCTTTCCGGCGATGTAGTCGGTGGTTTGGTCACAAGCAAACGGCTTTTACTGAATTTTTGAGGTTAAGGTATCCAAACTGTCGTCGGGATCGTGCTATCTTGTCGTACGTCGATTTCAAACACTTTGTACAACTTTAGCCGATGAGAAATTTAGTCTGAGGCCGAAGTCGTTTTGTCACACTTGCATGCAAGTCTACTGATAACATTTTTTTTAGAAACACGGCACTAAGGCAGCCAAGTCCAACCACATTTCGGAAAATTGAGCAGAACGTTCAGCCAAACAAAACATGTTAAATATTGCTAACATTGCGTGCTCAATTTTTTTTCTTATTGAAGGTCTAACATGAAAGAGTGTGTATTAATCGTTACTTTGGTAAGTTTTCATTTTTAATAGTGTTCTTGTGTGCTAAAAAAAATTTGAAAATAATTTACAAAGCTATTTACTAATCTAAACCATTCAAGTAGTACTCAAACGCACTTCAAATGTTTCACGATGGGTTTTCGGTACTTTAGCTTTTTATGACACACTTTAAACTGGAAATATGAATCCACTTTATTTTTTACGCATTACAAACACGAGAATTCTTCAAGTTGGTTTGAATATGATTTTTTCTTTTTAGATCAACAAACGGTTTGAATTTAGACATATTAAAACGATTCTATTATTGTGTCTAGTGTGTCTATCTTGTGAATTTCCAGGACAAAATTTACGGGATTTAATTCATACTTTGTCCCGGGAATTCCGAAAATTGACAAAAATAATTAAATTTTTGTCTGGAAATTGTGATTTGGTTGTGGGAATTTGTGAACAGTTGAATATATAGTAATCGATAAGATAACTAAAGCCTTGAAATTTGTATTCGGCATATAGAGCAATTCTCTGAGATTTCGGTCAATCGATTTTTTCTGTATTTTTTAATCCAGCTGAAACTTTTTTAGTGCCTTCGGTATGCCCAAAAAACCATTTTACATCATTAGTTTGTCCATATAATTTTCCATACAAATTTGGCAGCTGTCCATACAAAAGTGATATGTGAAAATTCAAAAATCTGTATCTTATGAATGAATTTTTTGATCGATTTGGTGTCTTCGGCAAAGTTGTAGGCATGGATATGGCCTACACTGAAAAAATTATATACGGTAAAACAAATTTTGGTGACTTTTAATTTCACTTTTTGGCACTAAAACTTGATTTGCAAAAAAAATATTTTTAATTTTTTTATTTTTTGATATGTTTTAGAGGACATCAAATGCCACCTTTTCAGAAATTTCCAGGATGGGCAAAAAATCTTTGACCGAGTTATTATTTTTTGAATCAATACAATTTTTTTCAAAAAATCGAAATATTGGTGGCAATTTTTTTCCATTTCATTTTTCGATGTAAAATTGAATTTTCAATCAAAAAGTACTGAAGTGAAATTTTGATAAAGTGCGCCGTTTTTAAGCTATAGCCATTTTTATGTAACTCCTTTTTAAAACAGTCGCAGTTATTGATTTCTAAAAAATAGTGCCCATGTTTGCCCATCTTTGAAATTTTTTTTTTTTGAAAAGCTGAGAAAATTGTCTATATTATTTGGACTTTGTTGTTACGACCCTTAGTTGCTGAGATATTACCATGCAAAGGGTTAAAAACAAGAAAATTGATGTTTTCTAAGTCTCACCCAAACAACCCACCATTTTCTAATGTCGATATCTCAGCAACTAATGGTCCGATTTACAATGTTAAAACATGAAACATTCGTAAAATTTTCCGATCTTTTTGAAAAAAATATTTTCATACATTTAAATCAAGACTTCCATTTCAAAAAAACCAAACATTCAATATTACGCCCTTTTGATATGTTAATCTTGATTAAATTTTTTTGAATATATTTTTTTCGAAAAGATCAGAAAATTTCACGAAATTGTTTGATCGATTTGGTGTCTTCGGCAAAGTTGTAGGTATGGATATGGACTATACTGAAAAAAATGATACACGGTAAAAAAAATCCATGACACATCCATAGATATAATGGTGGAAAGTGATAACGTTTAGATTTTTGTTTGGCTTTTTAAATGATGAAAAAGTTTTTTTTTGCTTGAATTTTTAATGTTTTCCAGAAGATATTTCTAGATTATTCAGATTTTGGATTGTAAAGAGACCAAACTTATCCAATGGTTCGATGTTATCAAGAATGTTATCAATGGATGTGACAATAACTCGAAATCGATGAAAATGCATATGGGACATTTATGCGATCAGGGGCAGGATAGTGCGTCCAATTTTCAGGGTTTTGAATTTCCCAGAGAATTGGATTTTTTCTTACGATAAAGTTGTTTAATAAACCTTAAGTTAAATAAAATAGACAATTTAAAAACAATTGATGAAAAAAGCTCTAAGAGTTTCTGTGATGGGTAAAAAGTCTTTTTAGTGTTATCCAGTGCATTGAAATAAAAAATAATAATCATATGCAATATTCAAACCGTGGAATTTTCAAAACATAGATTTTACGTTAATATATTGAGTATTTTCTAAAGCATTTAACTAAAATAAATTAAAAACATTTGACATAACTGAGATTTAAAGGCAATGACAAAAAATCTAAAGCACATAAAAAAAGATGTTTGGGACCCATAGAAAAATATTTTTTTGTGACATTCCAAAAAAAATCTTCCATACTTGGATATTTTGAAAACTAATGACAGAACAGGTGTAAAATGCATTTTAAAATACTTTTTATCATTCAAATGTTAATAATATGGCCTGTTAGACCGGGGCAAACATTTACTTCCCCATCCGACGGAAGGCGTGGTCAGACAAATCTCTTCTCGCAAAATGCCACCGGGACCGTCTGGGATCGAACCCAAGCCGACTGGGTGAGAGGCAACCACGCTTACCCCTACACCACGGTTCCGGATTAAACGATTTTTGAATATTTAGATAGCATGGTATGCTTCAAAAAATCAGAGATCAAAATTTCTATAAATCATATCTAGCAAAATAAAACAAACAGCAAAAACTCTTGAGAATTGCTCCTAACAAAAATGTCACATTTTAAAAATGAATGTTCCTAAATGTATTACAAATTAAACTTCTAAAATTGTTTAATCATTTCCCCCTCAGAATAAAAAAAAACCTAAATAAAAATTCTCCAATTCCTAATTTTAAACAAATTCTCACCTCTACCTAAACGTTCCGTACCATTTGACACACCCACGGCATTTTCCGCCAGCTCTACCAATTGGCATGCCTCGTATAATTAAACCAGCAAAGCCAATAAAAGTAAGCTGATGTGTCTGAACACATTGTATTGCCAACCGATCCCGGCGGCGTCGTCGTCGTCGTTTGTTTGTTATTAGAGCTCGACTGGGCAAACAAAATAGTTATGACTCTCGTCGTCGAACAGCCCGTCATCACTCGCGACGAACCCCTCCTACCCCTAGCAACGGAAGTGGTGTTCCCGAGGGAGAGCTGGCCAAGGGAAGTGGGGGGAGCTAACCTTGAACGAGTGCATCTACCTCGCGGTTGCATTTGCGTTTGTGTTGGAAAATACATTTGCTGATATTCTAAAATAGTGACTCTCTAGTGCAGGCCGTGCTTAGTCGCGTTCCTGCAAATTGTTTAGATAGTCACCCACCCATAAACAGCTGACGGTAGGGTGGGGCTGAATCATGTTGAATTTCGAAGGAAACGAGTTCTAAAAAATTTCATATCGGATATCGGATATTATCATATCTTAGACTAACAACTTTTCTTTGCAATTTTTATGTCGATAAATTATTTAAAAAATATTTTCTTATTTTGTTGCACAATTTTGACACAGAAATATGCATGACTTTTCTTCACAGAACAAAATCAAAATTTTAGAAAAAATGTGAATGTGAAAATTTAATTTAAAAAACGAATAAAAACAATAGTTGAATGCTACAAACCCACCCTGAGCGCCAACGATGAGTCTCGTGCAATTTTTAAGCCTTTGAATCGCGAGAGTGTGATAATAGGTGTTTGTGTGTGGGTTTGTTTGATCACTACCGAGAGAGTGGCGCGTTACAATGTATTTCGGCAGCTGGGTTTGAGTTCGATTTGGTATATTTGTAGTGGGCAAGTGCACACACGTAAACGTTGGCATGGTGTGACACTGTTCGAAAGACGATCCGTTTAGAGTTGCAATATAACGAAATAAAAGGAAAAGTAAGGTAAGAAGATTCCCAGCTGATATAGAATTTATATTGCAGTTGTAAGATGGCGAGTAGTTTCTGTAACAAGCAGAGTTTACGAAGTCTGAACCGAAAAAAACGGGCAAAATAATGGGGAAATCTGACAGCTACTTTGCTCAACATAATGAGCAAAATTGTATTCAAAATTATGTATTTTAGCTTTTTATACATTTAAGCTTTACGAAATATTCAATTGAGAATTTCTAAGGTCAGTCCCGAAGAAATATTGAAATATTTGTTTTTCGATCTGGCACTCAAAAAAATCTGGTATTGCGAGATTTTTTTTCTTTTTCTGTATTTTTTTTTCCAATTTTGGAAAACACCCACCCAACCTGTTGAATTTGTCCAGCGAAATGTTTGTTTCCCCACTTGAAGATAAGTGTCAAACATTAAAAAAGTATCACAAAGTAAAGCTAATTCAATAAAAAAAAACTTCGGCACCCAGGGAAGAAATCACAGGTACCTTCATCTGGGGCGAATCGGGACTACAGTCTGAATAGGGACAGCAGTGTTATGAACACTTCAAAGTTTTAAATTTGGAAATGGATGTACAAATTTTGTTAATCTCAGTCTGCTCTTTCCAAAACCAACAAAAAAAAATCAAAATATTGTGCTAACATAGTTAAAACTGCTGTCCCAATTCGCCCCATGTGTCCCAATTCCCATTTGACGGTATGGCATTTTTCTCCGAAACGGCATTTTTTAAAGCAATTTTCTTAAAAGATTTTGATTAGGTTCAAACTTTGTAATTTGAGATATGTTAGAATCAAAATTAACCTTTTGAAATGGCTAAACTAACTTATTTTGGAAATTCAACTTTCAGTGATAATGAGTCAAAATATGCTGGATCCTTTTTGAAAAAAAACTAGTGATGCTTAATGGAGTTTTTCGACAAAATTTTATCGAAAAAAAACTTCAAAGTTTGGAAAAAAATGGGATATTCTACAGAAAATCTATTTTTTGCAATCCCACTGTGAAACTGACAACTTTTCCTGACCTTCCGGAGAAACAAAACGGCCTACTTTTTATTATCAAAAATAACAGATTTGAAAATCGATTCTTTTTAATACCAGTGCTGAAAAGTTGAACTTTTCAAAACTTGTATCAAAAGGTAACATTTTTCAATATTGTTTTGTTTTGAACAGTGGATTTACTTAACACATGAATGTTTGACATAAAATTCCATTCAAAAAGCGTTTTTTGCAATTCCGTCGTGAAACTATTTACTTTTTCTGTCATTCTTGAAAGACGAAATAGCCTACTTTTCTGTACCAATCATAACAGAATCGAATAGCAACACTTTTCAAAATAAATGCTGAAAAGTTCTACTTTTCAGCACTGAAATGGGTGCTGAAAAGTTGAACTTTTCAGCACTTGTTTCGAAATGTAACACTTTTCATTTTTTTTGTTTTAAACGATTTATTGGCGAAACACATGGAAATTTGACTTAAAATTTCACTCAATGGGTGTTTTTCGGAATTGCAAAAAAAGTTGTATGGAACTCGTTGCAAAACTTGATTTTTTCAGCACTCGTCGTATTTATCCAACTCGGTGAACCTCGTTCGATAAATGTACGACTCGTGCTGAAAAAATCCTCTTTTTGCAACTTGTTGCATAAACTACTATTTCGGAATTTCAAAAAATGTTGTCAGCAAGTCGTTGCAAAACATGACTTTTTCAGTTCTTCAAAAAGCTGAAGAACATTTTCAGTTTTTAAAATTGTGTGAGCGCGTCGCTCAAAACTCCGAAGATAAAAATCATTTTATTGAAAAATTGAATACTATTGAAATTTAATTTTTCAATCGTTTATCTTTGTTCTCAAAAAATAAAACATTTTAAATATACGAAAACGATCAGAGGGATTGTTAGGACCGTTCTGTTCTACTGGTCAACTTTCAATATTTTATTTTACTAAAAATAAAATGCTAGTAATTTGTTTTTAATATTTCATGGTATTGTTCACTTTGGGTAGCAACGCGCATGAAATTTCTTATCTTTGTACAGCATACGTGTCATAAGATAGCACACAAGCGACACAAAATTTAACAGAAAGTCATTGTTCCTTTTTATGTTTCTTTTGAGAGCAGCTTCACAAAGTAGAGTGATTTCAAATCATGTAAAACTGATGTGCTTATATTTTGTGTAGGTAGGTGAATTATTTTATCTTGTAAATTCATTCAAAGCTTCGTAAAATAAAAGAAAACTAGCCAGATTCGATTTGAAAATTTAATTTAATTTTTATTTGTTTTTTAATCTTTTCAAAATCATCAATAGCGATTGATTCGTGATTGAGTAAAATTAAATGACTCATCTAATTTGTTTTGGATACCATAATTTCCTTAATTTCAAGTATTTATTATCAAAAATTCTTGATCCATTCATGAATTCTTACTAATTGATGTTTCTGTTTCCAAGTGATCAAAGCAAATATTAATCAAGAAACATCCAGTGCAATCTGTTTTTGGAGGATTTTTCGTACACATGTGCTGGTGATAAACAAATCTGGAAATATCAAGAAAGTTTCATCAGCCAGTTTTGTTTCGTTCGAGTCAACTAATTATCAGGGCTCCAAATCAGACATAAAAAAATATGAAGAACCAACACATTCATCACACTTCTCGTCTTAGTACTTGTTGTACTACTAACCTCTCTCCCATACTAAACAACCATCCTTAGTCCAAGAGAGTAAGAACGCACACACTACAGCGAAGCCGGCCTCCTCCACCATCTGCTGCTGGGTTTGATGGTTTGAGTAAACCCAGCAGTTTTCGTTCGCCGATAGGGAAAGCTATAAAAGTGGGATCATATGTTTTGCCGGGCGACAGTGTGTCTGAAACTGGGCCGGCTATCACTTCACAGCTGAGTCAATATTACAGGGAAAGCAATGTACGACTGCCTACTGCAAGGTGGCGTCTCCCGGTCATTTTCGGGTCTGACCATTTCCGATGAACCAACGGAAGACTGTACGTTGAATCTGGTGCTGGGCATGATCACAATGACTAATCGCTGGATCTTCTCGTTCTTTTTTCTGCAGGTCTGAGCTCCCGGCAGGACACAGCCTCGCCCACGGACACGGCCTGTTCGTCGGAATCGCCGGCCTTCCTGGGGCCGGTCTCGCACCTGCTGGCGTACGACCAGAACAGTTCCGAGGAGGAGCTGGAGGTGATCAACGGTGGTGCTGCCTCGGTAGTGGACAGTGAAACCGATGGCGATGGAGGAGGTGGTGGCGGCGGCGGCGGAGGAGGAAGCGGTGGCGGTAGCGTGATTGGCCTGGACTGTGCCGGTGGCGTTAGCGTCACCGGAAGTAGTGAAAGTGTACACCGTGCGGGCGGTTTGCTGATGTCACTGGCCGACGTCGGCGGGTTCCAGAACGTGTGCGACGACGAGCTGGACGACTGTGCGGAGGAACTGTGCCTAGCGACGTCTTCGGCGGCATCGGCAGCCGGGCGGTTGAGGCCACTGACGGTTACACCGACGCAGCTGGCAGCGGCTGGCGCGGCGCCCAAGCGGTGTAGTTCGAACAATTTGCTGGAGAAGCGCAAACGTTCGCTGGCGCACAGTTCGGATGATGAGGTAAGGACAGTGCTTATTTTAGCTTGAACTGAAAAAAGTGGAAATATTTCTCTTTTTGAACATTTTTGCTGTAAATCTCATTTGTATCAACACATCTTTGACTAATATTCAAGTTATTTTTAATATTTTCGTTTAAAACGCTAAGCGAACTCAATATTCAAACAAACAATTTCCTCCAATAATCGCCATCCCTCACTCACAGGTCCGCCATCTGCTGGAGAATCAGCACCAACAGCACTACCACCAGCCACACCATCACCAGCACCACCACCCACACCAGCCGCCCCAGCTGATGTCGGCCCCGGTGAACTTTCGCACGTCGCCACCCCTGGAAGCGTTGAAGCCCCATCGCGGCCACATCATCCAGCGCTCGACGACGCCGCTCATCCTGACGGACAGTGGCCGCGGCCTCGAGCACATCCGGATATCGTCGTCCTCGTCAATTTCATCGACGACCTCATCGCTATCGTCCCTGGGTGGTGGCGGCGGCGGCGGCGGTGGGGCCATGTACGGAGTCCTCGGCGGAGGCCTGCCCACCTGTGATAGCCCAGCGACAGTCAACAGCAGCCATCATCACCAGCAGCACCATCAACAGCATCATCAAACTAGTAACAATCTAGCACTGTTAAGTACAACAAGCGGCATGGGCCAGGACATGGCCGTAGCAACCAATAGCGCGATGGAGATCAGCCGGTCCGTTAGTCCGCCGGCCAAGGTGTTCCACTGTGCGGTTTCACCGCGGCGGAGACAGCCCTCGCGGCAGCAGCGGCTACAGCGGCCGCACAGGCCCTGTTTAGATTTCGATAAGATGCAGCAAGTGAGTATCTACCGGTTCGACGCGATACCCAACTCGCGGCTGCGCAAGTGCGTTGCGATTTAATAGTTTGTTAGTTAGGTAGACACTGTTATTTTCAATTTATTTTTATTAGGTGCATTTCAAATGATTTCAATCTATGACGATGATAATGAATTAGTAACTATTGTTGACAAATAAATTTCAAACCACTTGTTTATGATTTAACTTTTTGTTCATGACTCCCTGAAATCTTCTTTCCACGAATTATGTTATTTCAAGTTCTAAACCCTTCTAAACTAGAGATCGTTCCCTAATAGCAAACAAGCTGAACAGAAATTCTTATAACCTTGTCTGGCTGTTGTTGAACAAGGTGGCTCCTGGGCTCTGTATCGAAGTAACGGTTTGGTCAGGATCAAAACATCAATGACGATATCTTCTCACAACCTTTGTTAGATGGGGGGTCCATACTTCTTTGCTGGTAAGAGGCACAGACGGATGCTCCGAATAATTGTCATTATATAAACGGTGACATTGTTGGACGCCATCACGGTGATTTTTCCGCAAAGACCACTCCAAGAACCTTGGAATTCTTCCAGGTTTCAATCCCATCAATTGTTCACTATAGTTTGTTAGCTCCACACTGCCGTTCTACGCATAATTGTCCCATGTTCAAAATTTACGTGTTTTTCTTATAGTACACACCAAACTAAACTCAAAAATGTTATAAAATCAAAATCGTCCGAAACTGACATGGGACAATTATGCGTAGAACGGCAGCACAGTATTTACAAATTCCACCAGTTTGTTCTCAATCCTTGCTACAACTGTCGCGATGCTCATTCTTGTAGTAAAGTGAAATGACAAGCCAAATCTCAAATAGTCCGCCCTTTCTCTCTCAACTTTTATTTCTCTCTGTACTTCCCCAAATATTTTACCATTTTAGCTGTAAAATATCGGCCAATATCACTGCTCGAAGCGAATCTCTGAACAGGACGGGATTCGGACGAGGCTGCTTGGCTCGGAACTGAGAAATAAAATACTTTCTTTGCAATTTTGATTAAACTGGACTGTGTAAATGCCCTGTACAGGGTGACCACTCAAATTCCATTTTCAAATTCCCGACTTTTTCCCGACTTTTTTCCAGCCTTTTCCAGAATGTTCAAATAATATGCATTTCTTATCTTAAGAATGATTTCAAACAAAAAACTTTCTATAAGAAAAGTCAATATTAACCACCGAAAAAAAAATCTCAATGAATTAAATAAAAAAATCCAAATATAGGCATTTATTGAAAATACAGAAACTAATAAAGAAAACTTCAAAAATGTAATTTCATTATTATGATTCAGAGTAGAAACACAATTAGTCTTTGAAAAATTATCGAAAGTTCAACAATACTTGTAACTTCCATAGTATTTTTTAAATTGGCAAACGTATAGTTTTTGATATGTTTTGTCACTTCATCATCATTTTAAATCAAAAAAATGATTAGAACGTAATTGCTGTTATAATTCATTCAAAGGATTTAGAAAAATGTCAAGGAATTCATAAAAGAAAATGTTTTTGCCAAGTTCCCTTTTTCATTATGTAATTTTTGATATTGATTTTTTTAATCAATGTTAATTTTTTAGTGGTCAGTATTTAAATGTTTTTTTTTTTTCAATGAAAATTCAGTTTGATATGATTTTATGTTTTCCCACTTATTTTAAGCAACTGTTTGAAGAGACATTTTTTTTAAATAATTATGCAAGAACTCAAAATTTCTTGGATTTATTTTTTTTTTGCAATTTCAATATTTTCTTTATGTTTTCAAAACGTAAAAATCTTTTTCAATTTTGGATTTTATTCGATATTTAAGTTTTCCGCAAACTGAAAATCAAGCTTTATCTATGGTAGGTAATTTACCCATACTCACAAAAAAAAATTCAAGGGCAACATTTGGAAAAAAACACATTTTCAATTACTTAATGAATTTAGTTAAACAGTTACAAATATTTACCCAAAAATAAAACTATTGCCAACCTCAAGTTCGAATCCTGTTTCAAATAATCAATTATGTGACAAAATGGAATAGAATCATAATTCTAAGCTGACCATTACGCTCTATTTTTATATTAGTTTTTCATCAACTATACCTCTTGTTTTGTGAACAAAAATTAAAAGCGATCATTTGATTCACAAAAAAATATTATGAAAATCTGTGTCAAAGACTCCAATATTCATAAAGATTTTAAAGGTCTTGAACAGCTTTTCCATACTCAAATATATTGAAATAGTGAAAATAACCTTAAATTTAAAGTAAGTTACTAAAGCAGAAATGAGTGAATTCAATTTGAAAATTGTACAAAATATTACAAAATTTATTCAAGAGTTAAAAAAGCTCAGAATTCCCGACTTTTCCCGACTTTTTGACATAAAATCATAAATTCCCGACTTTTTCCCGATTTTTGGCAGATTTTGACGAATTCCCGACTTATTCCCGACTTTCCCGATTTCCCGACTTGTTATTTGACATAACAATTCTACCTCCGGAAAATCGTAATCTTGGAAGAGCTTGTTTTGGATTCTAATTATTGCATTGGTAGATAAGATAACAGCTGACTGCATGACCTCCCTTTTACTTGTACAAAACGTTAGTTTTCCAGACGGTGTACTTTGTCTCGAAATGTGCACTGCACAACCGGGAGTTCTCGCTAACATTTTGCTCCGAACCGACGGAACCGACTTCGCTAAACTCCACCCACTTCTGACGCAGCCCTTTATATCCCGGAAACTTCATTTTCATTTCTAAGTTTGTCCTTGAACCAATCACTTCTATTTCACGTGTTGATTTACTTTAAATTTCCCCACTAATCAATTCCATCTCTTCCCAATTTTAGCTCAAGGCGCGCTCGGTGACCACCTGGCGACACAGTAACGAACACTCGGGCGAGCTGTCCGTCTTTTGTTGGTGATGATGAGCGACCGGCTCAAAACGACGGAAGTCGTCCTGCTGCTGCTGCTGCTGCTGCTTCGGCAACACCACCAACGACGACGACGACGACCGCACCGTTTGGCGGCCACGCGTAATGATCAACAACAAAAACAAAGCTCTATTTTATTATCTCAACAACAACCGTTTCAAAATCATTACAACCGTACTACTATTAATTTGTTTTTACACGAAATCTTTGCTGTTGACGAGACGTTTTGTTTGTACTCCCAATAATGAAAAACATATCCCAGTTTATGTTTGGGCCGAGTAGAGCAAGAAGGGCGCGCGGTGTAGGCACCACGATACGATAGGAGTTTAGAAACAGAAATCTGATTTTTTTTTGTGAAGAACGAGACGCACAGCTTTGTTGTGCCAACATTGCTGGATCTGATCCAGTGCCGTGAACTACTTGAATTGCAGGTTGCGTTGGAAGCAAGCGAGATAAAGGAAAATAAGGGATTTGGTTGCAATTTTCGTGCGCGTACGAAGCGAACCTTGTTATTGATGTGTGAGAAAGTTACACGCGAGTTCTATTAGTTATTTTATTACTTATTACCTTTCAAAGCAATTTTGTGATTTTAATATTTAGTAGTGTTCTTAAGTTCATCCTTGGTCTCTTACAATGATACAATACACATTAATAGATACAGCTAACGAATGAAAACGAGGTGGGAGACAGCGAAAACGTACAATTAATTTTAAAAATCGAGTTGGTAAACGACATCTAAAAGTGAGCAAATTGTGAGAAAAAGTGCAGTGAGGCCCTCGAACGAATATCTTCTAAATGGAAAAGGTCAAAACTCAGAGTGAAAAGTCAAGAGCGATTGCTTTTTTTTGAAAATCGTCCTCGAATTGCAATCGCTGCTAGTTTAAGTTGTAGCTCTATCTCTCAGGGATTTAAACGTGCTTATTCAGGCATGAGCTCGGTTCAACCGATACTCTTATACAAGCCGCGAGGATCGATTTCGTTCGGTGTTCAAGGGTTTGCAGACAAGCTCATAGTTGGACTTGGCGTGAGATTTAATTCCGTAAAAGCAACGCAAAATTCTCAACAATGTCCAGAACTCACGTCAAATCCAAGACTTACGCGATATTTTGCAGCCGAAGCAATCTAAAACAAGCGGCTAGGGCTCGAGGATGGTGAAGAAGCAACAATGTTACACTTAACAACCGTATTCTGCCACTAATGTACAAGCACACTCACATTAACAACAAAATAGTAACAACAAAAATAACTGCCGTAATATCCATTCTGTCATTAACTGAACCATTTAACCAATTAGAACGACGATGGTCGAATATGTGATGGTAAATTTTGAGCATAATTTTCAAATCAACTCGGCATGACGAATAACACGTTGTTCGATTAATGACAGAAGCAATAAGGTGTATTAAAAACTAAGATCTAGAATACACGCGAAGAACTAATATTTCGAGATCAAATGGATCTGTACAGTAAAGGTCAACATAATTTGTGAGTTAATCTCTTTGATAAAAAAATGGCGATTGATTGCAATCTGGATAATCTTTCCATTGAAACATCCATTGCTGCAGAGCTCCATTTGAATTGGCAATATCGCAGACATACACTATCGACTCGATTTAAACCCGTAAACTACAGAATAAACGTTTCTAGACATTTGAACACGCAAAACAAAACGACAAACAATAAACAATTATTATAATTGCAGTATATTTTACCGAATTACAAATTAAAAATTTAAACACGCAAATCATAGCCGACAGTAGCCATAAACAATTTACCATAAGTCTTTGGATCGCGTAACAGTCAGAATGTCAAGTAAAACATAAAGTGTCCATCTTTGATTAACTAGAGCACGTGCGAGCAGATCTTACTAGGTGTGATTAACAATTTATTATAAATACGAGATACAACCAACATCACCATTTCTAAGCTGTTTGATTTGCCACTCAGTTCTCTACCACGAAAAGAAAGAAGCATTCGTTTTTGCCATCATTCAGAGGAAACCTCCCACTCCAAAGCTGTTATCTCCGGGGGTCTTCCGTGCGCTCCAGGGAACCTTTGCTTGGAACCCCCTTCCACACGCGAAACTTTGAGGGGCTGTGATATTTTGGGCCAACGGACCAACCCGGGGTTGTCTGTGATTATTAGCGGCTTTGGAGGGGAACTTCCACGACATCCTCCTCTCCCAACACCACCACGTGTGAGTTTTTCTCCTCCCAAATTATTATGTTCAAAGGTTGATGAAAACATGTATAAAAATTAAAAGCTCAAACTTGACAAAGGTTTAGCTAACCGAGCTGGCGCAGATAAAGAGAGAGCGTGGGCGAAATAAAAGACTAAACGATTTTTTAATTCTTAAGAACTACTCGATGAAGAGACGATTGATTGTGGTTCAGCGAAGGAGAACACACGTACACATACATTTACAAATAAAATCATGATTTTTTAAAATAAACCACAACGGCGACAAGGATTAACATTTTCGATATTCACACTGAATAAATCAACAAGTAGATGGCTTAATCTTGATGGCGAAGAGAGGACGAACCAGGAAGAGCAGCGACATTCTTGATAGTAAACTAAGGAGAAACGATTGCTTTTAGTATTGGAAACTATGATAAACACACAAATTATTAATATTGTACTAGTAGAGAACCCGACATAAAATCTAAGAATAAAATCTACACACAACAACAAAACAATTTTCTGTGGAACAAATCAAATAATGATTAGCGAGAGGGACAAGGTCGACGACGTAAAAAAAGCCTGACACACAAACATACACACTGACACAAACAAACCAACTCACATGAAACTAAAGAAAACTTTGATGTTGTCTCAATTGAAATTGGATTACGAGAAATCTTCAAAAATGAAGTAAAAGAGAAAAACAAAAATCTTAATAAGACATTGCAAATCACACAAACTCAAACACACACCCCTACAACACACACAAAACGATTGAAAATCATTGGATTGTGAGAATTGATGGATCTTAACACAGTGTACCGAACATGTCACGTCACGGAGAGCAGGTGGGAAATAGAAATGAGAGTGGTGACGAGGATAAAAATCATATGATGAACTTTGACATGAATGAACTTTGTAGCAAGCATAATGATGATATTTTTTACGTTAACTTTTGTTTTCATTCATTAGATACAAGAAAAAACAAAAAATGAATTATTATTGATTAAACCAATTGAAAATAAAAAAAAATACAAATAATGTCTGATTCATTTTACTTTAAATATGATAATTCACAGCCGAACTATTTTTTTATGTGTATAACACAGAAAACTACACGTGTTAGTTATCAACGCTATTCAGTTTTTGAAAAAAAATAATGAGAAAATCTTGCTACACTCACAGCAAACAAATGTATGAAAATCTGTCAATTGATTTGAATTTTGTTCTTCAAAAATTTGAAAAAATCTCCTTTAAAGTTTTTTTTTGTGAAATAACCATAAACTCTTTAAAAACTTGTCACTTGCTAGATAGCTACACCGTTCTACATATTCTCTAAATTCACTCAAAAACAAACAGCGCGAGTGGTTGTTGCGTGAGTTGAATAACTGCTTTGAAGCACTGCTCAATAATAAAACGGTAAGCGTTGCTTTTTACGGTGTTCGGGTTTTGCACTATTTTCCAAGACACTTTTCCTAGTGGTAAGTACTTGAAGTACCTCCCAAGACACCAACCGTCGGTGCTGTCATCTGTTGGTGGTAAGGATGTAACTTTTCTAACGCTAACGGTTCAATTATATTCGAGTTAGAATTTTCAATTCAGACGATAATGTCCAACAGGTCGTTTAAAAACACTCCTGAGTTCTTATTGGAATATTCGGTACACAGAAAAATAATAGATTGTGATAGTCATAAGGAAATGGTGGCAGATTTTGTGTAAAAAAATGTGTGTTCACATTTTTACACATTTTTAGGTAAAATTACTCAAAAAAGAGGTAATAGCCAGCCAATCAAATTTTCAACACTCCAATTTTTTGTTTGCTGTGTACAAATACAAAACGCAAAACTCCTTTTCCTTCTAAAATATATGCATTTTGCTGAGTCAGTGGTACTTCTGAGGAGTCGGAGCCGGAAACGACAAATTCTAGAAACTCGTTGCAAACTCGACTTTTTCAACACTTGTCATATTTATTCAACTCGGCAGACCGTTTTTTTTAGATTTTTTTGTCTTATTTTTTATTGTAAAGCTCATGTTTTAAGTTTTTTAGTCTTATTTTTGATTTTACAGGTTAAGTTTTCAGTATTTCTTAAGTGATTCAGAATTTTTAAATTCATGATAATGTTGAAATATTAAAACAAAATTTATTTTATAATTCACCATTCAAGATAAACTAAAATCAAGCCGCAGAACTCAAATTTGATGTATATAAAACGTGATATAAAATGAAAATTTTTCTTTTCTGAAAACTTAATTAAATTATAAACTCATAAAAAATAAAACATGTAATTTGCAAGTGTCTGTTATTGAAAGGTATTGAAAAAAAACTGGAATATTCGAGCATACTAAAACCATTTAATTATTATGAAGGAAAGGAAGAATATAAATAAGTTAAAAACCTGTAAAATTCTGATGGATAAATTAATTTTCAGCCTAAAAAAAGTTATTTATATTTGCATTACTGTTAATATTTGCATTAATGTAAATATTTGTGAACAGTGAATATAAATTCCTTAAATCGGTAGTCACAAATTTATTTGAAAAGAACATTCACATTTTTGTCATCAAAAGATTTCAATACATTACAGTTAAAAGTACAATATTCATCACGCTAATAATCTTCAATTTCGTTTCCCTCGGTTGTGGTCTCCATGTCATCCAAATCATTAACCGTAAACTGGGTAAAGTTCTTGGACATCTGCAGCACCTTCAGCTTATCGATCAGCGTCTTCACCTCGAACGCCACACCATCCTCGTAGTAGAACGCATTGATCAGCAACGCGTCCCAGTCGATCTTGGGCAGCATCTCCTTCAGCACGTTCCGGGTGTAGTTGAAGAGCTGCTTCGAGTCCAGGCGGGTGGTCTCTGCCGGACGGAAGTTAAGGTACAGGTTCTTGCTGATTTGGGTGACGTTGTTGCAGTGCTGGAACACGTCGTACACGATCGTTTCCAGCGCGTTGACCTCTTCTTCCAGGGTGGCGATCCTTTCGGCGGAACTTCCCGAAGTGGGGCGCGATTGGGGTGGACACTTTGCTTGCTGGGACAGAATGCGGCTCTCTGAAAAGTTGGAAGGAGTTGATCACTTGAGCATCTGGTACGTCTCAAAAGCGTCTTACCTGCAACATAGAACTCGTTGCTTCGCATGATGTACGCGGAACCGTTGACCTTCTGCTTGATAGCGTTGTACATTAGATGATCGCCACCTCGGACGATCGCGTCGTCACTCCGCAGAACGTACTTCCCGTACGTGAGCTCCGTCGTGTTCAGGCAGATGTCACAAACCGCCTCGTCATCGATCAAATGGCGCTGGTTGAGGAATATCTCGATCCCGAAGCCAGCCATCCCCGACCGGTGGGGGTACCAAACCATCAACCCCTTCGGGTAGTAGATCTCGATGTGCACCCCGGTGTCCCGTTTGGTCTTCCGGTGGTGGGAGCGGCGACCTCCCTCGGCCGAGCTCAGACAAAGCCCCACCAACAAAAGACCCACCAGACAAAATCCGACCGGTTTCATTTTGCTAATCTTCTTCCTGCTCTTATCAAAGTTAGATTACTTGACCAAAATTAACGTGATCACGACGCGTCCGACTGCAAATTAGAACTGAGCGTTGAAGACTGAGATCACGGATTGAAATATATATTCCAGTAGCTCTTGAGAGGAGTTTGTTCGTACGATCAATACAAAGAGAACCCAGGCGAGATCCTCTCGAATGATCGGGAATTCACCGTTCGGTTTGTTCGCAAACAACGTTATCATCGGCTGGGCTGAAGAAGTGTGCGTTCAGTTTGATGAATTCCTTGCGGGTTCTTGGAACTGAGTAATCTCGGTGTGTTTTTCAAAGTTTGGCTACAGAATGAGTCAGGCAGTGAACATAAATGCGTTGAAGAAATATTCAAATATTATTTAACTTGTTCGTCAACTCAAGTACACTCAAACCCCGATGGTTTGACACCAACTGTTGTCAAACAAACGGGGTCACTTTTTAGTGCACCCCATAGAGCTATCTAAGCCCGATCTCACGCACACTAGCTTACCATTTGTTTTTGCTGGCGGGTACAAATTTTAACCTAAAAACCCTTCGTGTACAAACACGCAATACATGCGCACGTAGATAACTCTATTTACACGGTGTTCACGCACACTATCAAACGTTTGTTTTGATAGTGTGCGTAAGCGCCGTGTAAAAAGTGACAGTTCATCACTTTTTAGTTTGACTTTGACCAACCAACGGGGTACAAACTAAAAAAGTGTCAAACGAAAAAGTGACCAACCACCGGGGGTTGAGTGTAAGATAATAAAATGACATCAAATTTTTTAAATCAATTTTATCGTTTGATAAACGTACGAATTGTGGTCTTTTTGAAACTTTGATAGGGGAAATATACCCATTTTAATCACACTAAGCCGTTCGACCAATTCTCATCACTTTTGCCGTTTCTGCTATAAAATCAACATTTTCAGATGTTTCAACAACGGAGAGTTGCTTGCTCACTTATATTTGAGCTATTTATTACCTTGGAACAGTCAAAAACACTTTATATAAGCTGTAATTTATGATCAAAGTGCTGATAGGCCGATAATAGAAATAGGCTGAGAAAGGGTATAGTTCTCCTAATTGTCGTTTAATGTGTGAAATTCAGTTATCTTAAAATCAATTTCTGTTCCATCAGACTGTTGAAATGTAATTTGAATTTACTAAAGTTAGTCCTGAGATTATTTCGTTAGTTCATTTGTTCGCTCAATAATTAAAAAACAGGTTCTCAATTGTTGTTCATATTTTATTTCAAAAACAAACGAAAAGAAGTGAAGCACTCCTCACGACCTCCAATTTTAACACAAACCATTTACAGCTTGTTTTCGCCGGAACTGGAAAACATTTTAAATTAATAAACGAATAAAACCATAAATTAACGCACACGAACTCGCTCTAAGGGCGTAAACACATTAGTACGTGTTCAAATGAGGAAACGTAATTGCACCGAAAAAGCAAAGCATTTTCCCAATTTTATGAAATTACGTTTTATTTTGGTTTTGCCGATCATGTTTTCGCACCGAAATTCTGCGAAAAATCCATTTCTACTTTCAGCTTTTCTAGACAAGTTTGAAGGACAGTAGAGAAGTCAAAGACTGAGTGAACGAAGCAGCGTGAAATTTCTGACTCTGATGTTCTTCGCAGGGTGAAGAAAAATTACTTTATGGCACCCCTGTTTCTGCAAAAATGCATGAAGAAACCGAGTTCTTGTCCTGCTGGAACTCTATAGATAAGGAGAAAATTGGAAAAAAATGTTTTAAACCTTCAAGGTCACCCGAACCTCTCCAGCACCGGGCTTGCCAACGTTAATGATTTGTTTTCATTGTAAACCTATAAAAACATTAGAGCCCCCATAATGACCAACCAATTCCTCTGAAGCATAACACATTCGGCCCTCGCAATAGGCGAAAACCTGCTGCTTGTCGTAATGGCCACATTCCGACCATTCGGTTCCGCAAGTGTCCCTGAGATGGCCGGTTTTATGGTTTCCGAAGGACGAAGCCCCGGTTCTGGTTCCTCCGAAGAATCGATTTCGGGCACCGTCGGAATCCTGGCCAAAACCCGGCCGGATTCGTTTCACCCCCGGGTTCCGGGATCATGATCACAGTTCGCGCACCCCGCGGGTTGAGGTGGCAGCCGCAGCCAAAAAGAGGGCCTTTTCTAGGGGTCCGTTACGAGAGCGCGATATGCGTACGGCGGGGGGTGGGGTAACAATGCACTGCCGGGCGGGATTGTAATGGGAAAACGTTGGCGAGCGCAGCTGGAAGCTCGCGTACACAATACTCCCAATTTTTCGATGCCTCGCGGAATGGGGTGCTTACATTTGGAAACTCACTTTTTATTAACTTTATTTTGACATTAATTCACAGAAAAAAAAAAATAAAAATTGCAGTATTGATGTGCAGTATTGTTTGATTTTTATCTGATAATTAGTATTTTTTCAACATTATAACTTTAATCCATTCATTCAGAATATTTTACGTAAAATTTCACATTAAAAATTGAACATTGTTTATGCGCCTTTTGTTTACTGAGACGATAATTAGGAATACAGTCCAGACTCGATTAAGCTATATTATCAGAAGTTTTTTATTTGGCGTCCCTTAAAAATTTACTAAAATTTTGATAAATTTATTGATCCATGCTTCAAGAAGTTTTAATATCATAACTGCAACTGAAGTCATAACAGTTTTTTTAACTATGTAAGTTGATATTTAAAAAAAAACTATTCATCTCGAAATATTTGTTCTTAATATTATTGAATTTGCAAATAATATTTGATAACGTTTTTATGACAATCATGTTTGTGATATTTTGTTTTAAGTATTCATACAATGTCTTTTTAAGGTGAAGCCGTTGATTATTTTCGATGAAAATTGATCATCACTCTAAAATTCTCTGCATCGTAATCTGGGACGAATCGGGACTACAGTCTGAATAGGGACAGCAGTTTTTAGAGCACTTAAAGCTTTTAAATTTGGAAATGGATGTACACATTTTGTTGGTCTGAGTCTGTTCTAACCGAAACCAACCAGAAAAGTCAAAATATTGTGCTCCAACAAGGTTAAAACTGCAGTCCCAATTCGCCCCATGTGACCCCAGTATACGGTATTGAATTCAATTTAACGTATTTCAGCACCAAAATGAATCAGCATGTGCCGGTTGTTGCCTCCTTGAAGCCACAGAAAGAATTTTTGGTCTAAATCAAATGTGTTTCAAAATTTATATAACTTTGTAGAACAATCATTGACGTCCTAGTTGGCGTTAATTGATTTATGACGATTTCCATAACTTTGCTTGGAATGAAATAATCGTTACCAAAAGAAATCAGCATGTGTAGGGCACTACGAGTTAATACGAGTGAAACTAAATTTTAATTAATTCGCAGATAACTTTTTTATATTTTTTTTTTTAAATTTAATTTTCGTATTGATTTTTTTTAAATGAATTTTCTTTGTGTTTTATTAATTTTTGTTGAACAGTGCACATCAACCAGAGCTTTTGCAACGAGATTTTTTTTCGCACATTCTCAAAAACTACGTAAACTTTTTAATTTTTTTCTGATTTATCCCCTATATGGCTGAAATTATATCAAAGGCCAACTCGAGAAATCTGATTTTTAAATGTCAAAATCTCAATGGAAAATTATGTGTTTCTACATTAAAAATAATCATATTTCAATGCAACTCAAAATATGACTAGGTACAAATCAATCATTTGACAACTTTGCATTTTGAGAGCTAATTTAGATTCAGCCAGGGCCCCGGCGATGGCCTGATATGAGCTACCGAACAACATTGGCAATATGGCGTCGTTTGTTTACAAACATGAGATTGTTTGTGGACGAACCGAAAAATTTACTTTTTTGTATAAAATTCTATAACCATTGTGCAATAACATTAAGTCTTACAAAACAGACAAAGTTTCGTTAAATTCTAGACCAAAATTTGTTTTATTATTATTTTTCAATTTTAACCTCTTTTATCGCGATTCTGATCAAGATTGCACATCAAATCATCGTGGCTTTAGTGTATTTTAAGTTTTCACATCGATTCACTGTAGTTTCGTGTTTAAATTTTGAAATTTAGCATAAATTAAAATAAGTTGCAAAATTCCCAACTTCAGCCATGTGCAACAATTTCCTCATCACCTATGCGGGAAACCGATAATGGGGTAATTCATGCGTTCCAAACTGTCAAAATTCCAAAACGTCATTGCCAATCTTCGGTTCGCTGCTTTTGTTCGTGTTTGAAGTTTCGTGCCGAGACTCTGGATTCAGCGAACTATATTGCATGAAAAAAAAAAACACAGCAAGACAAGATGTTATTCTACAAACTTCTACAAACAATACTTTAGCTTTAATTCAGAGCTCTTGATACTTTTTGCCACCTATGCGCTCCGTTTTCACAATGATTTCAATTTGATATTTAGTATTATTTTTCAAAAACATTGCGGTAGAAATATTTTAACATTTGATGTTTTGCCCTAAGTGTTCTACATAAAACTTTTTTATATATATTCAAATCCAAATTCTCTCATTATTTTGAACAGTTATAAACTGTTGGCTTTTGGCGCTCTTTCTGTATTTGATATCTACATGGGATTTTTAACAAACATGAAAATTTTGTTCAATCTTAGATTCCGGCGCACTTTATTTATTTTTTGAGTGAATTTTATATAAATTTCAAAAGCCAACACTAAAATATTTTTTTTTATTAAAAAGATAATTTTTGCTTTAGATTAACCACTTGGACCGTTTTGCAAAATCCTTCACACTAGGAGCAATGACTGCCAAAGTTGGTGAAATCACAGAAATATTAAATTGAAATGAATTACGATGTGTAAAATCAGGGGTGACCAAAATATGGCCCGCGAGGTGATTTATTGTGGCCCGCGGACTCATTTGTAATGATTATGTAAAATAGCCCTTTTTAAATAAAGTTTACTTTTTACTTCTGCATGTTAACCTATTTCTTTTTTTAACCATATTATAATTTCCACTAAACGGCACAAATATTTCGTCAAAAAAGTTGTCTAATTTAAATAATTCCATGTGTTTCTATGTCTGTTAAAACAATAAATTTCGTCAAAATTTTCATCAACATTTTCAGTTTGACTAAAGTTTGACTAAAATTGAAAATTTTAATAATGGCAAAATGTAAGTATTGCATATTTGTTTAAAAGTGGTATTTCATTAATTTTAATAAAAACAACAAAACTGTTGGGAAAGTGTCGTTATCTGTTATCTTTAATTTTTAGATAAGGTTGGTTTAATTTTGAAATGACGAAAATGTTTCAAAAATTTCTGAAATTTAATTAAAATTGAACTGATGGATGTATTTAATTTTTTAATTGAAAACGACTTGATTTCATTATTTTAAATAAACAATTTTCTACATTTGGCCCTTTAAACTCATCTAAGCTTCAAGTTTGGCCCGCCATCCAAAAACTTTGGGCACCCCTGGTAAAATGATTTAAATTTCTAACCGAGAATGGCATCTTTAGCAATTTTCACATGAATATTTATTCATAACACTTCATTTAAGAGCGAGTCCACAAGCAAAGCATACCCATCTCGCATCAACCTCACCAATCTGCCTGAAATTTTCAGAGGTTTAATGTAGGGGAGAGTGGGGAGACTTGATCCCCTTTTTTTGTATCACACATAACTCTGTCAATTTCGCACAAAACTATAAACTTTTTGCATGAATTGAAAGCTTAAACATTCATCTATGTTTGGCTAATAAGGGTATTTCATCAGATGAACTCTTCGAATCATGCCAAGCGTTTTAAAAAAATATTTTAAACCGGCATTTTAAAAATATTAGGGGTAACTTGATCCCCATTTCAACATTTTGAAGAAATCTTAAGCAAAATGTTTCTTATTCATCCAAACTTTTAATTTTCTATAAGTTACAGCAATTTCACATAAAACCTGTACGTTTGTGTTCAAAATATTACAAGTTTATTATGTTAAATATTTAAAAACTTAAAATATTATTTTTTAGACCAAAATTAAGCATGTTTACAAAAGCTGCAAATTTTTGTTTACGAAACTTTTGAAAAATGGTTCAAACTGCAGTAAGTTATGTACAACTATACTAAAGGAAACTATGTATGAAAACCCAGCTCAATTAATTAATCTTGAGGCTGATTCCAGTGACTGTAAAATGCAGGGATCAAGTCTCCTAAACGCACTTTTAAACAATTGATTGTAAAATAGTATGACGATAAATTTAACATCAAATGCGTAAGGGTTTTGGAGTTGATAAGTTTATCAAACAATTCATGTGTAAAAATATTTTTTGAATAATTTTGAGTGTTTTCTATACATATCAATACAAAGAAAAAAATCTCTTGGAAGTTTTTGCAGCTCGTTTTAGAAAAATGTGTGTAACTGAATCTAAACATTTTTTAATTTTTTTCTTTGTTTTCTACAATGAGTTTTAGTTAATTTCGCACAACTTTCTAGAACAAAGCTAATTGTTTTACCCACATGCTGACGAGATACAGGCTTGGGATCAAGTGTCCCCGGGGATCAAGTCTCCCCACTCTCCCCTACATTAAACCCCTGAAAATTGCAGGCAGATTGGTGATGTCCAAATATAAAGGGGTATGCCATGTTCGTGGACTCGCTCATAAATAAATCTAAATTTCACATATAAAAAAAATAAAACAAAAAAATATGATAAAAACCGAATTCCATCCTTATTTAATGACCCCATTGAATTTTCCCGCGCATTTTCTCATGCCAACTCTGGCGACGATTCGATTTTCAAACAAATGTAAATATGCACCACAATGTGAATTGTGGGACACCCAAATGCACATTTGGTTTTTTTTAATCCGCTCTCTTCCCTCCCTAATTATTTTCCGAGTGAAACAATTGACAAAAGGGTCATTTTGCTAGCTGCCTGTTTGAAAAAAAAATCGGTGCTTTCCCAAAAAATATTGGCCAAACAATCGATACGGCTTTGTGCATTGTGTTTTACGCACATAAAGGGAATTAAAAACCAACGACGACGAATTGGTGTGGCGGTCCAGTGAATTATTATTAACCGCCAGTAGTCGCTAATTGCTTTGTAGGTACTTGGCGGGATTTGTTTCCACCAAAACAATTCAAGGCGCCAAAAGTCAGCCTGGTGAGCTGAGGCGCTCTGCAATCAACGTGGAAAGTGAATTTGGGTTATTGAATTACAGCTGTTGTGATTAAGGGTTTATTCTGAGGAGGGATGCAGTTTAATTTTTGATGACTTTTTTACTGCTTCAAGCCCTCGAGCATAAATATTTGGCATCACATTAGTATTTTTTTTTTATTCATTTCAAAAAATCAATTAAAACAAATAAAAATTAGAAGATTTAGAAGACATAAACTTACAAAAAATCTTATTCTTGAGGAATAAACGCAACTTGAAATAAAGTTATGATTAACAACATACAAAATGCAATACAATATTTAACAGATGGTCAGGCCAGACCAACAGTAGCTGCTCATCAAGTGACAGTTTGTGGCATCCGCCACCAAACAGTAACTCATCAGACCGTCAGCTCTAAATCTCGTCAGTTGTAACGTGTCATCGAATACAGTGATGCGACTCGTTCGGGATTGTTTCCACTCACTCACCGATCGATCCGTCATGTTGAAATAATAAACTAACGAGACCGATGTCGCGGTTTTGGATAAATAAACACATGTATTGCTTCTTCACCAGAGCTGAGTGTGTTTGAGTTTGGCCCAAAGCAAACAAGATTCTTTGATGAACCCAAATATCAACTTCCGCATCCGTGTTTATGTGTCGAAGAACAATCTTTCGAGAATAACTTGTGACGAATCATCAGCGATTGATTTCCAACGATCATCACAGAGCATACTGCTTCGGCGGATGGTGCCATCGTGTCTGCCGATGTCGCGCAGCGATCATCGATTCTCGAGGTCTTCTTGGAAGTGTGAGAACAAGGCAACATAAAACTTAGACACCGGCCTTCGTCGTCGTCTTGGAGAAACTCGAGATGCTGACGAGATAAATTACCAGCTTGTAAATTTGTTGAGTTTGGTAATTAGTTTATGGCCTCATCGCTGGGTTTATACATATACGGGACAAAGATAAGGTTCGAGACTCAATGCGCGTTCTGAAATTCCTGGTAGTGAAGGGTTTTTGCTTCGAAAGCAGACGGCTCGGTGCCGGGGAATCATTTTTGGGCAAGGGCAAGAACAACAACCAGCAAGAATGTTGTAAACCAATCAAAACTACTCCATCAACATGGCACTGGTTGGGGAAGGTCTGGGCATGCTTGAGGAAGGTGTGAGAAAAGTTTGATTTTGGGATCATAAAATCTAGCTAGTGTAGGAACTTTTATGACGGTTCTCACGATTATCAGAAGTGATTTAATAAGTTTCTGTACCGACTAGAACTAGAAGCAAAATCTGTTCTGCTCTCTACAAAATCGGCTGATTTAGACCATTTTTATTATTTGATTTTTTTTATTTGGCTCAAACTTTGAGGGGCCTTCCCTATCACCAAAGAAGCCATTTTGTGTCATTGGTTCTCCCATATAATTTTGGCAGCTGTTCATACAAAAATGGTACGTACATATTCGAAAATCTGCAATTTTTCAAGATTTTTTTTATTGATTTGGTGTCTTCGCCAAATTTGTAGTTACTGATGAGGACTTTTCAGAAAAAAATAGCTACACGGAAAAAAATGAGCAATTCTCGCTGAAACCATCCCACTAGATGCACATGTTCTCAAATCGTCACGGCAATATTCTCATTCGATTCAGCGCACCAAAAAACCATAAAAACAACCTTCGAACCGATGAAAATGTCAGTCGTTAGCCACCTGTAAATAAAAACTTGTTTTGAACAATGGATTTTTTCGAAAAAATGCCCTAATTTGAAGAAATGATATCGCCCAAAATACATTACCAAACATCAAAAACTTATATATCGTTGGAAAGGTAATCGCAAGGGCTTTCTATCGCACTTTGATAAACATTTAAAAAAATATTTTTTCAAGGGTAATTTTAAGGATTTTTGGGAAATTTACTCTTAATTTTGAATTTTGACCGTGTTCGCAACCACTTATCGTTACAAAACCATTTTCATTCGAAAGATTTGACGATTTTGCATAAAATTAACTTGAGAAAAGTAGTGTAATGAAATAGTTTTCGTATAGTTATTAACGGATGAAAGAAATTGGTCAAATTTCAGTTAAAAATAATCAAAGTTCAGAAATGAGCCTTATTTACAGGCAAAACAAAGCAGGATTGTATTTGAGCCGAATGTACAGTCATCTGAGGCAAATCTGGACATATCGGATGAATAGGGACAGTTATTTCAACTATGCTTTCACTCATTAGATCATATTTTTAATTTGTTGATGTAAAAGCATGCATAAACAAACAAGTTTCCAAATTTTAAGTACTCTGAAAACTAATGTCCTTACTTAGACTGTAATCTCGATTCGCCACATTTCACTGAAGTAATATTTTATTTACAGAATTTGTTTTAAGAAGGTCTGCTTTATTTTTAATCGTGCACATAAAAGTGCAAAGTTGAAATCAATATTTTTTGATCAAGTTAAAATTGGGTGGGGCTGTTGATACCATATTGCAATTCAAAGTTTAATTATGTTCGATAAATTCCGGTTTTTTTTTTATTTTAAGATAGTGTCCATGATTGTGCTTTCCTGAAAATGTGTTTTTCGAAAAGTTCAGAAAATTTGCTATAACGTTGTCTAAGAGACATTGAAGATTGGACCTCTGGTTGCTTAGATACAACGGCTTGAAGAAAAAGAAACAGGAAAATTTTAGTTTTTAAGCCTCACCCAAACAAACCTCCGATTTCTAATGCCGATATCTCAGCAACTTGTCCGATTTTCAATGTTAAAAAAAGAATTGTTCTTTCCGATCTTTTCGAAAAAACTAAATTCAATTTTGTTAATTAAGACTAACACTTCAAATGGGACAAACATTAAGTATTACGTAAAATGATAATTTTTTTAGGTTTCTGAAATTAAGATTTAATAATTGCAAAAATTGCTGGGTTACGGCCCAAGCGCGATTGTTCGATATTTTGATTATCAGGTTTTTCAAAATTTCGTTTTTTTTTTGTTTCAACATCAAATTTGACGACTGTGTCGGATGACAGAAATTAAATCCACGAAGTTAAAAAAAAATCATAAAATCTATTGAGGTAAATTTATAAAGTTACAGGGATATAACAAGCTTATTTAATTGGAATTAATTTTGCTGTAAGAGATGTTCGTTACCAAAAAATTGTATTTTCTTTATATTATGGTGCTTTCATGTGATTCAAATATTTAGGAAGTCCAAACAAGAGTGCCAAACATCTGCTCCTGGCCATGTTTGTTCAAGCATGCCCGTTTCGTGTGGCGAAGGATCAATGCCAAATATTTTCGGTAAATAACACATCAAACGATCCTTTATCACTCCAACGTGAACAATCGATCCAAATGCCAATGTTTAGTCGCCGAAAAGGGCAAAAATGGTCCCGGCCCTCGCTCAACTCCAGATAAATTAAAAATAAACTAATTCACTGCATGAGCCCACCTGAAGCCAATGGGCCATTTGAATAAGACGTTAATAGAACAAAAGCACCCGGAATCCTTCATGTTGCTGCTGCTGCTGCTTCTTCCGTAGAATGTGCTGACATGTGACCTTAGAAAACGGCAGCTTGTATGCTTTTTCGGAAGAAACCCGGCCAGAAACCCCGTCCCAATTGTGCAGATCGTCATCGCACCTTTTCACCGGCTTTTTGTGCAACACCAAGAAGGTGTCTGTTTTGCAGTGGTCACCCAACGGGAAGCCATGATCGGCCATGTGCTGAACCCGAAGAGACCACTGTTCTGTGGACTCATATGAGGCACATATTAGCAGACCTGGCAGGAGGTGTGCGACTGTTCGAAGAATGAACAATAAACGATTCCCGGTTCGGCGTATTCCTCAGAGAGTCCTTGCCCCGGGCTGCTGGACAATAGGGTAGGATGCTGCAACCTTGCCATTGTCTTCGAGAAGTCCTGCACGATTTCAACTTACTGATGGTAAATTAATGTTTGTTTTTGACTCGTACGAATGCATTTAGAAGCACAACACTTATCGACACCTTTTGTAAATTTTACCTGGTCCACGTTTTCTTTTCATAACGGTAAGCGTACAGTTTCAAAAATATAAAATTTAATAATACTTTTATGCATCGCAATATAAGACAGTTGTTAAAAAATTTAGAAAAAAAGCTTTTCATTGACATCAGCGAAAAATTTCCATCCTAAAACGCTCACTCATTCATCTGGTGTTGCTTCTGTTGATTCACATTCAGCTTGTCTGTGCACTTCCACTACCGATTCTGCTTCCAGTTCATTGCGGACGTCGATTGATTATTGGTGATTAAACACAGCGCGAGATCGATTGAGAAGATCTGACGAAAGTAAGCACACACAAAAAAAAACACAATTCTCAAAGAAGCCGCGCACACCGCGCGTTTCTGTCTTGTTTACTACAAATTATCCACTCTTTACATATACAGCAGCTCTTCCAGGAGAGCAGCCTCGAGTCGTGTACTTTGATATTTTTATTTGTTTTGAAAAATTGAAAGAGTTACAAATGATTTATTTAAATGTGAAATTAAACAAACGAAACGAGATGAATTACAGTTCACTCATTGGCGGCAGTTTTGTTTCTCTCAGTGTTCTTTGAACTTGCTTCTCAGGTGTTTAGGGGAGAGACACTTGTTGTAAGCCAAAGTGTTAAAAGATTCAATATTTTATTTAATTACTTTACTTATTACTATTTTGCTAACTTCAAAATGAATCGAAGTTAGTTCAAAATGAATCGAAGTTAGTTAAAAAAGAGATTGAAAATGTATAAAAATCTGGATGTTGAGACATGGTTTTGTGTCTTCGGCGAAGTCGGTTCTATTAGGAATGTTCAGGAAAGTTTGTTTCAAGCGTGTATCACCGCCCCCTCTTTAAAATTTCCCCAAAAAATTATGAGGAAAAATAATTATTGAATAAAATTAAAAATGACTTTGAAAAAACCTGCTAAAATCGATTGTATTTTTCTAATAATAGATTGTCTATCAAGTTGGCCATTGAAAATTTTATTTCGGGGTTTAGTCCCCTCCTGTTTTCAAAAAGATCACCATAAAAAATGTAAAAAAAAGATAGCTCTAAAAATATAAATTAGAAAGTATCAGCTATTTCAATGTTGATACGTACACGGACAGAAAAGAATTCCCAAAACCGTGAACAAGCGTTCATGAAAATGCGAACCACGAACAAAATGTTCAAATCCCGTGGTACGATTTTGAAAAACGTACCATGGGATTTGAACACTTTGTTCGTGGTTCCAATTTTCATGAACGCTTGTTCACGATTTTGGGAACTCTTTTTTCTCCGTGTAGGGCTAGTGAATCAGTCAGAATCAGTAAAACAAGTCTAGAATCAGTAAAACAAGTCTAGTTTTTTTTTGTTTTCCTACATTTCCGTGGTAGGGAAATTTTAGTATTTTAATTAAGTTAGGCAAACTTTTAGTCAATTATTTGCATTTCGTAAAATATTCCTATAAACAATATTTTCAAAAAAAAAGCTTTAAATCTTACATTTTTTTATCTGGAAACTACATCCAAAATGTTTACTGAAAATCTTGAGAAGTGTTTGAATAAAAAAATAAAGCTCAAATGCACTGGGAAGCGATTTATTAATTGAATATATCAAATTTCGCGGCATTTCACGCTTTTTATTAAATTTCATTAAACTTCATATAAATACATATAAATATTTTCAGAAAGCTTAAAGCTACTTTTTGTTCATTTTTTCCATTGAATAGATAAATAATGGCATCAGTAGTGCGGTGCCTGTGTGGACGCTCAGTCCTGTTTTTTCGTGCTATTTTCCGTCTCTTTTGTGTCGCTGTTCGAGTGCATGGGGTGATTGGTCAGTATAATTAAATAATGGCATCAGCAGTGCGGTGCCTGTGTGGACGCTCAGTCCTGTTTTTTCGTGCTATTTTCCGTCTCTTTTGTGTCGCTGTTCGAGTGTATGGGGTGATTGGTCAGTATAATTAAATAATGGCATCAGCAGTGCGGTGCCTGTGTGGCCAGTGATTCAGTGATTGGTCAGTATAATTAAATAATGGCATCAGTAGTGCGGTGCCTGTGTGGACGCTTAGTCCTGTTTTTTCGTGTTATTTTCCGTCTCTTTTGTGTCGCTGTTCGAGTGTATGGGGTGATTGGTCAGTATAATTAAATAATGGCATCAGCAGTGCGGTGCCTGTGTGGACGCTCAGTCCTGTTTTTTCGTGTTATTTTCCGTCTCTTTTGTGTCGCTGTTCGAGTGTATGGGGTGATTGGTCAGTATAATTAAATAATGGCATCAGCAGTGCGGTGCCTGTGTGGCCAGTGATTCAGTGATTGGTCAGTATAATTAAATAATGGCATCAGTAGTGCGGTGCCTGTGTGGACGCTCAGTCCTGTTTTTTCGTGTTATTTTCCGTCTCTTTTGTGTCGCTGTTCGAGTGTATGGGGTGATTGGTCAGTATAATTAAATAATGGCATCAGCAGTGCGGTGCCTGTGTGGACGCGCAGTCCTGTTTTTTTCGTGTTATTTTCCGTCTCTTTTGTGTCGCTATTTGTGTACATGGGGTGATTGGATTTCTTCTTCTTCTTTTTTCATTTATTTTTTGTTCGCGCGTTCGTTGGCCGATGAATTTTATTTTTGTTCTCTTTATATAGTTTTCGATAGAAACGATCCGATTTTTGTTTTTGAGACAAGCAAGTCGTATTGCTGGATTAAGTCCTTTCCATATCATCGAGGATCGGAAGGCACGTCGACGGATATGTTTTAAGGCTTATGATATAAAATAATTTTAATGAATGAAGCCCTTCCTACATCACCGTTGATCGGAAGGCACGCCGACGGAGAATTTCTGGAGAATCGCGGTCGAATTAATACTATATTTAAATCCCTAGATAGGTATCTTTCCGCAGCCGGCTGCCTAAGATTTTAAAATTTCAACCGATAAACAAATTGCTCATGGTCGCATCACCTACCACAGTGAATCCTGACCTCAGACCCATCTTACTAACCCTCAAAACTCATGTGATACTTTGTCGGAGACGCAGTCGATTTGGCGGTCCCATCACTCAAGTATCGGCTAACATTCCCATCCACTTCCCGTGTCTTACCACTGGTCGTGGCCGGCGTCGGTATTGATCAGCACGATAGGGACCTTTGAAAATTGCGAAGGGGTGATGATTGGTTCCTACTTTTCATCTGTGGTCCACGGAGCAATGTTTGGGGGTCCTGGTCAATAACGAAGTAGCAGCTACGGGTAGACACCAATGCTATGCTATGCTATTTTTTCCATTGAATAGAATTAATGGTTGTTGAATCTTTGGGATTTGAAAATGAGTTTTTCTCAGTGACACTAAATTAGCCCATAATAGCCGATAGCTTCGGAACTTTTGATTCATTTTTCAATGTAAAAAAATCTGATCTTTCTGATATCTGATGTTTCTGAAGTTTTAAAATCAAGCTTAACATTTGTCTTTTGAGTCCCTCAAAAAAAAATAAATAAATAAAAACGATGGATTTTAAAAATATTAAAACAAAAGCATTGAAATTCCCTTTTTAACCACTCTCCCCTATTTCGGACCCGGAACCTCAAGCTCCCACTGCTCTGTTCCCAAACTCACACTTCTGCTTTTCTTTTGATCGCAGAACGAGGAGACTGAAGGTTAAACAAACAACGTTTGCATCAGATGCGACCCGATCGAAGCTTCTTGACGATCGGCGCGCGCTCGCGATTCGGCAAAGAACAAAGCCAAAGTACCCAAACGAGTTGATGTGAGAAAATCGATCAAGTTGATAGTGTTTATTCGATCAACGGGCCAGGTAGCTCTTTCTCAAGTTGATTTTCAAAGATTTCACTTTGCGCTTGTTTTCTCAGAAATTAAGCGGCAGCACTTTGTTTGTGGTCAACTGGTGAAAGGCTTTGATCGTAATATCGATTAATTAGTGTGGCTTTTGTGCAGACTGATTGAGTCAGTTACGTTAATTTTTCTCTTGAAATGATTTGCAACAATTTGAACAGAATATTTCAGAGCAATACTTCCTCCCAAAAACCAATTAAAATCTGATCCCTGACAAATGAAACAAAATCGTCTTGCAATCCTTTTGCAGGCTCACTTCATCCAGTGTTATTATTTTCCGAAAATAATTGTTTCGAAGCATTCTTCATCTGTCGGAAAACAGTATTCCCAGCATTTTCCGACAAACAAGGAAACAGTTCGACCTGACCCTCCCCTGCCTCCCTCCCCCCCCCCCCCTCGTAACCACTTGGCACAAACCACCCAGTTCTTGTTCGGCAACAATGTCGTGTCGAAATAATAAATATTTTTCCAGGCGAAAAGACCAACTCCAAACAATCACGCTGGCTCTCGGCTCCTCCTCATACTTTGAGAATTTTCCTGGCGTTTAGTTGGAGGAAAACTTTGGCCAGCGCAAAAAGTGTGTGCGGTGCAAAAATGAAACTGAGCGCGCGCGGTTTCGTTCGTGTTTTCCGCTCGATTGAAGCAATTACCGTTCGGGCTGGGCTGGGCTGGGCTGTGCGGGGAGAGTCGTCAGTTCGAGAGCGTTGGCGAAAAGACGATACTTGGTAATGTCGGGGAGGGGGAAATTTTGGGATTGGCGCCCGGAAAAGTAGAATAATGTATTTTGGTAAACGCAGTTTTTTTGAATTGCGTGACAGAATTTTAATTGGTGACTTACAGTAAAAAGTGTAAATAAACAAAAAATAATGAACACCCATTGAAATCAATATCAATAATATACATTGTCTGATTTGAACGATAATATCATTGGTATTTTGATTAAGAGGCAGTATTTGTAGATTTTGCTCGGTTTGTCCTAGAGGTCGTATCGAGGTGCTCCGATTTGGATGAAACTTTCAGCGTTTGTTTGTATATACATGAGATGAACTCATGCCAAATATGAGCCCTCTACGACAAAGGGGGGTATAACGGGCATTGATGTTTGAGGTCCAAAAAACATGAAAAATCATAAAATTGCTCCCATTTGCGTAAAACCTGATCAATTCCAACTCTCTTAAATGCATTTGAAAGGTCTTTTGAGGCATTTTAAAATATGCTATATACATCTAAGATTGATTTGACTTTTTCATATAGCTTTTGCAAATTACTTTTAAAAATGGATTTTTTTAAAACCTTCATAACTTTTTGCAACAGCCTCCAACACCCATACTCCTATGGGACAAAAGATAGGTTATTTCATGGACTATAAGCCTACGGTATTAACTTTTTGACCAATCGCAGTTTTTCTCATAGATTTACGATTTTTCTATAACAAACTTTTTACAACGTTAATTTTTGCCCTTTAGCCCAAGAAGACGGCACTTTTAGGGCTCAATTTATACATATTTGGAATCCTCGGGAAATTTCACGTGATCCTTTGGAATTTTTTGACAAAAATATTTTCCAATACATACCATTGAGTTTAACAAATTAAAACTTCGAAAAACACGTAAAAAATGGTCAAAATCATAACTTTTTCATCATTTTTTGATCGATCATGGTTAGGGTTAGTGATATTTCACGATTTCGCGGACAGTGTGAAATCCGCGAAATTTTGCTTTTTTCCGCGAAATCCCGTGAAATTGTATGTTTGTATGAAACTGCAACGATTTTTCTCAAAATATTTTATCAAACTCAAAAAGGAATGAAAATAATCTTAAGAACTAGAGTAGAGTTAAGCAAGTGGATACCCTTGTTCAATTACTTATATAGGGTTATTGGATTTTGACGATTTCGCGGACGGTTCTTGAAATTTATCAATTTTTAGAAATATTTTTTTTTCAAATGAGATCGTAATAAATATTTCATACTATTTTATTCATTTTGGCTGGACAAGATTGTCAAATATTGCTTTGATATGAAATTCAAAAAAATGTAAACTGACAAAACAGAAGCAAATCAGCTAAAATTTTTAGCTTTATTCGTCGAAAATTTAAAAAGCAGTTCAATAAATATGAATAGTTGCGCATGCCCTACATTTTGTTTCAAAATATAAAAAAGAGCCATAAACTAGTTGAAAACTTTTTTGAAAATTCGGAGATTTTTTTGAGTCACGTTCAAATTTTGTGATGATTTTTTAGTTTAGTTAAGAATAATGTATAATGAAGCTTAAAGAGTGATATAAACCTAAGATTTTCAGAGTTATTTTAACAATTTTCACGTTCCGTGAAATTTGCGTGAAATTTGGTGTTTTGAAACGGAGGTCCCCGTGAAATTTGCTATTTTCGAGCGTGAAAAATCACTAAGCCTTATCATGGTCATTCAAGGTCACCCGCGACAGACACGAACGACGGAACAAAAAGAAACAAAAAAAAGTAACATTTTCGATTTTTTCGTAAAATCGCGATATCTCGTGATAGTGCATTTAGAAGCAAACAGCTTATGTTTTGTAAAACATTGTTACACTCTAAAAATAACTTTGCAAAGTTAAAAAAACGAAATTTTAAAATGAATAAATGACCCTATTGAGTTATTGAATATTTAAAAAGAACATTTAATTTCTCATAAAATCATGCCATTTAAAACTTACAGTTGAGTAACGAAAAATGGCATAATTTTAGAAACTGTTTTTTTTTGTATTTTTCGACGAAAACTACGTTTTTTGGAATTCTGTGTTAGCCATCAAATCGGGCGTCCAATTTTACATAAGTCACCAAATTTCCAAACCATCACCATTTTAGGCTTCAAATTATTCAAAAACACGTTATTTTCGCATGTTAAAAAATAAAAGGGGTCCGCTCCTCTGTCAAATATATCGAAAAATGGAGCTCAGGATCGTGATCAGGGACAAAAGTTACCCTAAAGAACAAAGTTTCGTGCAAATCAAAGAGGAGTCGGGGCAACTGCAGGTGCGTTGGAGGAGAAGACCCCCTTACAATATTTCGTCACACTTTCACTTCACGAAATTTTAGAAAGAAGAAGAGTCTGTACGAAAAAGTTCTTTGTCAATAAACCGAACAAAATGTCTTGCATTTAAAAGATTTTGAAATCAATAAGAATTCAATAAAAACTCATGTTTCAAAACTGTTTCAATTTGTCTCAATACTTACTTATTTAAAACAAAATTTGAAGTGTTGAAATCTAATTTAAATCAAAACCAAAAAAATAAATAATCGCTGAAACTAACCTTTAAAGTGAATGATCACTTGTGAAATATATAAGTTCTGAAATAAGTATTATTTAAAAAGTATCTAAAATGCAAAAAAAAAACAAAACAAAATCATGCTTGGATTAAAATTGAATACAAAATCGAAAAGTTTCTGAAAAAAATATGATTAAGTGCACGGTTTTGCGTTATAGCCATTTTAGCTAAATTATTCAACAATTCAACAGTAACTTAAATAAAAACAGATAAAATCAAAAATATTCAACTGTATCCATAAAAGCATATTGTATGGAATTTTCTCATCTTTTTGAAAATATTTTTTTTTAATATGAACAAGTCGTCGATTTGCGAAATTCTAGAGAATTACTCTTTGAATTTGCTTTATATTTTCAGTGGAGCTGAACTGAAACATTTCAGTAACTTAAATAAAAACAGATAAAATTTAAATTACACATTTAACAATGCATCTTTCTGCAACTCTACAGAAAAAAATAAAACAAGATTTGAGTTGAATTGCATTTGGATTGCCAAGAAGCTCATAAAATCGCTACAACTCACTTCAAACATTTCCCCCGCAGATGTAACTTGTCATCGCGCTGTCGTCGCTAATCCCCGTGAACATCAGTTTTCCTTCTCGCGTGTTGTTTCTTTTCCTTCAAGTGGCACAGTGGAACCACCATCTCCCACATTCACGTGGCGTGTTTCCAAGCTGACATTGGATAGCGGGGTGTAATCTGGTCGCTGAAATTTACGATGTTTGAAAACGCCTCGTTAAACTATTGAACCAACAGCTTTCTCCAAATATTTCCTTAACATAGGGACTAATCCCTCTTTGAGCAGGATGGAGCTACTAGCTGAGCTGATGTGGGTGAAAACCACAGTTGTAATATTTATGTTTACTAGTGGAATTAATGTTTCTTGGTTGAGTAGATCCGGACATAAAAAAACTAAGTTTTCGAAAGAATTACATTCATAACTGCAAAGAATCCAACCTCAAGCAGCTCAACACGATTACAAGGTAATTGGTCACCGAACACGACCAACTAGCAGCTACTTTTGGCAGTTAAAAAGTTCTTCTACCGAAATCCACATACCTGACACACAGCTTCTCCGCTCGCACTGCATGGTCACTATGGACACACATTGTGTGTCCACACGGTGAGGCAGGACATCCCCGTGGCGAGAGATTTGGCGTTGGCGTTGCTAGACTCATCCTTCGTTAGGGTTCGTCACAGTGCCTAATGAATTTATTGCACCACACCCCCAGCGATCTCTTGGACCTTGTTGACAGCTTTTGGTTTTCTGCCAGCAATCCTCAGGATGACCTACTACTGTTAGGGGTCGTAAATTGTGAGCGACATGTTTCGTTGGAATTCCAGCTTGTTCGGGTCAAGCATGACTAAATCAACCATTTGAATAGATTAGAACCGAAGAGAATTTTCAACTGGTTGTAGCTTATGAGCCAATGATTGGACCAGAAAAGGGGGAAAAGCGACGAACTGAACACTTTTGAAGATGATTTCGCTGAATTCACTCAGACCATGGGAAGTTTGAAATTTAAGTCCATATTTAAGGTTTTAAAATTAATAATATTCTTTGGTTCCAAGAGCAAGTGCGATTCCCATTGAAAAGTTTCAACAGTCCTCATTCAAAGATACGACTGCTGGCAAACGGGCTATTTATACCAACAACAAATTAAGATCCTGACTCGGCGATAAAGCTCACGAGCAGCAATTATGATGCCTGCGGAGATAATAAGGAAGTGTCGCAACATGGAAGGGCCCTCGTGTGAAGTTATGCGTTATGAAGTTTCTGTGTGGCCACGTCCCAACGCCTTCAGGGCCCAAGAAGAGTCAACACACATCGTCGTCGGCTTTGATGACAGCACAAGCATCCCATCGAAGAATTTCTTTGCCTCGATGAGGGTGGATTGTTTTAAGTACAAGTGTGCGGAGCTGTAAAACAACCGATTAATTTATTTATAGTTACAGGAACCGAGATCGTTCCCGCTAGTCATGGCCGTCAGTTTTTCGGTACAATACCGACTAGTTCCCGTCTAAGCGGGATAATTAGTTGGCATTCGGGGCTCGTTAGCGACTCCATCTGTTTGAGTTTTCTTTCCCCTGGAGCTGAAGAGCAGGGATCAACCGCAGCCTGGGTGTTAAATTATTAATGGGAGACAATATAATAAATTTGTACAGCACAACTGCTGCGGCGGGCGTTAGGTTTTCGGTTATGAGGCGTCTTGAGCGAAGTGAAATGCGTTTAAATTGAGTGGAGTTTAATTGGGACAGCTTGCAGTTAATCTATCAACTTGTTTACGATGGTGTTAACAAGACGTTAATAACAGCATTCAAATTGATTGTAATGGATAAAGATTCGTTTGAGTGAAAAAAAATGTTTTTTTTTCTCTAATTTTGAATGTTAACCTTTCTCCGAACTTGCACAAGCCACTCGCTGTTTTACGACTGCCAGCTCGCATATTGGCCCAACGCTTGGTTTACAGTCTGTTTTGTCCTGCAACGAAAACATATTCCTCGGTAATAAACTCATAAAATACATTTACTCTCACCAAAGTGAGGCCAGCAAACGTTGGCCTAGAACAAATACTATCCATCCTGCAAAGTCGGAGTGTTATTTATGGCAGTCACCTCTCGAGCAAACCAGGAAGAGCTCATGGCACAAGGACTCGCTGTGTGCCCCAAGTGTGGCCAGAATTCAAGAATAAGTTTCATAGGAACTCCTTGGTTTTACAATCGAAAGGCCTTTCTTTGGAACTTTTTTCAAAATTCATAAGTCGCAAGGAAAGGGCGTTGCACTAGAAATCATGATAAGCAATTCTCTCCGACATCAAAAAACGAGTTTTCAAAGTTTGTGGATTCTTTCGTTTAAATTATCTTTTCACATAAGATCATTCATGCTAATTTCAATTTAAATTTGGCAGCTATGCGAGTCCATACGTAAATGCTTTCAACATATCCCAAGTAATATTTTGTTCCAGGAGTTCTACAAGAGCTCTTCAAGATAGCTACAGCATAGCAGTTTGGACCGCGGTAGGATGAAATTCTCTTCAAAACTTCTTCAGGAGTTTGGAAGAGTACTTGAAGAGAGTTTTATCCTACCGCGGTCCAAACTGCTATGCTGTAGCTATCTTGAAGAGCTCTTGTAGAACTCCTGGAAAATATGTTACTTGGGATTGATAAAACTGAATCTTGAGCCGGAAAAAAACTATCGCATAAAAAATCTTTTTCGCATGCAAACTTTTTCACCTACACACAAAAAAAATTTTCCGAATGTTACATCATTTATGATGTAACACTTTTGCACGTCATTAAACATGTAAATTTAAATGCAATTTGATGTAAATTTGCAACAAATTATACGTAAAAACATGATTTTACGTGTGATTCAACCGTTTACGTCGAATCTCAAGTTTACATCAACTGAGTTTACATGTGATTCATTTTTTCCGTGTCGAGTAAATTCACATATTTTTTTCTGTGTACGAAGGAGAGAGGAGGCGCAACAAGCAAAAAAAATCGCTCCCAATCTTTTTTGAGAACTTAATCAGTGGATGATTTTTTGCGAATCTCATTGTAAGCAGACCTAAAGTAAATGTGACAAGCCATTTTTCATGGTGTGGCGTTACACCTGCAAGTGTAGTAGTGAAATCGGTGTTCCGCCGAATAATCCAGTTGATGATTTTTCTTTCTAGTTTCTTTCTACCGAGATTTCATGTGCGAGAGGAGAGCACTGTTCTCTTCCGATTTTTTTTCTCTTGATGAACGTCAAATTATTTTCTTTGGATTTTCCATCGCTGATCCATCTGATCAATTTGGTATCTTCTACAACGTTGTTAGTATTGCAAGTAATTGTTATTAAGAGATACATCAATTTTTTGGGATTGGGGGTGTTTTTCAAAGAATTTGGGAGTGTTTTTCAAAGAAGCGAAAGACGCATCTTTCGGTTTGAAGTTTTCGCAATTTCAGTGAAAAAAGTTATTTTTTCTCGTTCTCGACATTTTTCCGTTTTTGCGTGTAGTTCTTTGGTCCAGACACGGTCAAAATGCCATTTCAAGTTTTCATATAACTTTTTCAAATATGAGGCTAGATTATTGAGACTTGCATATATTGTTTCTTAAATTCCAAATGATCAACTTAACATTTTCGCCCAAGACAGCTAAAATCGGTTTAAATGACTTGGAGTCATGATTTTTTAAACAAAGCATTTTTTGCGGAAATCGACGGAAATTACCATTTTCTGGACCAGCGTAGGGCAGCTTAATGGCCATACATAAAATACGGGTCTAATTATGTTGGCTAGGGAACACTCAGAAAAATATTGATCAGAGAACTTTTTTCCAATGCATGCTCCTTTCAACTAGAATTCCTATAAAAGTTATCACAATATTGAGAAAAAGTTTCATTTTAATGTAATTTTCAATCATTTCGACAGTTTATGATCGTTTTTTCAAAGTTTTTACCTCTAAAATTCGAACATGAACTTTTGAAGTCATGTTTTTTTGGAAAGTTCAGTTTGAATATTGTATGTAAGAAACAAACCATTTTTTTAATGTGACGTGGCAAACCTTAACTTTCGTTTTTTAGTTTTTTTTATTTATTTTCTACTTTTTTATAAACTTGAACCATTAACATCGCAAAAAAATATACGGCAAAAGCTGACTTCAGATTTTTTTTTTTGTCAAAATATTGGCAAAACCATATGAAAAAACTTTTAATTAAATTTATTTGAAAAGTCTTACCAGGTTGATTATTTTGCAAAATTGATTGAAATTCTATCACTGTTACTTTAGTTGTCCTCAAAATATGTTGGCCAATCAAAAAAGTATACAAAAAAGAATTAAAAAAAATGGGCAGTGTCGAGAAATTTGCTCAGATTCTGAAACAAGTCAGATAACAAATTTTATTTTCAAACTAATAAGCATAAACGAGTTTTCAAGTGTACCCCTTATTGGTCACTCTGGGACACTAAATTATGACAATAAAGTCAAATTGGAGCGCATGAGGTTTTGGGTTACTTGTTAGACAACTGTGGACGATTCCCTATGTTCGAGGGGATATAATTCAATTTTATTCGCTTCCAAGCCATGACGACGATGTTGGACAAACTTGTTTGCATCGAGAGGGATCAAATATCTTGCCCTCTTGTGCACGTAATCTTCAACCAGAATTTTAGCGGGGAAAGCTGAACCCATCGTGTGCTCTACTGCAAGATGTTCGTAGAACGAGCTAAATTCGGTTGCCAAAAAGAAATGTCACCCAAGACATAACGGAAAAAATCCTACCCTTATATTAATTACAAACCGATTGCGGTTATTTGATCCAGTGCCTTCAGCAGAACTACGAAGAATTAGCTCAAAGAAAAAAAAAACATTAAAAAATCCTAACCATTCTAACCTGCGATGCTACAGAAAAGGCTAATTCGGGGTTAAAACGAATGTTGTCGAAACCAGAAAAGGACACGAAATTAACAACTTGTAACACGAGACAAGTGACAAATGGAAGATGCTCCTTGGATCCTTTGCTGCAAGCTGCCGCGCGTGATGATGTATTGGAACGCGTCCCAGGTCAAAACAAGTCCTTCGGGTCTGCCGCACTTTTGTTTTGCTCCGGTTGCACAACAGGACCTTGATTCTGGGAAATCTTGTGAGGGAAGTTAATGCATTGTTGAATTTCTCATTTCTCGGACCGCTGGTTTTGTGTTTGCACTTGCACTTGATCAATGAGATGCCGACAGTTTTGATTTTTGGGAAAATATTTATCATTTATCTTCATTAGAAGTATGTCAGCTTGTTTTAAAGGAAACTTGAAAATCAATCTGACTTGGTCAACTTGGTCGTCTCGAGAAAAATCTACAAAAACTGCTTCTTAAATAAAAGATTCTGTCCAACGTTCTTGAGTCGAAGATCTAAACATCAAAAAAGAGGTCATTCCGTAGTAAATTTTAAATAATCTAAATAAAATTTTACATTCAGTCTTGAAATATTTTAAAAGTAGTCTAGAAATCTTTTAGCCATACTTTGAAACATAACCGAGAAAATACTTTAAATTCGGCAAATCGCCGTGTTCTTAATTTGAAACCATTCTATTATTATTTTTCTTCAAATTGGATTCAATAAGTTTGCAGCAGCAAACATTGAAAATGCTGATTCACACCCCGAAATCAACACTTCCTCTATACTAAAAAAAAACAACTTTCACTCAATTAGAAAATATTTCCTCCAGCACGAGAGCATTAGAGCGCATCCCGCAGCCTTCGAGATTTGAGGGTATAAATATAAATTAAAACACAATAAAAACAAACTCACTTTGGCCTCGGGGATTCCCCACAAGTGACCATTACCAGCAACGACCGCACTTGGCCAAATTGATGGATCTTCTGGGATGCTGGACCAAAAGTGCCAATGTTTACACGCTATTGTGGTTAGCTTAATCTTGCAGAGCTAGCTGATGGCTGGTTGTCCCTCTAATGATGCGGGTTCATTAGACGGTTCTATTTTTGGGTCAGCATCAAAGTACAATTCTACGAGGAGGGGACACTTGTGTTGACCATCAGCCAAGTACTGCTGCTGCTGCTGCACCATCAATTTGTGGTCACGAAACGTACTTTGATACAACAATCGTCCAGCATGTGATCAAATTACGACACTTTTTAGACACTGGCGCGCGTTAATGGTGCGTGGCATCTTGCCCGGGAACGGGTTATTAATCGATTAAGCCCGATCGACGGTCCGCGGGTGTCAAAAAGTCGTGGTCCAGCATGCGGAGATTGAATTTCTTTCTTGATTTCTCACCACCCCGACGTGCTGCTGCTGATTAACCGCCATAAAAGTTTAATGATGGTGCCTACGGGAGCGTCAAAAGAAAGGAAAAGTTCTTCCAGATCTCGAGCATCTGTCCCGAAAGGGGCCAAACTGTTGGAAAGGGCAGATCTCACGCCCGGTCCGGAACACATCAAAGGATCCGTGACGAGATGGCGGCGTGTGAAAGCTAGGAGTCCCGCGATGAAGATCCTTTCTAGAACCGGCCAAAAGTTTTATTGCTCTTAATTCACGCTGTTACATCTCTTTACGTTTTACGAGCTGACCTGTGTGCTGTGAAGAAATACGCCCTTTGCTGGGATTTTTGGAAGGTCGTAAAAAGAGCGGTTTGGCTTTTGGGAAAACTGGCGGATCAAACGAGATCATGCTGTTCATAAACTGGTTAAATAATCTCATTGCACTGAATGGAGCCTTAAATGATCTGGCTGACTTTCTCCAATAAATAAGAAAGTAATTTCCTTCGATTGTTCCCAAATTTGATGGCGCCTGATGATTATCATATCTGCTGACAGTTTAATACCTGCTTAAACCCATATTGTTCGATCTCTTTAACAGCACAGTTGATGTTAATTTTTATCTCCCTTCATATTAACAAGATCATTAACACGCTCACAGTTCTCCCAAACAAATCTTCAATATTTTCCCAATCGCTTGATACTTTAGATTTTCCCATCGTAAACCAAATCGACGACCACATGTGCACACAGAAGAAAACCACAAAGCTTCAAGATGAAGCGCACTTCAAAACTCAAATATACCGCTCGAAAGTGTCAGTTGATCAAAGCCACTGCCTGCTCGTTAGGTATCAAAGACACATTAGTCAAAGAAGTGAGCAGGAAAATTAGTTTCTGCTGGGCCAGGGTTGGATTTTTTCCGTTTCTTGAGTCATTTTGTAGGGAATCCTAACTTTGGCTCTGGCTAATTTGTGTGAAATGAGCTGAAAAGCTGCACGAGCTTAGGGTGACCTGCTTAAGTCGATTCCAATATTTTCATGTTTATTGAGCGTCGACTGTTGGAGTAAAACAAGAAAAGGGATTTTTTGTGATACAATCCAGACTCGATTATCCGAAGGTCTCGGAAAAAATACACTTCGGATAATCGAATCACGAAAACAATTTTTTTTTTGATGTCTTATTTTTTGATTGCTGAGCTTAAAAATTACCCATAAACTACATTGAAATAATTAAGATCTTTTAAATCCAAGATGGCGACCATAATGGCGAAGGTGACATTTAAAAAAATACATTTTTGCAATTGCGTCGTGAAAATACTTACTTTTCCTGTCATTCTTGAACGACGAAATAGCCTACTTTTCTGTACCAAAAATAACAGAATCGAACAGCAACACTTTTCAAAATAAATGCTGAAAAGTTCTACTTTTCAGCACTCAAATGGGTGCTGAAAAGTTGAACTTTTCAGCCCTTGGTTCGAAAAGTAACACTTTTCAACATTTTTTGATTTAAACGATTTATTGACAAAATACATGAAAATTTGACATAAAATTTCACTCAATGTGTGTTTTTTGGAATTGCAAAAATTGTTGTATGGAACTCGTTGCAAAACTTGATTTTTTCAGCACTCTTCGTATTTATCCAACTCGGTGAACCTCGTTGGATAAATGTACGACTCGTGCTGAAAAAATCATCTTTTTGCAACTTGTTGCATAAACTACTATTTTCAATTTAAAAGGCAAATACTCAAATATGACTAAAATGTGGTCACAGAACTTAAACTTTATGTTAACAGTTAGAAAATGAAAATAACGAAAAAAAAATTCTTTGTCGTGATTTGAGTAACCAGATAATCGAAGCTTCGGAGGCTTCAGATAATCAAATTTGGGCTGTAGTATATTACCAGTGAATGTTCACTGAATGTCGTTTCGAAGAATGGTACGTTTCACCGAAAGTCATTACGCTGAATGAATGCCAAATTGCATAAAAAATAAACCTTTTTGTAACGTCATGATTCGAATTCCCGGACGCTTCGAAACCCGGACACCTCATCTTGTTTTATCAATTATTTGGTTATAAGTTCGCAATATAAATGTCAAAAATGGGTCATTTGATGAATTCTAACATCAACATTCATTAAAAGTTTGTTTGAACGCTTTAGTTAATGTCAAAACAATTAAATAAAGTAAAATTGGAAGATTACCAAAAATATGAAACATTTCACGTGAAATATTTCATAGGCTTCCGAAGCACCGGGAAGGCAAAGCAGAAATGTATGGTTTTGATTTCCTTAAATTCAAGCAAATTTTTAAATAAAATATTGATTGTTTTGATGTTAGCAGCTTATTTGAGACCTAAAAAATGCCATTCACCAACATTGCAGTCCAAATTTGTGCGATTCATTAGCAAAAACGAGTGTCTGGAATTCGAAGCAAAAGTGTCCGAATTTCGAATCAGCTTTTATCAGTGTCCGGGATTCGAAGCACAACATGTCATTTTAATTTTCAAATTCTGATGAAAAATAGTTAGAAAAGACATATTTTGCAAGCATTCTCTTAAAACTGACTGTTAATACTACATCCTGATGATATTTCTTCATTTCCAACTTATTACATGATTTTTTTTCAGCTATAACAAAAATGATATGCTACTAAGTGTCCGGATTTCGAATCATGACGTTATGATTTATGGTTTTTCTTCACTTTTCACACGTTCATACTAAGTTGTATGGTTTAAAGATTGGAAAAACTTACAGAAAGATTCTAATAATTTGCATGAGGTACAAAAAAAATGCAAAAACGCACAGAAATTATTCAAAATTTTATGCTGAAAATGAAAAAATCTGCTTATATTTTAAAAAACGAAAAACTCACAGAAATAATTTTATAATTTGCTTAAAAAACAAAAAATGCAAAAACTCAAAAAATTGATTCGAAGTTATATGCTAAAAAAATAAAGAACTTTTGTTTGAAAGAATGCGAAAACTCATCGAAATGTTTCAAATGAATGCTTTGAAAAGAATGAATACTTCTTTAATAAACAAGCAATGCAAAATCTCACAGAAATTATTCAAAATGATATGCTGAGAATGAAAAGAATTACTTATGCATAAAAATTTTGAAAACTCACAGAAATAAATTTAAACAAAAGGCTATAACAATAAAAAATTGCAAAACTCATGAAAAAAAAAACAAAAGAAAAACTATAAAACCATATAATTTTTCGAAAACTGGTTCTGTTTGATTGATTGTTCGTTTTTAAAAGGAAATTTTATGCTTCTCGGTCATTTGCTGCCTACATTATGCACAAATCTTCTGAATTAGCATTATGAATTAGCATCACAAATAAAACCTTTAAAAAATCTAGACTGTCCTTTTTTGTTGTTTTCCATGTATTTCCTTTAATAAAATTTGTCCTTTTATATATTTTTTTACGGTTTTTTGTCAATTCGGTGAATTGTCCCATTCGATGAAACGACATTCAGCGAAATGTCCCGCACCCGCATGTAAAACCTCACAAATACTGCTGACAATATTTTTTTATTATTTAGTCCAAATATAAAAACAGTTTATATAAAAATGCTATTAAGGGTTTACATACATGTAGAAAATCTCAAAATTTCATATTATAGAAAATTTATTAAATCCACTTAAAAGATGATTTTCAATCACTCCTAAAAGTTTAATAAAGATATTCCATGATTTAACTGAGTTAGAGACGATTTAAGTTCAGAATTTTGCCATGCGCAAAGCCAACTGTCTAACTTTCTGAGCGTTTTTCTCTGAACACCAAATTGATTTACGGGTGCCACGATATCTCGAGATGAGATGAACCAAATCGGCTCAAAATTTTGGTGAAGACTCGTTAAACCGGTCTCGTGTGCATGACGAAGCCCGTTTTTGAAATTTTGAATTTTCAAAAAATATAAAAATCAAAAACTATCGATTTTTTATATCAAAAACAGAAAAATATTTTTATCATTTTTTTTTTTAAATAAACTTTTTTGAATATCGGCCTTCGTCATGCACACGGGACCGGTTTAACGAGTCTGCACCAAAATTTTGAGCCGATTTGGTCGAAGCAATATTGAGATATCGTGGCACCCGTTTTTTGAAACTGCTAACATCAAATAGCTATATCTCGGCAGTGATACAACCAAATGTCTTCAATTTTGTTTTGTTAATAGATGAAAATGTATATTTTAATGCCCTGAAAACAGATTTTGAAAAAAGTTTAAGTGTGTGCTCAAACCAACCTCTGACATTTTTGCCGATTTACATGTATGTAACCCCTTAACAGTTTTTTTTTGCAAAATTTTTAATGCTAATTTATGTTGAATTGGAAGTAACGAAGCATGCCATGAAGATGAAGCCTCGTTCAGATTTATTACTATTCTATCATTCGTACAATAAAGACCTACTTAAAGCGTACTCTCGATAGGTTATGGGCCTATCACATTAAAAAGTTTAAAAATGTCAAACGGTTCCGGAAGTCGCGCGGATGGCGCAGTAGCTGGAAGCTCCAACACGGGATCCGGCGTTCCGGGCCTCGAAAGGCTGGTGGGACGCGCGAATTGGAGAACGTGGAAGCTGGCAACGAAGACCTATCTTCAGCTGGAAAAGCTCTGGAGCGCAGTGAAGCCGAAGCGGAAGACGGACGGAACGTTCGAGGCGGTTGAGGAGGAAACAGATCTTCGGGCGAGGCTCAAGATCATCACTTTGATCGATCCGTCGCTGTACGTCCACATCGAGAACGAAGAATCTGCGCGGACAGCCTGGGACAGTCTGGAGAACGCGTTCGAAGAAAAGGGCCTGGTCCAACAGGTCGGCCTTCTCCACAAGCTTCTCCGTTTGACCCTGGAAGCGTGCAGCTCGATGGAGGATTACGTGAATCAGGTGATTTCTGCCACGAACCAGCTCAGGAACGCGGATTTCAACATCCCGGATCTGTGGGTCGGAATGCTCCTGCTCGCAGGACTTCCGAAGGATTTCAAGCCCATGATCATGGCGTTGCAGAGTTCCGGCGTGGCCATCACCGGAGATTTCATAAAAACCAAACTTCTCCAGGAGGAGGAAGGTTTCTATGGCAACGAGCAAAACAGTCCGGCCTTCGCAACCACCAAACAACCTGGTCGCCACGGTAAGCAAAAGCAGCAGCAGCCTACTTCGTCCAAAGGTCCCAAGTGCAGGAAGTGTCAAAAGTTTGGCCACATCGCTAAGGACTGCAAGGACAACAAGGAGCAGAAGAAGGGTGGCAGCACGTTTTGCACCGTGCTTTCGACGTTTGATTTGGGCGACGCCGACGACTGGATCTTCGACTCGGCCGCGTACGCTCACATGACGGCCAACAGGAGCATGCTGGACAACTTGGACAACGGGTGCGGTAAGGTCATGGCAGCGAACGGCGGACTGATGGACATCGTCGCCACCGGTACTGCCGAAATTTGGCCGAAGTGTTCCGGCGGCAAGGACAGCGTGACGGTCAGTGAAGTGCAGTTGATTCCGTCGATTGCGGCGAACCTTCTCTCCGTGAGCAAGATTGTGGAGAAGGGTTACACGGTGAACTTCACGAACCAAGGATGTGAGGTGTTCAACTCCGACGGCGACCTGGTGGCAACTGGGAGCCACGTCAACAACCAGTTTAAGCTGGAAAAGATGTGCGGCTCGAAGGTTGCGATGGCGTGCGGTGCTGCTCAAGGCATGGACCTGTGGCACAAGCGCCTGGGTCACCTCGGTGCGGACAACATCCGCAAACTCGCGAACGGTGCAGCAGATGGAATCCAGATCAACGCAAAAGTTACGAAGGATTGTCGGATCTGTCCGATGGGCAAGCAGGCGCGGTTACCATTCGGGAAGAACGGATCACGAGCTTCGGAACTGCTTCAGTTGGTGCACTCGGACATCTGCGGGCCGATGGAGGTGAACTCCTACGGCGGCAACCGTTACTACATCACGTTCATCGACGACAAGTCTCGGCGCATGTTCGTGTATTTCCTGCAACGAAAGTCGGAGGACGAAGTCCTGGCAGTATTCAAGACCTTGCACGCGATGGCGGAGCGCCAGACCGGAATGAAGCTGAAGACGCTGCGCACCGACAATGGTAAGGAATACACCAACAAGGGCATCCAAGGCTACCTGCGGAACGCAGGAATCCGGCACGAGACGACGAACGATTACACCCCCGAGCAGAATGGGATGGCGGAACGAGCCAACCGGACCATCGTGGAGAAGTCTCGGTGTCTACTGTTCGAAGCGAAGCTGCCGAAAGGCTTCTGGGCTGAAGCTGTGTCGACCGCAGTGTACCTGATCAACCGATCGCCAACCCGTGGTCACGAGATGACCCCTGATGAAGCCTGGACTGGTAAGAAACCGAACCTTTCGCATCTCCGTGTCTTTGGCACAAAGGCCATGGTCCAGATTCCGAAGCAAAAACGTCGCAAGTGGGACGCCAATCCCACGAATGCATCCTTACCGGTTTTGACGAAGAAACCAAGGGATACCGGTTGTACGACCCGACGCAGAAGATGACGCTGATAAGTCGCGAGGTGATTTTCCTGGACGAAGGAGTCGCCGAACGCGGCGAGGTAGCAGCGCAGCAGGTCAAGCCGATCCCGGTGGTAACACTGGACGTTTTGGACTTCGGAGAGACGAGGTTGCAGCCGGCTCCGGCGGAGCCTGTTCCGGTCGAAGCTGTACCGGACGCCCCGATCGACCCCCGATCGGACGATGAAGACGAGGAGGAGCAGTCTGAAGCTGACTCGAGCGGTGAGAGCGATTCATCCACGGGAACGTTGACCGACCTTGTGCTCCCTCCGCAACAATCTTCACAACCAGCTCGGTCACAGCTGTTGAGGCGCAGCGGACGGGAGCACGCGTTACCAGGCAAGTACAAAGATTTCTCTGTCAAGTGCCCTGGCCTCCCCGGTTTCAACCCTCCACAGGCAGCTGCATCTGAGGACGAGTTTCCTGGTACCTCGGACGACGACTACGAATCGGCGGACGAGCACGTTTTCGCGGCGATGGCAGCCGGGTCTGATGTCGACGACCCTGTTACGTTCCAAGAGGCGCTGAAACGAGACGACAGTGATTGCTGGAAACGGGCCATGCAGGAGGAGTTCCAGGCCCTGGTCGACAACAACACGTGGACGCTCGCCGAGCTGCCGAGAGGACGGAAGGCCATCAAGTGCAAGTGGGTTTTCAAAACCAAACACGATGCCGAAGGACGAGTGCAGCGGCACAAGGCGCGGCTGGTCATAAAGGGCTACTCGCAGCGAAAGGGGGTAGACTTCGACGAAACTTACGCCCCGGTCGTTCGATACAGTTCGCTGCGGTACCTGTTCGCCCTGGCCGCGAAGCACGACCTGGCTGTGGATCAAATGGACGCCGTGACTGCCTTCCTCCAAGGAGACCTCGACGAGGAGATCTACATGGAGCAGCCACCATGTTTCACCGACGGCCAACAAAAATCGCTGGTCTGCAAGCTGAACAAGGCGCTGTACGGGCTCAAGCAGTCGAGTAGAGTCTGGAATCAGAAGCTGGATGCAGCTCTGAAGAAGTTCGGACTGGCCCCGACGAAGTACGATCCGTGCGTCTACCTCAGCAAGAGCGATGGCAACATCCTGATCGTGGCCATCTACGTCGACGACCTGATGATCTTCAGCAACAACAACTCGCGGACGAACAAGCTGAAGAAGCAACTCAGCAGCCACTTCCGCATGAAGGACTTGGGAGCCGCGAAGCACTGCCTCGGAATCCGGATCGAGAGGACGGAAGATGGAATCGCCCTGGACCAGGAAGCGTACATCGAATCCGTTCTGAAGCGATTCAACATGAGCGAGTGCAAGCCGGTCAGCATCCCGATGAACGCGAGCGAGAAGCTGTCGAACGAGATGAGTCCGAAGACCGAGGCCGAGACCGCGCTGATGAAGGACGTCCCCTATCAAGAAGCGGTCGGCTGCCTCATGTATCTGGCCCAGAGCACGCGGCCGGATATCCTGTTCGCGGTCAACACCCTGAGCCGGTTCAACCGGAACCCGGGACCGAAGCACTGGAACGCGGTGAAGCACCTGCTGCGATACCTTCGCGGCACAGCTACGCGCAGGCTGGAGTACAAGCGGGACGCTGAGTCGGAGATTGTCGGCTACTGCGATGCTGACTGGGGATCGGACCCGGACGAGCGCAAATCCACAAGCGGATATATTTTCCTGGCGCAAGGAGGAGCGATTTCGTGGTCCTGCAAAAAACAGCCCACGGTGGCGCTCTCGACGTGCGAAGCCGAGTACATGGCGGTGTCTGCGGCTGTCCAGGAAGCGTCGTGGTGGCGCGGGATCTCAACGCTGTTCGGATCCAACCAACCGATCGAAATTCGGAGCGACAACCAAAGTTGTATCGCCATCGCCAAGAACGGTGGCTACAACCCCCGCACGAAGCACATCGACATCCGGCATCATTATATCCGGGATTCCTTGGAGCAAGGTGTGGTGATGTTGGAGTATGTGAGCACAGACAAGCAGATTGCCGATGGACTCACGAAGCCGCTGCAGAGGACGAAGCTGGAGGAGAACAGGAGTTCTATGGGCATCACTTCTACTTCAGGAGGAGTGTTGAATTGGAAGTAACGAAGCATGCCATGAAGATGAAGCCTCGTTCAGATTTATTACTATTCTATCATTCGTACAATAAAGACCTACTTAAAGCGTACTCTCAATAATTTATTTTGGCTAATTATGCTGAAATGCCACAACAAAATAAGCTTCTTTCGATATTTCATGTCAAGATTAAAATTGTTTAAATCTCTTCTGACTAGTCCTTGTATTTTTGTAAGATTTTTGGTAACCCTACGATGTCAGCAAGCGCGGGCCAACCACGCTTCTGTTGATAAATTTTCAGCGATTTTTTGTGATTTGTGAACAACATTTGTAAACAGATTCATTTCTGGTAAACACCAGTCTATTTACACTACTCTCAAGTTAACAGTGTTCGCTTACCAGCTCGTAGATCAGAGCACTTGAGAAAAAGCTGGTGCGAAACGACCAAAGGAAACCGCCGCAGTTTCGATTGATACAATTACGCTCGTTGATTATTTACACCGCCTGTTTCAACGGAAATTTCAAGTGTTTCGAAGAATTTCAATTCAAAATAAATAATCGCTCAGGGTTCTTCGGTTTCATAAATCCCTCGGAGGATCGGACCATGCGCTCAATCATCCAATCTTCCAATAGCTTATGGGTACCTCTCAGAGCGTTGATCCGGCAAAGACAATTCCGCAACTTTTGATCTCTTAACCGCATTCAAAGGTTGTAAATCATCCCATCAAAGGAAACTGGATTAAATTAAGGACAGTCGGGATCCTTCAATGGGGCTTTTTTTTCTCGGGTGATCAAAGGACATCTCCCGGACCAGCTCGGTGTGGCCTCCGGATCATCTTGACCCTGGAGACAAATCTTGTTCCTGCAAATTTGCTTACACGCCGGCCGATAATTGAGATTTAATTAAACACATTACGAACACAGCTCAGCCACGTAAGCACTTAAGCAGATCTCGTGCCGGACCGGGCAAAGGGCCATGATCTGCTTAGGTCGCCGGGGTCACCAAAGGCTGCCGACTCTGGTCGCTCGCTCGTGTGCACGGGGTCCTGGACATCAATCGGATTTTTGACACTTAATCTGTACCGGAATGTACATTTGTCGGCTAATGCTGCGGCAAAATTTGCCTACTCGACTGAGGCTCGCAGGCTGGTGTTAGTCCAGTTAAGTCCAAAAGGACATTGCTGGCCCCTTCTATTGACGGCCGACGCGTTGTACATTTTGCTCTGCTTTGGGCCCGAAGGTCCAAATTGAATAAGAGGATTATTAATCCCGGTAATTGGCTCTGAAATGCACACCGCTCAAAAGTAAATTGGTCAAAATATTGAAGAATGCGTAGGTTTGTTTTCAAACCGATTAGGACCGTTTGTGCGAGCAAGTGGGTACACAAGGTCCCCGTGTCGGCCAGTGACCACGTGGTTCCGAAAGGCTGTCGTTGGACAATCGCCATTTTGGGTGGATAGTTTTGATCTTTTTACGGTAGGGACTCATCAACAACGGAGGTGTTCTGTTGTTTGATGCAGTTTTTCCATTTATTTTTATTATTATTTTTATTTAAAAAGTATGTCTTCACAACAAGTTTTTCTTACTTAATTTGCATAGAAAGTTTTAAACTAAATCAAATTAAAAAATAATCATTTACACAAAAATTCACATTTCAAGAATTTAACTAGCCGGACAGAGTATTGATATTGCTACATGGCCCTTTCCAAGGCATAACAAAAAATGAGGTTCCGATTGCCATCTTTTCTCACGTATGCCGACGAATTACATCACACCGTTCAGCAACATATTGATAGCATCGGTACATTTTTCAGTCCCCGACAAACCCCTTTCTTCACACCACACCGCCCATCACCTGGGTCCAAGTTTTCGCTCGTTAAAGGCTCGTAAAAACCGCACCAACAGGCACAATTTTCATATTTTTACGAGCAACGACTGCAGCACCTCTCTGCCAACATGAACCTATAAATTTTCCACCTTTTTTTTGCCGCGGCCGAGAGGCGACCAAGTAATTAATTTGTACTAAAAGTTTGGCCCCTTTTTCACCCCCTTGCGGGCGCGATCAAGAATTTAGAGAGGCCGCCGCCGTTGGTGATGAAATCGATGGGCGTCGGCGCCGCCGGATGTAAAAACATGCGCCCGTTAAAAAAAAGTAAAGAGCGGGAAAAGAAAAGTGTAACAAATGTTGACAGTTAATTGTGTCGTTAAACAGTTGGAAGCGTTTGATTGGGCCATTTAAGGGTTAATAGACGAGTGAATGCGAGATCGTTTGGGCCATGTTTTATTGGGCGCATTGTTTCGGTTCGAAAAATTTAGGACCCAAATGTTGAGCGATGTGTTTTCCTAACATCTGCGATGGAATCATGGTACGCTTGTCAGATAACGAAGCATTGTGTATTTTATCATAATTGACTGAAAAACAAGCCGTTTTCGTACGACATTCAGGAAAAAGCAGTAATTTTGCATTAATAAGTAATATGATATCAGATGCAACTCGTGCAAGATTGTTTTATAATTTTATAATTACGAAAACAATAAGGTCGGGAAGTTAGAAATTTTAATGTAGTGATTTTTTTACTTTTGACTAAATACTATTCTTCCAAAAATATATAATTGGGCCGAACTAAAAAGAATCCGTCTTGAACTAAAACTTCAAAATTGAAAAATGAAAAAAAAAAATCGATGACAAAATTGAAATTTTGCAATATTAAAAAAAACTCATTGTTTATTTACTACTTTACCAGTACTGTACTCTAAACTCCCAACTCACTCTTCTGAACCTAATCAAACCCGAAAACGGTAGTTCATGAAGTGTTCCTTCCGATTCACGGTGTTTATTCAACAAACGCCCCAAGTGGTGGCCAAACCGCACACAGCAGCGCTAAGATGAGTAGATTAGCGCACTAGACAACATCGCGAGAGCTCCGTTTCACCTCAAGATCCTACAACCACGCAGTCAGAGTGACTTGCTACCGTATGCTGTGAACGCACGCCAGATGTTGATGAGAAACTAAACGTGTTTATTAGCCGTGTGTTTAGCAACTCAATACTGCTGGATAGGTTTCGATGTATCATTCGTTGATGAAGCGGTTTTCCGTGCTTAATGAGTAAATACCGAGCCAAACTACCTGCTGGGAGCTGGAAATTCACTTGATCTTTCATTAAATTTAATATTCTTAGCAGGTCCCAGAGAATGGTAGCCACCCGATGCTCAAGGCCAGTTTACGAGATTGACCCGACTGATCCATTTGAAAAGGTCACTGATCTTCGCCAGGTTTACCCTCGTTGGCCTTGGTAGATGCGAACCCATGAAGGGGGTCCCCAAAAAGCACACAAGATCCTTAAATTGGCAAGCTTATTTGCAAAACCAACAACGCACTTGCCAATCTTATCGGCCAGTTCGGAGGATTTTCACTGGAAAAAAGAATATTTTGATCTCATTAAAATTAAAGATTGAGATTATCTCCCAAACTTTTGTCCCACTTTGTTTGCTGTTCATTAAGTGGCCTCGGCGAAGGAGGGAGATACTTTGACGAAAGCTCTGAAGAAAGCGGACAAGACAGGGAATCCACTGACTTGAGCTGGTTCAGGAATCGAAGATTAGCCGGGTTGGGCACGATACGAGGTTGTCTGTTTATTGTTTTTAGCAACACTCTTAGCCACCAGCGAGTATCAGACGGATTTGAAAGGTCCTCTCTAGGCTTGGTTCGGTGCCAGGTAGAACAGGGTCCTGAAAGGATTAATTTAATCCTGAAATCTTTTTGCTGCTGGAATGCGCACGAGTGGTTCGAAACGGTCAGGGAGGTGGTTTTAGGACGTCTTATTATGTTTGTGTGGGGAAAAATATTGATAAAAATTTGAGGAAAATGAGATACTCCCATCAACAAGAATTTACATTTCACGAAGACACTTGTTGGACATAGTTGTATGGCATTTTTCAAAATATAGTTGCGGACTTGAAATTCGATTTTTTTATGTTTGCAGAAAGAAACATGATTTTTTATATTTCTTTTTAATAACAGTTTGGTTCAAGGTTTTAGGCAGGGTTTCCAGATTGCCAAATAAATCTAGAAATGCCAGATTTTTCAATTGTCAGCCAATTTCCAACATATTTTTGATTCGAATGAAAATATTGTTTTCTTATATAAGATATGAAATATATTTATTTACATGAAAATGTAAATTCTACCTTTTTGAGGTCGTAACATCGATTGAAACATCAGAATTTTACAATCTTTTGAATCAATTCATATTGTCCCTTCCCTTCCCATTGTATGATTTTCGTCTGCCAGATTTTTCCAGATTTTTTAACGGTACTTGGCCATATTTTTATTCAATTTTGACCTTGTAACCATGGGTTTAGGTGATAATTAGGCTTGGAGGTTTTCCAGCTCAAAAAATCAATTTTCATGGGTATATGGAGAAAAAAGTGTGCGAGAAATCATGCATTCGTGAAAAATTTTATCTATGATTTCTTGATACTTTTTTAATTTTATTCATGAAATGGTGAATCAAAATTTATGAATTTTAGTCATGGCTTTTTAATATTTTTCATTTTTATATTTCTAAAACATCGCTGAAATATTACGCGACGTGAATTTTTTTTAAATAAGCTTGAAATTTGTATGTTAAAATATATGATTACGCACGCTTATTTTTGTGTTGTTTTTTTACTACATATTTGCTTTCTAAAGCTTAAAAATTTTCTGAGATTCACTTCTAATTTATCTAAAAAAATTGAATTCCTAGTCAAAATATAATGTAATAGTCTCGTATAGTCAAAATGGCTACTTTTTACTGAGTTTAATTGTATACTTTGAAAAACTATTTAAATTCAATACCAAATTCTTTCAAAATTTCAATTCGATTCGATTTGAATTTGATTCGAAGCAGGAATCTAACCTGTAATGGAATATAAAAAATTAAAAAAAAAAGAAAAATCTGAATAAAATCACTAATATTTTAAGACCTTAATAGTTTCAAAATAGTATTATGAATAAGGCTACCAACTATACGGATTTTTCCTTATCGTAAGGATTTTCGACCCTTTTCGTGGTTTTTTAACAGGCCGGAATTTGTGTACGGAATTTTTCGCACATTACAAATTTGTACAAAATTGCAATAACTTTAAAAAAATTAGCCGTCTTTTTGATTTTGCCAAAGCTTTTGCTAATCAGACATTTTTATTTCACTGTCAGATCGATTTTAATGGGATAACTTGGATTAGTTTTAGTTTATTTCAGAGTGGATTGTCAATTATTTTCTTTCCAAAATCTTTACAAAACATATTTTTTCAATAAGTGATCCAAAGGCTTTCAAAAGCAAATTAGCAAATGTAGGATTTTTTTACGGTCCTGTAAGCTTTGTGTTGTACATGTTTATTGGACCTTTTCAATAAAAAATCTAGAATTGATATTATTCGTAAAAAAAACTTGATATTCCGTGAACTTTTAAACGATTTACAAAAAAAATAGGGCAGCGAATGACCAAGAAGGTTAAAGCTGCCAGAAATAAATGAATTAACCACAACAACAACAAATTTTTAATGTAAAATGGTTTACAGTAAAAAAACATGGTAAAATTACTTCTAAAAAGGCTTTTATGTAAGAAAAAAGCTTTAATTTTACCTCTAATAATGTTTAAATTTACATCTGGCAGATGCTAGGAAAAAATATCTGTAATCCTAAAAAAATTAACAAACCGGCGATAGTTATATCTAGCTTACTAAGTCCGCGCCCCAACCCGCACGGCCAACTCGCCGCTGTGTAAACTAGACGATCAAAGCCAATGTACCTGTATGTGTTCCGTACATTGTATACTATATTTACTGCAAATACGGTACATAGACCTAAATCGGCTTTGATCATCAAGTTTTCATAGCGGCGAGTTGGCCGTGCGGGTTGGGGCGCGGACTTAGTAAGTCAAATATAACTATCGCCGAATTGATATCTTTTTAAGATTACAGATATTTTTTCCTATATATATATTTTCCTAAAGCGTCTGCCAGATGTAAATTTACACATTATTAGAGGTAAAATTAAAGTTTATTTTCTGACATAAAAGATGTGCCCCTTTTCAGATATAATTTTGCCATGTTTTTTTTTTACTGTAAGTCAAATTTTTATTAAAGCGAATGAAAATATGTTTGAATTTAGTAAGTTTACAAAGCATAACTGATAAAATACTATCATTACTCCAAATATCGACATCTGATTTTTCAATATTTTTCTCTTATCCAATGGAATTTTTAAGTCCTTTCTAAAAACTTACTTCAATAATTTAATTCTATATCCTTATTACTTTCTCCAATTACGGGTCCTGTAATATGGACTCAGAAAAAGTTGACTTTATTTACTGAATGTGACTTTTTCAAGAATGTGTGGCATTATTTGATCATCAAAAATAAATTAAGACATTTGAAGAAACATTTTAGCAATCATTAAACAAAATTAAACCGCGAAATCGAGAAAATTCACTAACCCTAGTGATAGTATTCAATCATTGGTCAAGAGCTTCAGTGAGACTTCCAAACATTGCATGGTGACAAAAACTCGAAATTTTAAAATTAACTTTTTTTAATTGTTGAAAAATTTACCCTGGAAGGGTAATACAGATTTGAATAGAATAATTAATTTCGTTACTAATGACATGTCACACTATTTTTTAACTGAGAAATAAAAAAAGTTCAATTTTCAAAAAGTTCCTTCACCGAATTTTGAAATCATTTTTCAGGCTGCGAATTTAGGAAAATCACATATTTTTTTTAGTGTTTAAAAATGAAAGGGGTCGTAATGCCGCACAGTCGCTAGATAACGAAAGATGGACCCAGGTTTAAGCAACTCCTTAGGACATAATTTCATGCAAAAAGGGTTTGGAACAACTTGTTTCGATTTCGTGTGAGTTGTCAGCGAATGAACCATATGATTCTGCCACAAGAATTTGAATTATAGGAGCACCACAAACGATGCTGTTGATAACTCTAGCCCCAACCGTTATACACGCCGCAAAAATATTTATATCAATTGTTGGCACGCTTCACCACTTGAATTTTCCGCAAGTTTGCAAGTGGCGCTCGTAATTTTTTGTGGAACAAGAGGATGGTTGAATCGCACGCGCGCATCATCCTGCCGAAAACTCTACACAAAAAAAAAACAAAAAAGAAACAATGACACAACACATATCACGGTGATGCTCTCCCGCCACCCATAGAAAGGGGGCACAGACACCAATGCCCCGCACAAGAGCATAAAACAGTTTGCAAATGTTTGGAAAATAGGAAACAAGTGCCCCTCTCTCCTTCTCCCTCCCTCTTTCTCTTGTCGTCATCAGTTTCGTGCGCGGAATGCAACTTTTTTATTTCTGTCGTGCTCACTGCACTACACTCTTCTAAAAGGACCACTACAAAGCAAAATATGTGGCTACATTGTGGTGGCGAACTGAACAGAATGGGTGTGTGTGTGTCTGTAGTTTTATCAAAGCTGTGGCTCAAGGGTCTTTGCCTGCATGTAGAGGAGTGTATACGGGTACTGTCGAAAAATATAAAACAAGTGCCCAATGAATGCAAAGAGTGGCGACAATAAAGTTACGACAGTAAATTTACATCGTTGAGCACGAACTCGGAAGTGAGTGAGGGTCCCATAGCGAGTGTAGTGTGTGATCGAGATCGATGCAAGTCAAGCCAGGATAAAAGTGTTTGGCATGTTCAAAGCGAGCGAGGCTGCGGTCGAAGTGGTTTCTGGGGTTGGGGCGCCGGTTTTGAAGTGCATTCCGTGAACGGAAGTATTTTTTTACTGAAATTTTTTGTTGTCACGGGAAATTGTTTTGAGCTGATTTTTATACATCAAAACTATTATATAAGGGTGTTAGAACCGATCAAATAAGTTAATTTTCAATTATACAATTAAGATATTAAAAATAACTATGTATAAATATAAACGTCGTAACTTCTTTGATATCGTATCCTTGAAGCTTCCACAAAGTATAGCCAAGCCAAGCAATCCACTTTATCGACCCTCGGGTCTTTTGTGGGCTCTATTGCAAGTTTCTGCTCATTTCTAGGCGTCCGAAGGTTATGTGTGGTAAGTCACTCAAAACCTCTTTTACCGACGTTCCCCATCCGATAGAAGGCTTGGAGGATAAGGCGGGAATCGAACCCGCGCCCCACAACAACTTAGGGATCGGCAGCCGAAGCCGCTAAGCACCGTGCCACGAGGCCCCATAAAGTATATTCGGGTTGAATAAGCCAAAAAGTATACATTAGGGTGCCCATAAAAAACAAACCCCTGCTCCACAAGCGGAAAACAATTTTTTTGGGTTATTTTAGGCATCTGTGTCAAATTTGAGCTAAATTGGTTAAAAAAATGTTTTTCATGCAAAAATAACTTTTTTAAATTTGGTCTGTTGAACAAAAGAATCCAATGCGAATCTCCCTTTCGGGAAAATTTGGATGGACTTAGTACACTCTGTAGACCAAGCCGTAAAAAATTGAATTTTCATGCATTTTTTGCTAATTTTTCCATACAAACTTCAACTTTGAGTATCAATGACAAAATGTTGACCAATTTTGCTCATATTTGGCACAGAGTCCCAAAAATAGCTCAAGAAACAATATTCAGCTTTTGGAGCAAGGTTTTGAAAAAAAGTCCCATATTCTGGGTACCCTATATAGTAGGGTGCCCAGAAAAAATGACCCCCTGCTCCACAAGCGGAAAACGGTTTTTTTGGATTATTGATTTATTTATGGATTATCAATTAGTTAATCTTATCCAATTTCTCTCAAATTTTGCACAAATGCTTAATCTGTGCAAAATTTGAGAGAAATTGGATAAGATTAACCCATTGATACCAGAGCCTAAAGTTGGTGAAAAAATGTTTTTCATACAAAATTGGTATTTTTCAATCACTAATATCTTTTCAGTATCGAGTTTTACAACTTTGGTTTATTTTACATTTATTTTAACACTATTAAAAATAATCCAATCATCAAAAAATGTTGCATTTTTTTTCAAAAATACTTGTTTTTCCGTTTTTTTAAGCAATGTTTCTTGAGCGTTAAATGGATGTTACAATAGATTTTAATCTGTACTTGTTATCAAATTTATCTAAACACTTTTATAATTTATCTAAACACTTTAATAAAACTCTTGATATTCAAGCTAATCATGATGAAATTATGAAAAAATATTCACAACAACGTACTTCGTAAAAAAAAAACAAATTTTAGTTTTTTTTCATAAAGCTGTTACAAATCCCCCCTGCCCTCGCCCCTCTAAATTGACCGAAAAAATTAGAGCGATTTTTTTAACTTTAAAATTCCAATGGAAATTTAAGTGCCATCAGTAGAAATCACTTTAAAATGCATTCTCCTGCGTTTAGAACCTTTTTCAGCAAGTTTGAGTTGATTAAAAAATTTCTTGAATTTTATAAAATGTTCGATGTTATTGTATCGCAAAAAGTTTTTTTTCCCTTAAATTTTTGTTTTCGTCAAATCTTATATTTTTTTTAAAAAATTAATGATTGCAAAACAACTGCAATAGTGTTAAATGAATTTCGAACAATTTTTGCATTCAAGTATTTAGACTATGTTGTTTCAAATTTAATTTTAATTTAAAAATCGAATTTTTATCAATTGATCAAAATTTTTGAAAATACTCAAAATTTGCACCAAAAAACTTAACAAAAATGGTGGTTGCAATATCAAATCAAGTGTACAAATGTTCTGAAAAGTTGTAGATTTTATCACAAATAAAAATAATAATTGTTAGTGAATAAATAATCATCAACATTTTCAATGATGCTAACACATATTCTTACCATTTTAATATGATTACTCTTTTGCACGTTTGTTGGTTTTGATTTTTCGTGAGTTTCGTGTGAAACTCAAAATGAATGAAAAGTAAATAGCAATATTTGCATTTCATTTTGCAAAACAAATATTTTTGCAATACCTTGCCATGTTGTTTTTTCTAATCGTGCTGAAATTTCTCCTGCCTTCAATCCAATTCCTCAAACAAAACGCTCACAATATTTGCATGTTTTTCCATGTTGGGCTCTCTTTTCGCACAGCCTTTTATGTTGCGCACCTCCAAGGGTCCGTTTGTTATTCTTGTTCCGCACACATTTCCGGTGCAACTCGGAAGCACCTTAAAGTAGTTTCGGCAACTGAACTGAAAATCAATTTCGAAAACAAACACCCAACAACGGCGAAATCCGATCAAGAACCTAAGCTGCTGCTGTTCATTTGCAGGTGACATTTCTGGACAATTGAGCCCCAGATTGTTGGGTCTGGTGGTGGGAACTGTATTAATTTGGGTCAAGTTTACGACGAAGTAAATTGATTTTGCAGTTTGAAATGTGATGAATGAATGGAACAGTCGGTACAGTTCTCACAGGACAGACTGATGGTCAGCTTTCAATTAATCCGTTCCGGTTCAATTGAATTACATCACACACACATACACAAGTGAACCTTCATTCACAAAACCATGTGAGAACGTCGTCGTCGTCTTGCTGGCTCGCCACTTGACTTTCTCCTCGGGCAGCATAATTGTGTTTAATTGAGATAAATAATAAAGAGATTATTCAAGATACACACAACTCATGAAGTGTGCAATTGCGTGGCTTCTCTGGTGCCGTCTGCTGTCCAGTTTCCAGTCCAGTCTGGCTATGATTTGCGTAAGAAGAACGTCGTTTGATGTGAGTTTAATTGGAAGATGCATTAACTTGGTTGACTTTTGGTCTTTTCAATTAAACTTTGTCTCCCCTCCGAGTGCGCCTCGTCGTTTGGGTTTGGTGTTTTGTTGTAGTAAGTTTCGCGACAGACACGAAACGTTGTTTTTTTCAATGAATTGTGGGCTGTGGTTCGATTCATTCTTGTTCATGTGTTGTGAATCAGAATAGTACGATTGTTTTTGATAAACTTATTTATATATGTAAAAAATATTTATCAGTCTCTGTACAAATAATTGAATGAAAATATAATCAGTAATCACAAATCTTGTCTGATCAATTTAGAAAATTAGATTAAATGTCATCATTTTTTGTTTGAGTATCCATCCGTTAACATTACATCAACGATACCAAAAACTCCATAAGTTGGCCACAACCACCGAAAACCAATTTCAAAACCACCAACGCCAAGAATTCCCTAGAAACGCCTGTTTACTTTCACTTGTTTATTTTTTCCTCAGCGGACTCACCGAAGCGAGAACTGGCAGCCACAACCCATCGATCTTCGGCACGATTGATGGTCATAAGTTAAAACCGCCACGATCTTCTTCGCGCGAACCAGACCATGCAACTGGTGGTCAAATTTCAAAGGATACGCGCACGTTCAGCGTAGAAAGGATTTTTCACCGAAAGCCACTGTTCAAATTACATGGCTCGACGGTGAAATTAGTGTTGGTTATTCCTCGGGATTTTCCTGGAAGGAGTTACAACAAGTCGGTTGCGATTTGAACTGTGACAAATTTATTTCTTTTTTTTCTAGAAGGACTGCCTATTTATCCGTGATTTACTGCCAGATTGTTATCTCGCTAGAACAAGCGAAAAAAAAGAGTTTAATCAACACTCAATTCAAGAGATGCTCAACCCAAAACGTCACAAATAAATTCGCATCTAAATGACTTAATTAAACATCGCAGAGCATCTCTTGGCCACGTTCGCCGATTTGTCGCGCTCTCCCGGTGGGGGATAGTCCCCTAGTGCCACGAGCCACGAGGTCATGATCAATCTGTTTCCTGCATCTCTACCCGACAACGTTGGCAGCATCCGCCGTGGCACAGGCTCATCCGGTCCGGGCTTGTCTTGTTGGCAAACATGGCGATAAGCACGTGCGCGTACTTGCTACAACAACAACAACAACGACGACGGTGGCGATGACGATGATTGTAATCGTTCATCCCAGGGACTCGAAAGGATACACTTTTTATTCGTGTGCATAAACTAAGCAAGCGCTGCTGTAGGAAAAACAGCTCGAGTAGCAAAAATATTGTTCTCGTGCTGGAGTGTGCAAATCGTTTACACGCCAACCGCACGTTTGACACTTGGCAGGAGTTTGATAGGGTGGGTCTACACTACAAATATTTTTTTATGTAGTCATCTCCACAACTTCTGAAAGGGCATAATTTCATCCCATGTTTGAAAATTATTCATCTTTTCAATGATTTCCAGGTGTTCTTTCAATTCTGAAGTTTTTTTTCAAGATAAGCAATGCGTCTTGGGTTTCCTAGGTACATTTTGAACAAAAAAGCAAGAATTAATGTACTGACCGACTGTATATTTTATCGCTCCAAATAAATATTTAACAGAAACCGATGACCCAAAATTCTACGAATAAAATAAACATGTAAAAACAGACATGTACTCAAGGTTTTTTCATAAAATCGTGCAAGTATTGACAGTAACCAGCCTTAAATTTATTCATCAAAATTATTTAAATATTCTAGTCTAGAACATTGTAACACTCTAAAAAACCCTGCAAAGTTACAAAAAAACAAAAGTAAAAAATGGAAAATTGTGATCTAAATTTAAAAATTACCTTTCTGGGTGTTTGCGGATTCGAGAAGTATAATAACAGCAATTCCCCACGAAAACAGCATGATTTGAAACAAAAGTTCTCCGATCGGGCTCAAAATATTTCTGATTTTTTTTTAAAAAGTGGTTTTTGTTAAAATCGACGAAAATTGTAATTTTTTGGACCGCCCTAACACGGCGTAGGTCACCCTAATGGCCAAACAAAAAAAATACGGGTCTTATTATCACTGGCCAAACAATAAGACCCGTATTTTTTTTGTTTGGCCATTAGGGTGACCTACGCAATTTTCGTCGATTTTTGCAAAAACCACAAAAGAAAGATGTTTAGCTTGGCTATTTGTGAAAAATAGTAAGAAGTTCCAAAAATCTAGCTTAACATTTGAAAAGGTCGTATGAAAACTTAAAATGCTGTTTTGAAGGTCTCGGGACCAAAGAGATGTCTGAAAACATTTTTATCAGATTCCTCGGAAAGTTTTACATGACATATCAAAAAATGGTGAAGTTATGTTTTCAATACTCTGAGATATGATTTTTTGAAAATAAAAACTGGGTTTTCGACGCGCCATGCGCGAAAATGGGAGAATGGCGAAAACGAGAAAAATACTATTTTTTTCACTAAAACTGCGATAACTTTAAAATTTTAGCAATGACCTATACATGTTAGGGTACCAACATTTTTGTAATTGAATTACTCAACTTTTTTTTTTTTTTCTTCTAAAAGAGGAGTTAGAGCGGATGCATGTCTGCTCTGTAACAGTATTCCTAATTCCAGTCCAAGTTCACCAAGTCGTCATGGCCTAGTGGTTAGCATTTTTGCTTACCAATCCAAAGAACGGGGGTTCGAACCCCGCCTCGAACGACTTTGATTTTTCGTTCATATTTATCATTTCTAATTTCTGTGTTCTAATCTTTCTCGCTGGGAGCAGATGGGCATCGAACCCAAAACCATTAGCTTATAAAGCCAACACCGTAACCAGTCAGCCACGGCCGCTCCTCTTATCAAGATATCGCAGTTTTAGTGAAAAAAGTCAATTTTTCCCATTTTCGTAATTATCCCATTTTTGCGCGTGGCGCGTCTAAAAACCCAGTTTTTATTTTGAAAAAATCGTGTCTCAGAGTATTGAAAACATAACTTTACCATTTTTTGATATGTTATGTAAAATTTTCCGAGGAATATGATAGCAATATTTTTAGACACAGGCTCTTTGGTCCTTCATAACAGCATTTTAAGCTTTCATACGACCTTTTCAAATGTTAAGCTATTTTTCACAAATAGCCAAGCTAATACCCTTTCTTTTGCTAAAAAGCTAAAATCGTATGAAATGGCGTGGATGTATGATTTTTTTTGAAAAAAAAAAAGTGGTTTTTGTGAAAATCGACGAAAATTGTAATTTTTTGGACCACCCTAACATGGCGTAGGTCACCCTAATGGCCAAAAAATATGGGTCTTATTATTTCGGCCAAGGAACCCCCAGAAAAATTTTGAGCCCGATCGGAGAACTTTTTTTTCGAATCATGCTGTTTTCGTGGGGAATCTAACATAAAAGTTCCATTTAACAGCAAAGTTGAACATCACCACCATTTCAGGTTGCAAAGTGGAAGGTATAGTAAGGCACCTCCGTCACGAGATATGGAAAAATTTAGTTCGAATCTGTCATTAGGGACCAATTGAGTTTCCGGTGGATGACCCACAGGAAAAGTGATCATATTATAAAATAAGGCCAATGCAAATATTTTCCAAAGTTTTTGTCCCTCGGCTCTGACCGTGGCCAAGGGGAGGGGGGGGGGTGCTGGAGGCAAAACAATAAAAAATAAATATTGAAATTGTTCTTTTATGACAAAAAATCTCGGAATTTTTGAGCCAATGAGAAGTTCGGACAAAAAAGTTGCCGGCAAGTTATATTTTTAAATGGTGTATTTAGACCGTTGCAAATATTTTTCATTTCATTTCCCCCCCCCCCCCCCGCCTTCAAAATTGGTCCACAAAATCAGGGGACAAAAAAAATTTTTTTTTCAAAAATCTTCAAAATTTTAATGAAAAGAGAAGTCAAATCAACTTAAAACAATCTAAAACGCATTTTTCTGCATTTATAATCATATTTAGCATATTTGGGCTGGATCAAAAGTATTTTAAATTTTTATGAAATTCCAATATACAGCACCGCAAAAACTTTTTTTTTGCAAAAAAAATATTTTTTCGTCAATACTTAGGTATTTTGGAAACTAATGATTGCAAAACAACTGGGCAGGTGTAAAGTGCATTTTCAAACACATTGTTCATTCAAATGTTGAAACCATGGCTCGTAAATTCAATGTTTAAACTTTTTTTTTTGGACCCCCTCGACTTTGGTCAAAGTCGAGGGACATAAACTTCAAAAAATATTTGCAATGGCATTAAAAAAAATAAAAAAAATTGGCAGAAAAAAACAAACTTTTTGATTTATGTAAAATTTAAAATATACAATTACTTTACATAAAATTATTAAGTTCAGTAAAATAAATAGATAAGTTGCAAAAAAAAAAAACCTAATTTAGTGCGGTCACTCAACATATAAATCTTGCTGGGCTTTTCTACGTTGGTATGAAGTTGTTTGCTTACCTTTGATATGGAAACGTCAACTTAACGAGGATTTTGAGATTGTCCAAACCATACGTCATGATTCTGATTAGATTACTTTTCTAGTGTAAAAGATCAGATTAATTTCCATTGATTCCAACTTCTAAGCTAAATGATTTTTTCTAAGTAAAGTGATTGTAGATAGGCAAAAAGTCTCATCCAAACAGCCCCCCATTTTCTAATGCCAATATATCAGCAACTAATGGTTTAATCTTCACTGTTGAAAAATGAAGCATTTGTAAAATTTTCTGATATCTAAGAAACCAAGTATTATAGAAAATTGGATTCAAAACTAACATTTCAATAGATGAATTCCAAGTTGATTTTTTTCACGAATTCATTTATAAAAGCAAAAAAAAATCATAAAACGATACAAAAAAAAATCAAAATGTTATCTTATTTGTTTTTTGAGTGGTGAAATGTTTTTAAACTCTATTTGATATAGATTTTTTTTATGTTTCATTTTATCAATACAAACTTCACAGCACATATTAACTGTTCAATTCAATGTTTATCAAATTTAGCCAAATATTATAGTATGTTCAAGCTATCTGTATTCAAATTTTATTTTCATTATAGTTTGATAAAAAAGTATCAAATTCGAACCAATTTCAATAACCAGAACCACCCTCAAACACTTAACAAGAGCGGAACGCGACCAAAAAGAAATCTCAAACGTTTACAGGAAATCATTGATTAAGTCATCCTTAGCCCTCGTTAAAACACTGTTACCATAAGCACCTAAAGACTGCGTGCGAGATAAGCATTCAATGATCGTTTATTGCACCGAAAACAAGTTATGAATACAAATGGGACACGTGCCCGTCGTCGTCGTCGTCGTTCGAAACGTGCGATATGCTGCAAAACGGGTCCTTTTTTGTTTGGGAAAAAAGGGGGTGGTGGAACCTGATTAGGCCACCTTCGGCACGAACCAGCATTTTCGACGAACCCCTTTTTTTCGTTGGCCTGATCTCTCCCGGTTTGGCGATTGTTGGTAAATTCGAAACAGAAACACAAATAATGATGCGTTATGCGTTATTAGTGTGGGATTTTGAACTGACGATGACGACGACGACAACGAGAAGGGTGAAGAATTATGCTCCCTATCGTGGTGACACACGCACTTCTGGTTCTGGTCCTCGACATCATTAAAAGTAACAAAACAGAACGTATCAAAATACGGATTCTCAGCTGGAGAATTTGCAGAGAGCCGTAAGTTTGCGTGACTTTGTAAATCGTCATTTTTTTACAAATCTTGTTGTTCTTCTCAATTTGAAGAGTTATTCTAATCCAAATATTTTAGGTCTAATTAAAGTTACGCCATTTAACAGCACCTGATAAAAGTGGATGCTGCGTGGCCATCGTAACTCTAGCAAATCACCAGCTGATGTTCCAGGGAAGGGCAACCCCCGCTGGGTCAATCCTGAAGTTTTCCCCCGCGTTAAGGAGGGTGTTGTGTGTTGCTTTCCAAATCATTAAAATAATCACGTTTGATTAGGAAGTGACGCGAGCGTGTTCGCTATTGTGTGTGTGTGGAGAAATTGATTGTGCAGCACCAGTCACCAGTTAAGGGGCATCAGTTGTTATTGTCGATGGTGATGCTGATTGAATACACGATACGTAGGTGAATTGATGGTTAGTTGACTGGCAAAAGATCAAATGGCTTGGTTTAATTAGTTAATGCTCATGATGAAAAAGCAATATTTTGAAGATGAAATTGAATTTCTTCAATTTTTTATTGAATACTCCATTTTAATAAAAAAAATCAGAAATTTACTTATGAATAAGATCGGGAAATTCAATACAACCTATAAAAGTTTCTATTCCACTCAAAAACCGACAATCATTCTGAAAGAATAGTGAAGGTTGTCGGACTCAACGAAGCAAAGGGACCATCCATAAACCACGTGGACACTTCAGGGGGTATGGCAATTGTCCACGATCCATACAAAAAGTTTATTTTTGTATGGGCAATTGTCCACGAGGGGGGGGGGGGGGTAACAGATTCCCAAAAAAGTGTCCACGTGGTTTATGGATAGTCCCAAACAAACATCGCGTTATTCTGCGCCTCAACGAGTCGAACATCACTCTGGCGCGGGTGCTCGCGTTGTCTTCCAAGTGTGAGCAATCAAATTTATTCCATTATTTCAATTACGAGCAATTAGGTGGGTCTACAATATTTAAGGTTAAATATTGTGACTCTTTACACTCAGAGGTCAGCACAAATTGATTAGATGAACGACGTCGCGCGAGAACGACTTCTTCGCCACAAACGGATGTCGTTCGTTAAGATCGAAGTGGTGCGATTGCAAGCTGTTGGTGATTCAAATGTTTTTTTCTGGTGAGTTTCTTCAATGAGTGTACAAGAGGTGCTCTGGTTTTTGAGTTTCAGCGTGTTCAAAGAAACAGAAAACCTCTCAAATTTACCTGATGTTCCTTTCAGCTACGTTGTACATTTTGGGTGCAGATGCAAATGTATCGCTTTCAATTCCATTCTTGTGGCCCAGGTATAATCCGTTACTGCAACAAATACCTCCCAAATGAACTCATTATTTCTTTGACACAGAGCTGGGATAATTCTCAGGCTCAATATCATTCTTTCCTGTGTGGAAACTGATCCCAAAAAGGACATGCTACATGATACATCGAGCATAGAGCAAAATGACCACAAGGATTAATATTTATGTATAAATATTTAATTTCATTATGGTTGTAGACTTCATACGTGAACGGCTAATCCGTCAAGGTGAGCTGATTCACCATGAATCTTTCAGTTAAATATTATCTCAACGTTTATGAAGGCACGTTGATTTGCCCAGTTTAATAGATTCTCTTACTCTATTGGCCACAGTCCAATTTGCATGGAATCACCTGCGGCGCACACGCATCAACGTCAGGGTCACAATCACCCGAACCTAACCAGAGTGGAACCATTTCTGCGGAATGATTCGAGCCCAAAAGTCGACGTGACACTACTCGGTGTCCCTAGAATCGGTTCCACTCAGCATCCTCCCGACCACGGGCCCTGGAAGAAACCCAGTGCCAATAATGTCTCGAGAATTAATTGCTTTACGGTATGGCCGTAAAGTGACCTTGGCTTGTTCACAAAATTTCGTTCCCTGTCCAGGGCTTGATGGGCAAACGCGTACTGTGAAACGGTCGGGTCGTTATGGGTTTATGGTTTGTTCGATGCAGAGTGTCTCTGTAACCTTCGGACCAAATGGCCGAGCAGAGGACTTGGAGGGCCCATAGTGTGAATCGATTCGGTGTAAACATCTTCATTATCAGCAAATGGTCAGGATAATGAGGTGAAAATTGCCCAACAAGGATAAATATTTGCCATTCGGTATGGTTCCTGGGTGAAGGACTCGTAAGATACTGGTGCCTTGAAGTATACTGCACAGTTTTGGAGTGAAGAACTAAACTTAGCGTGATTTTAGCTGATTTCAGATTTGCTTTCATCACTACAATGATTTTGTGAGAGCGAGATCTATAGTCAGTTCTAAAAGCAGTCTACCTTTGATCAACTATTCATCGTCATGATGGCAAGTAATCGCTCCTCGATTTTGGACCAAATTCAGTTAAGAATGTCATTTTGTGCAGCTCACAATGCCTCACCTTTTGACTTTCACAGATCCCCGAATTTCGATTACAATCCTGAGATATTCATCAAAAACCGAAAAAACTCCTAGCATTGTTGTCACTCTTCATATGAAAGATGTTTCTATTTGAGCTTTCTTGGCACACCCTGAAACATGCTGCAAGTGCGACAACTGGCCAAAAGGAATTTAGTCAGAAGACGTTTTGACACACGTGCATGCCCCACTAGGGTGGAATCGAAAATTGATTTTTTCAGCAACAATTTTTTTGGGTCCTTTTAGGGTCCCTAACAACCTTCCAAAATTTGCGAGCGATTGGTTAAGCCCGGTGGGTCTCGTGGCGCAGGGGTAGCGGCTTCGGCTGCCGATCCCGATGATGCTATGAGACGCGGGTTCGATTCCCGCCTTATCCACTGAGCTTCTATCGGATGGTGAAGTAAAACGTCGGTCCCGGTTTCTCCTGTCTCGTCAGAGGCGCTGGAGCAGAAATCCCACGTTAGAGGAAGGCCATGCCCCGGGGGGCGTAGTGCCAATAGTTTCGTTTTTTTTGGTTAAGCCCACGATTGGCGCAAAGCGAATGAAATTTGTTTGGAAATTACTATGGGGAAACTTGCAGATTCACATTTTTAAATTTACAAAATTCATGTTTTATTAGTTCATGATACTAACACCGTAGAAGTATAGCCCTTAATGTCCTGAATAACTCTACCGAAGATAGTATGGTGCTAAATTGCTTCTAACAAAAGTTACAGAGCGTACAAGAGAGACATTTCGAAATACTCGGTAAAAATCATACTTTTTGCCAACACTTGAGAGTTGTTCAGGATATCCAGGGCTACACTGCTAAGGTGTTGGTTTCATAAAATAATAAAACATGAATTTTGTAAATTCAAAAATGTGAAAATGCTAGTTTCCTCATAGTAATTTCCATACAAATTTCATTAGCTTTGCGCCAACCGTGGGCTTAACCAATCGCTACCAAATTTTGGGGGGTTGTTTGGGACCCTAAAAAGGACCCAAAATATGTGTTGCTGATTGGATTTTAATCATTTTTAATTTTCCCATATAACAAGATTCCACCCTAAAGCCCATCTACCATAAACAATGTAAAATTATCATTGTTTACGGTAGTATAACTTGGGGCTCCGGCCACCAAATTTAACCAATCTTCGGGATAATGCAGCCAAACATAACGTGTTTGTTATTGGTTACATTCAAACATTAAAACGCGTTATTCTCGAAACGTCAAAAAACGACGTGTGAGTTTACTCGGCAGCCCCACCTTTTGTCAATTTACGGCCATTTCCATCACTCACTAGGGGAAGAGACAATCTTTTAGAAACGTTAGTTGTTGCTGTTTTAATGAGGTAAGGAAAATTCTCCGAGGTGTTTCCGATAAGTTTCGATTGGAGTTGGATGAAATTTAGTAAGTATTAAGGCATATGAAACGCTCTAAAAGCGTTCGACTTTCAGCATAATGATAGTTAGTTCCAGGATTTTAAAGTAAATTGTTTTCCTCAATAACATTAGGTCTTATTATTGTCTGCCTACATTCAAACTCAAATTAAAACTTTCCCAAATATTGACCCCATTCCGGCGAGCCCACGGCCAACGAAACCTGCAATTAAACAAATTGTATCAACTCGCGCTCCTGCTGGGATGCACAACGTCAACGCCGCCGTTACCAACAATGGACGGCCCTGTGGAGATGCGCGTCGACTTCAGGACTTTGCTTTGGTCATCCGAAAGGGGCCGCGCGCGCCCGTCTCCACGGGGAATGACAGATAACCGTGTGAGCAGCACGTGATTCGGGGCGTGAGGACGGTGCTGTTTACAAGCCGGCTGGATGGGAACTCAAATAAAACATTGTGTTTACAATTAAACGACACATTATTCTTGTTTTGGCAGAGGGAAGAACAAAGCGGCAACCCTATTCTAAAATGATGGTCAGGGTGAGTAATTTGGGTTCGGTGCCTAGTGGTGGGATTATAATTTATATTTTTTTCTGATCACACATGGTGTCTTTGAGGAAGAACTGGTTTAAGAACTAGCAATATTGACACAAATATTCATATCTCCAGAACAACCTTGGGCCCGCAAACGCGGATCACTTCTTCAACGCAACTGGTAGCTTCGAAACCTCTGTTTCCCGAAAACAAACCAAAATATTATTCTAACTCTGATCGCCTGACCTAGCAAGAGAAAACACAACGTCCCGGAATCGTCATGTTTTCGCAGAACCTAACCTCACACTTGCTGGGCGCGGCCTTTGTCGGCACCGGAGAAACCATCTCTCGTGATCCCGCGCGGCGTTGTTTGTCTATTATCACAGCCCCTAATAGAGCCATCGTCACATTGCACGCACAATGAAAATAAATAAATACACAAGACTACCAGGATACCCGTTGGACAATGGACGTCGGCAGCGCGCAGAGGATCTTGGCGAGTTGCCGCCAAAAGATCGTCCGTCCGTCCAGCATCCCAAGGAACAACAAGAGAGGTAGCCCCGAGGAAAAAAAGGACACAAAACATCATTACCACTGTCATCGTCCGGCGAAGTGAACATTTATCTTGTTGCGATTTTCCCCAGATCCCAATGTGTCCTCAAAGGACATTCCATGAGCTTGTGTAAAGAGAGCAAACGGAAGGCGTGGTTCGGTTTCGTTTGATCCGATTGTGTCCTAGTATCACTGGCCCGTTCCGAGGATCGCAGAGTCGATCCCTTAAATGCAATAATGTTGTTGTGCTGCTAGTTTGTACGATGTCGGCATTTGCTCAAAGTGAGCCTCGTAAAGAATGAACAAAAACAAATCACTGAAATTCTTTAGATTAATATGTCAAAATAGACCCGAGAGACTCGGCCGAAACGTCGTCGCCGGAATGGTCACTTGAGCACGGAATCCGAACGTTGCGAAGTTAAGTGTTTTACTCGGAGGTTTTTCCAGTCCACTGGGAATGGGAATCCATCTCCACCCCGGAGAAAGTTCACCGGGGGAAAAGGACTTGGTAGGTGGGCCAGCTAGGCACAGCCGGGGAGGTGAAATGGAATTTATTGGGACCTTTTTGTCCTCTTGATTTTTCCCTTTGTTTCTTGCCGTGTAACGCGGTAGCTGACTCATTGTCGCCTGGAATGCTGATAAGCAGGATTGCAGGTTGTAGGAGTTGGCTGTCCCGGGGTGGTGTTATGCCGTTTTACGAAAACTCTGCGGGAGTATTTTCTGAATTTGGTCAAACCCTTTATGTTTCAACAAAACAGCAATTAAAAATGAGTTGGCATTGTCTACATCGATTGATTACTATTTTAAACTGGGAACACTTTAATTTCAGCAGCATGTCATGATTAAAAATAATCGTCATGATACCCTCGCTGTCTGTGAATACAAATTAATTATTTAAAATTGTCAGTCATTCCAAGCTGTTACAAGTCTCAAATCATTTTTTTTTTTCTCTAATACTAAAATATCACAATACAGGGGTACTATAATTCCATTATTAATCATTATAAATCTACAGTCCATTATAAATCTAAAGTCAGATTATTATTAAAAACATAAAATACACAAACACAACCTGATTATGTATTGTCTGGCTTACAATTTTGTAGGACATTGTAAAACTCTAAAAAATAACCCTACAAATTTTTAAAAAGACTTTTTTTTATAAAAAAATAAATTTAAAAGCACGTACTTTTTAGAAAATTAAAGAGATCGTACCGTCACTCCACCATGAGATACCTAAAAATTGTCCTTGGATTCGTGATCAGGGTTTAAAATTACTCCTTAGAAAAAAATCACGTACTTCGAATAAGGGTCGGAGCAATTGTACAGGGGTGTTTTTCGGAATTACAAAAAATGGTGCATGGAACTCATTGCAAAGCTTATTGCTTTCAGCACTCGTCGTATTTATCCAACTTGGTAAACCTCGTACAACTAGTGCTCAAATTATTTTGTTTTTGCAACTTTTAGCAAAAACTACAATTTCTTAATTATGTTGCAAAACTATTTACTTTTCCTATCTTTTATGAATGACAAAAAGGCCTACTTTACATCGCCATAAATATCAGTGCTGAAAGAAATGCTATGAAACCATAAGTAATTCCGTATCTTGAAAAGGAAATTTTTAATCGATTTGCGCAAAGTTGCAAGATAGAATTTGAACGTTTGAGTAAAATGGGATGTATGGAAAAATATTTTTTTTACATTTTTTTATCTATCCATTTTAACAACCATTCTTACATTCGTTTTTTTATTTCTTCTTTTAATATACTGAGAACCAAATTTTGAAAAGTAGAGTTATACTGAAAACCATTTTTTCCATATTTATTTATATGTTACACACGTATCAATAACACCTCTGTGCACAACTGTTGCACCACCTGTCATCCATCGAAAAGCCCCGATCCTGATCACTACAAATCACAATATTGTTGACTTTTATAGCCACTTTAAAAACTCGTCCCGCCACCTTCTCTCGCGCAATCAAGCAAATTTCCATGTTCCCCATACCTGCGTCTTACCTGAGAACTCTCAACAAGAATACGATACGTCCCTCGAAATCGCCCCGAAAAACTCCGCTGAAAACATCTCAATCAGCGCTCATAAATTGCCGTATTATGCTCCGATCCACGGACGTTCCGATGCTTCTCTGATTGTTCCTGCACATCCTTAAAGGAGCTACGCTCGATTTATTTCGAATTCATTCGTCCGTCCATCGCCGTTTCTGCTCTTCCGACGTTACCTGAAGCAAGAGCAACAGTTGTGTGGCCACTCAACTAGAAAGATTGTGAGCAATCGATCGCTGAAAGTAGAGCGGTGGCGGCCTCTTCAAAAAAGTTTTTGTTCCCTTTGGGATGGCCAATAAAAAGGTTGGATTATTGAATTGGCTGGGTCGACCATGGTGAGATATGTACTGTGTACAGAATGGGCAGAAGAACTTTCTCAGGATAGTTTCTGCTGTAGTCAGGTGAAGTTTATTGGAATGTTTTGTTGGTCAGTGAAGAAATGTGCTTTGCTTTAACACATTGTCAATCTCAATCAGAAAAAATGACTACAGAAGTAAATATCGAACTTTTTTTCGTGGGAAATTCGAACAGGGATCTAATAAGTTGCCATTTCAAAACATAATTTAAAATCTTTTTATTTTTTTATGTATTTCCCTAAATTAGTACATATTAAATCATAAAAATTATCACCGGACAACCCTTTGTCAAAATAAATCAAAATCAAAGAATATGTTGTATAAAGAATTATTGATGAGTTTCCGGATGAAATATGGATCAAATTTAATTGAAATCGATGGTTGTTAGTTTACCACTTTGGCGCTGACTTTTCAACACAAGGCTACACAGAAAAAAAATATGTTAATTTACTCGACACGGAAAAAATGAATCAAATGTAAACTCAGTCGATGTAAATTTGAGATTTGACGTAAACGGTTGAATCACACGTAAAATCATCTTTTTACGTATAATTTGTTGCAAATTTACATCAAATTATATTTAAATTTAAATGTTTAATGACGTGCAAAAGTGTTACATAATAAATGATGTAACATTCGGATTTTTTTTTGTGTGTAGGCTATAGGCTTTAAAGTCACTCGGCAAATGAACTTCTTAATTTAACCTTCTAGGTCCACCTTTAGGTATACAAATCGACTTAAAATCAAATTCTGAGCAAATGTCTGTGCATATGTCTGGATGTGAGTCTTTGCACCGAACAAATTGCACCCCATTACCTCCGAACTGGCTGAACAAGTGCAGACCGTTCTGATTTCATCCAAGTTATGCTTAAAGTTATATTAGCTGAAGTCTGGAAGATTGTGAAACGAGTTATTTTGCCTTCCTCCCCTAATGAGGAAAGGCTATGAAATTACTTGAAAATGAACTTCTTAATTTGACCACTTAGACCCACCTTTATCCCACCCTATCGACACAGAATCATGTTCTAAGCAAATGTCTGTGTGGATGTGTGTAGGTGGATGGACAAAAAAATGTCACTCGATTATCTTCGGATTGACTTTACGGATTTTGACCGTTTTGATCGTATTCGATCCGTCGTAAGGTCCCATAAGTCTCTTTATAAAATCAGAAAGTTTAGTTAAGTACTTCAAAAGTTATGCTTAAAAACGATATTGACAACATTTCAGAAGATTGTAAAAAGGGCGTTTTTTTTATGAAAATCCGTCTTGCTATACATTTTAAGAAAATTATTAAAAAGACCTTTCCAACGGATCTCAGAAATTTGGCTGAAAATATGTTCTGATCTCTCTAAGTGTAAATATAGGTATTCGGTGCCCTCTCCCCGTGCCCATACTTTCACACTTAGGAGACCCGGGAGGCGGAGTCTTGTCGCAAAAAGAACGATACACGCCTGTGGATCCGTTGACGAAACCGCAAGGTTTAAGAGGGCCACATTATAAGGTGTTACGTCGATTCCGTTTTTTCATATGTTCTGATCTCTCATCCGACTCGTCGTTGGTTAGGTAATCGAAAAACCTATCCAATGAGTCCAAACGATTGTAGATCTGACAATCTTAACAAAAGTATAGAGTACATGAAGTTAAATTAGGAAAACATTTGTAGGTTGGACTTTGCTATTTTAGAATAAACATGTGAGAAAGCAACTAACCTTAAGGTAGATTAAGTACCATTTTCAAATTTTAAGAAGACATCGATGTGAGTGACAACGGTTTCTCGTAATTTATTGCACCTTAGTCCGTTAACTTTCTGCTTTCTTCCCGTTTGACGTTGACGTAGCTGTAGTTTTATGGTGTTTTCAACCCATCTCTGTAAATATTTCCAAAACATGCAATATAACCGTCGTGTACCGTGCGTAACGGGTCTCCTCCGAAATAGTTGCTCAAAGTCATAATTTTATTGCGCTCTAACGGACTCTCGCAATCATTTTCCACAACTAACGGGTCACCAGTTTCACTTTCTTTCCAGCAACACAAACCTGTCAATTGCACAAATACAGTCAAATTTGGCGCACAAACACCACCTCAAGGCACAAATATTTGGAATTTTCGGGAACCGCGTTTACGGCGGCCATAAACCCTTAACGATTGGCAGCGACGACTCCGATGACCCCCTGCAATATCCCTTGGGTGCTCAGTTTTGCCGTGAGCTGTAAAGAAATTATGCCTTAAACGGGACAACGGGCTCACTTTTAACCCTTTTCCTTTGGCAAGCCATATCGAGGCACAGGCTCCAGCCGGGAGCCAACGTTTTCGGCAAAAGGGGCCCCCGATCCGCCCTAATCCTTGTGGTAAAACTAACGTCATCAGGAATGGCAAAAGGACCAACGAGATTCCAGGGAAATTGCTTTATGGCGGGGGCGAAAGGGTTAAAGTGAAAGGGTTAAAGGCTTCGTTCCAGTCGAAACCAGAGCGAAATCGCAATTTTGAATTCAAATTTTGTGCCGGCTTTTATGGGCCTGGGGTCTTAAGCTACTTTTGTTTCAACGCAAATTAATTGAGACTTTTTATTTTCTCGGGGCTCCTTTCTTGCGCTGCGGTTGTTTCCACCTCTTTGGTGGGCGGTGAAGCTGGGATTAAGCATATTGAAAACAAATTTTATTGCATCCTGCCCAGGTCGGGGCCTGTTGACGTCCCACGACGCTTCGAGAAGGGGTTTTGGCAGAGCTCTACTAGCTATGAACCGACCGAGCCCGAGCAAACAAAAACACATCCAATCGCAAACAAGGGGGAGGAATTTCCATAAATATTTTCAGTATTTAACGCTACATTATCGGCCTTATTGCCAATTCTGTGCTGCTACTGTGGCCTGCATGACTTTGGGGTGGCGAGAGCTATCATTTGCATGGTTTTCTGGTTTGCTGGCGTGGTGGGGGTCTAAATCCAATTTATTGCCCATGGAAACCTCAAAAAGTTCGTAAAATGGTCCGTTTCCCGCCAAGCAGAAAGCCATGAACATGCCAATTTCTTCGGCCGTAAAATCAGCGCTTACAATTTGTTTGCGGTTACCGCTGATAATCCGTTGATTTATTGGATTGCTGATGAGAGATGGGGTTTAGCCCATTCCCCTAAATGAAGTGACTACGGTAGAAAGAGTGAAACTTTAAATATTGGGAAATTACGTGCTATCTAAATCAATTGAAAGTTATGAAGTTTGTGAATCAACCAGCGTTTGTACAAATATCTGTTGCACTTAAAAATCCCAAATATATTAGAAAACTTCAAAACCCCAAGGAAAGTTTTCCACCTGCTCCTCACCTTCATCGGCACCATCTCGAAGGGTGGTATCCGCAGGCGATGATTTGTTACTTTCTATTATTTATTGTAGTTTTGTCCAGAAAACAACTCCCTTGCCAACGCCGCCTCATCGGAGCTCCCTCAGCGGGATGATATGTCTTATTTGGAGGGACACATTGGGATAAATAAATACTAACCATGGCCACCACAACAACAAAAAAACAACATTCAACCATTGCAGCCGGCCAAGTTAAGGAAAGTCATCGTTGCACAATTAATCACGCAGGATAAAAATATGTTTCGACAGCAGGACCAAACGCAGCTAGATTCTTAAAGATATAGGCTTCAGCGCTTTTGGGTTGTGGAAATTAATTAATTGGGCTACGCTTTTCCTAAAACAAACAAGGATCGTTGCTTTTAAAGAGGGCAGCTGAAAGTTAAAACAACTTTATAATTTTTCTTCGATCTCCCAGAAGCTGATTAGTTAGTTCTAATGAATACCATATCCAGGGTGATAAATGTGATGTCCAAGTGAGCACTGCAAGATTATAAGAATTATGCTACCAATGTACATTTTGAAACTTCTTCAAGCAAAAAGAGCTCTTCGTTCCACACAGTCAGTGGTCCTGTCCAGTGTCAGTTACTTCTTCATAGGGTACAAAAGAGAAAAAATCTCAATTTTGTCATTATCACAGATTACTACCCAAGTAGGAGACAATCAGCACCTTTTCTCCACCCCAAAAAGTCCAAAGAAAACGAGCTGACACCGTCGACTAAATTGACTTGTTCAGGTTGTGTGACTTAGAGACGTTTTCATTTCTATAAAGAAGTTTCAACGTGCAGCTCTACTGAAAAACACCGATCTCACACACAGTCACAGCTTTTCGGTTCGATGCTGTGATAATATTGTCATAAAAACTAATTAGATACGGTGTCCCTTTTTTCCTAGCTGCGTGTTCTCTTTTGTGCTTAAATCCTAGCACTAGTTTGAATGCTTTCGGGGTTTTCTGGAGCGGAGTGTGAATGTGGTGTTAATTTGTAAAAGAAATCACAGGAGGTTATGTTTTTGATTATTTTTTCTTGTAAATTTCAATTGGTATAGCTTACGTTAAGATTTTGATTTTAATTTTAAGTTTTGATGCAATTTGAATTTCAAAATGTTAATAAGCGACCATTATTCAATTCACACGAAATCAGTAAAAGTTGCCTCGAAAACTCTTAGATTTCCGTGAAACTCTTCGATTTCCGTGAAACTCTTCGATTTCCGTGAAACCCTGCTCTATCCAGGTTTTTAAGTGAAAATGGCGTTCGAATTGTGAACGCCCAAATTGTCAAAATCGCGCAGTAGCACAAACATTAGAAAAAAAGTATGGCTGTCATGCCATGGCACACTTTTTTCGTAATGTTGGTACCACTGCGTGATTTTGACATTTCGGGCGTTCACCATTCGAACGCCATCTTCACTTAAAAATCTGGTTAGGGTAATTTTAGACCTTAATCACGAAGTTTTTTGAAAAGCTTCAGAGAAAAAAAACAATAATGTTGATGTTGAAACATAAGGGGTTTGCGTTTATTCTTCACAAGTTATCTAAATTTAAAGGAAAAGTTTGTTTGCTTTTTTAAATATCCATTTCAATTCAAAGAACTTACAGAATTATTTTCTTAAAATTTTTATTATGTTATAATTTTCTCAATTTTATTCTAAACTTTTCAATTTGTTTACCGCCCCCTCTTTAAAGTCGTCCCTGAAATAAAATAAAAGTGCCAACTGTACTAGTGAAGAAAAGTAATTTAAAATCCCCTTTTTCCCCCATTTTTATTATTTTTAACAAGCAATCTGTTGAGTATGAGGATTCCAGTTGAAAATGAGCTTTATGAAAAATTTCATCCCGTTTCCACTTGAACCCAATTTGAAACATTTATTAAAATATTTAAACGGTCACTTCTAAATTTGATCTTAAAAAAACAGAAAATAAAGGATTATGTTCAAAACATATGACATTGAAAGCCATTTTTTTGCTATCCCTTAATTGAAAATGGTTCAAAGAATAAAAAATGCAATCCATTTTCAAAATATCAAGTAAAACTGAAACTTCAAGTTTATTTAGATAAGGAAAAATCACTTTTTTTCAATGATTGCTAACAAAATCGAAACTTTCGAAAAATTGTACCTGTATCCTTCTCTACTTAGTTCAATAAATTACAACCCATGACATTCGTATTTGTGTTTAATTTTTAACATTGCTAATTTTAACACAATGTATGTATTTTTAATAAAATTGGGCCGTTTGAAACAGTTTGCAAAGTATAAAGCCGATGCAAATATTTTTCAAAGTTTGTGTCCCTCGGCTCTGGCCGAGGTCGAGGGGAGGGGGGGCAAAAAATTGAAAAAATATAAAAATTGAAGTAACAAGCCAAAGTATCAACAATTGAATGCAAAAATTGTTTTAAAATGCATTTTCAACTAGTTCAGTTGTTTTGCAAACATTAGTTTTCAAAAAATGTATAATTTTTTTCAGTGTAGTCCTCCTTATCCATACCTACAACATTGCCGAAGACACCAAATCGATCAACAAATTCCTTCAAAAGATACAGATTTTTAAAATTTTTACATCATTTTTGTATGGACAGCTGCCAAATTTGTATGGAAAATTATATGGACAAACTAATGAGGCAAAATGGCTTCTTTGGGCATACCGAAGGCACCAAACAGTTTCAGTCAGATTAAAAAATACAATAAAAATCGAATGACCTAAACCTGAGTGAACTGCTTAAAATTTCACTTCGGATAAACTAGTCAAGAAAAAAAATTCCTTATTTATGATTGTTGAGATTTAGTATGACCCTTAAACTACTCTTAAGTCAGGGGTGCTCAAAGTTTTTGGAGGCCGCGCCGAATTTGAAGCTCAAATGAGATTGCGGGCCAACAAAAAAAGGCTGTTAAAAAAAATAAATTACGTTATTTTAAAGTAAAAGATTACATTTCTGTTATTTAAAAAAATTGTCTTTTCAAAATAATAGAAACCAGAAAATAACGGGTTTCTATTGGTATTTTTGATTTTGTTGTTTCTGGTATTTGAAAAAAAAGTTCTTAGCTGAAAGTACTTGTGTTTTCAAAAAAAAATAAGTTTTGTTTTTATATTTCGAAAATGATGGTGACATTACATGTTGAACAATTCATCTATAAGTTAACTGTGGCTAATGAAAAATCGTTGAGATCCAGAATTTCAACATTTCAATGAAAAAAACTTTTAGAAAATGTTTTGAGCTTTCGTATAGTTAACCTGCAATCATTATTTAAAAAAAAGCGAAACAACATTTATTTATTTCATCGAAAATTCACTAAAATTCAAATTATTTATAATAAACCCAAACCTGCTCAAATGATTTTAAATGCAAAAGAATGCATATTTCAATAATTTCAGCTAAATGCACTTAAATTTCATTTTTGAAAGTTTTTTGAAAATATATTTTTACTCCTGGTTTTTCGAGTCATTTTTTTAATAATGGTGGAGGGGTGGGTTGATCGACGAAAACTTTGTAAAATATTTGCTGCAAACTTGATCCTCCGATTTCCACATTTTATCTGCCTGAATCAGTTGATAGTCAACCAGATTTGTTATCTAACTGTAATGAGTTCGAATCCCTAAGGAAGTGCAATGTAAGTTTGAGGGTCAAAAACTTTCATTTTTGCAGCTATTACAGAATTCTACCTGAGTCAAACTGGAACGTTTTTTTGATATTTCTAAAAATGTTTGATGAAAGTTTTGACGATATTTACCAGATTCACATACATTGAAACGTGTGAAGTTTTTTTTAATTATAAAATATTTTGAACAAATTATTTGTATCCTAGAGTGGGGATCAAAATATTGATAAATCATAAGTCTCTTTTTATTAACAAAAAAATAAAAAAAGATTAGCATATAAAAGCTTAAAATAAACCATAATTTTGAAAAAGTATAAAATCACTTTACAAGTGGTCAACGGGCCATTTTACATGATCATTCAAAATGGGTCCTCGGGCCACAAAATATCACCTCACGGGCCACGTTTGGCCCGCGGGTCATACTTTGGGCACCCCTGTCTTAAGTGATTTAGAATTTTCAAAACCAAGATGGCGGCCAAAATGGCGGTGATGAAACATTAAAAAAATGCAATCAATTTAATTTTGAAGGTAATCAATCATTCAAATTTGACTAAAATGGGGTCGCAAAACACGAATTTGATGTTAAAAGAAAGAAAATAAAATAATGCAATAAAAAATTTGTTCGTTATTCGATTATCCGAACCCCGATACAAACCTTCGAGTCTGGACTGTACATGTTGTTCCCACATCTGAAAAAAAATCTTTATGTCATTTAAAAAAAAAAAATCATAAAATCCATACTTTGCCGCACCGTCCCCTGCCAACCAAGGGAAAAAAAATATTTTCACCAAAATTGAAATGTTTTAATAAAATAAAGTCAGCCATAATCAGCGTGTCGAAACGATCGGTGGACTCTACGGGTTTTCGTCTCTTTCAGCGTTCCTTTCTTTCAACCTCTCTCGATTGATTTCTCTATCCCCGAGTCCTCCTGCCATCGTCGTCGTCATCGCCTCCATTGTCGGGACGCTTTGTGTGAAGTTCGGTGTCTGATCCTTTTTTTTTTTCTTGCTTTACGAGACTCGGGACCCATAATCACCGCAAACGTTCGACTCTTTTGATGTTAAATATTTGTATCGAATTGAGGGTTTTTTTCTGAAACAGTCGGAACCATGATGCCCACTGATGAGCTCCGAAGACTGCGTTTGTTCGCATCCCGGTTGCAGTTAATTGATTTGTTTGAACCATTCGGGAGGACTTTGGCGAGGACCGAGCGGAACTAACGCGGAAAGGACCGAGCTGCAGCAGCAGCAGCAGAGGAGATAAAGATAGCTTCCCGGAGGTCCTTTGGTGGTCTGGAGCAGTCCCAGAGGTCCAACTATGGAGGAGAGGACAGCGGGAAAGCTTTGACACAGTTGGTTTTTCACGGTTATAAGTGACAATTATTGAATTCATTACGGAGGGATTTGGGCATAGAACTGTACCGTCTGGTATGTGGGAGGTTCTGAAAATGCTAAGGTACAATTTGGTAGCCATAGATCAATCCCGTGGAAATTGATTTCTGGATAGATCCTGTCGTAGTTCCTTTTCTCAGATATTCACTTTGGCTAGAATGTATGTAACGAAAGTGCCATAATTGACACTCATGACAAAGTAATCCGCTCAGGTAGATCTCTTATATTCGAGAAAAAAAAATCTCAAAAAAAGTAAAACAAAACACGTACGTTAAACTGAACCTCCCCTTTCGAGCAAAAAGTTCACAAAAACAATCGCTCAAAATTGGAGTCAATATTTCTATGTTCCATAATGACTTCGGCCGATCCCAGGAGGTGTGTCCCCATGTTTTAACGTTAAACCAGGAACAAAAATCTCTGTATATTTTTTTAATTCCCCAAACCAACACCGTTGACAATAAGAAATCATTAGTCGGGCAGCAGATGATGACTTTGTTGCCGGTACAAAAAGCAAGATTTGCTCTCGCCCAAAGGTAAAATAGGGCGGAGTGCCAGCCTCTACCCTGGCTGCTAACAGCAAATCGTTTCTGGTGTTCGGCCTGACAGGGAAAAGAAATGTAAATATGAAAAGGTGAAGAAATCAGATCACATTGTTCGATGCCTCAGCGCACAATGGTGAGAAATTAGCAGTGAATTATGGTGTGGACAACCCCCATGCAAAGCAGTTGCTGAAATTACCTCGAACTGGGTGTAAATTTTCATCAAAAGTTGATAAGACAATGCAAAGTCAATACGCATCAAACAATAACATAATTTGACTCTGAAGCCGTACAGTCTCATAAATTATCGTAGGTCTTTGATATCACCCAAAACTAATAGTTGTTCCCACTTAACTGAGTAGTGGATTTGAAGTAACCGGGTAAATCTTCCTCCGCAGCATACCCCATGGTGTGAGACACCCCATCTCACTTATTGAAGTTAGTTTGCTGTCTTTGCAAAGTGTCGTAAAAACAATCAACTTTACTTATGCGACCCAAATAAATGCTAATTAACGTTGCTTCAGCAAAGTCAACCCGCATCCAGACCTGCCCCCGAAAATCGCCCAAGAGTCAGTCTGTCCGAATGTTTTGTTGAAGATATTCTACCCGGTTTAACTGATCAGGTAAAACAAGTTTGTTTTTAAAAAATAATTTACTTGTCCACTTATCTTAAGTTAGTCAAGTCAAATGATTGAATCATATTTTCATCAATTCATCGAATATCAATCAATTGTCTTGCAACAGCTAAACATTATTTGCAAGTTTTTATGACTGCTTATATTGCATTACAAGGTTCATCATGAATGTCTTTTAAGACCAAATTTGCATTCTTAGTTAAATGTTTATAGAGTTAAACGAATCTACGTTGCAAATTCCACCAAATGGTGGACTATCTCAACTTTATGAAAGTGAAAAATTAAAAAAAAAACGCGGAAAATTACAAAGATAAAGCAGATTTACCAATGCTCCTTTAGGTTGTAATATCAAAATCGATTTTCCAGCGCAGCACTTTTTCAGTTCCTTTTGGGGTCCTAAACAACTCCCCAAAGTTTGGGACTGATTGGTTTAGTCCTCACTTTGCGCAAAGCAATTCAATATTCCATATAAATTTGTATGGGGAAAGCCATTTTTTTATTTTGATATTTATCAAATCCACGTTTCATGCTATATCAAAATCGGATGCTCTAGAATGTGCTCTACAACTTTGCCGAAGAGAGTATGGTGCTAACTTGCTCCTGAAAGAAGATATTGCGTCCTCAAAACTCGTCTAAAACGTGATTTTTGAGCAAAAAAAATTGGCCAAAAATTGCAGTTCAACTGGTCTAAAGAATAACATAACTTTGAATAATTATAGCTTAATTGGATTTAACTTTGTTTTATGCATAAATACATGTTGACAAAATAAGCCTTTAAGTTTATTTTTCATTATTGATTCGGATTATTGATGTGGCAACACTAATTTTAAGAGAAAAGAAATGAAAATTAAAAAATCCGCCAATTATGTCACAACATTTCGCAAACTAAAACAATAACAGGAACTTAATTTTTCAACCATCCGTAAATTTAAAAACGCATTGTTCTGTTTTCATCTTGTTTATTTTTCTTATATTTTTTTTCTTAAAATATTCGTGTTTTGATTTAGGGTTACAAAGATCCCATTTTTGTTTATCCAATTAAGGTGATTTTAACCACTTTAAGAGAATGTTCTAAGTTATTTTAGCAATTCTCATTACAATGGGACTTTCATAAATCAAATTGGAGTAAACTCCCTACCTGATAACACCTACAGAAAACTCATTAGAAATTATAATTCAAGTTCAGTTTACCTGTAATACGAATGAACATTACTGGAATGAACACTAATGATATGAATCTTGTTTTGCAGTATGAAATTGAATATAAATAATTACTAATAACATTCATTTAATATTTTGCTTCTTAACTCTGGCTAAGATTAAGGTTGCAAAATTGATTGAATAATTTATCAGTCATGATTACAGCTATAACACTGCCAATAGTTTGAAAAATATCTTATAATTCATATTTGTAACAATCTGAAATTTGTGTAAAAGTTGTCCAAATTTTACAAAGGCTCAATTAAAAAAACAAGGTTTTCAAAATTTTATCAATGCAAACAGAAACTATCAAATATTTGAAATTGCCTCCAAAATAATGTTTCAATATTGCTTTGACATGTTTGAACAAGTTCAATTAAGTTTGATACCCACACGATTCCCATGAGGCAACACTAATTTACATAATTGAATACTTTTCTTTATGTGCTGAAATATGGTATCGACAATTTACACGATATCTGATGAAAAACATTTACTCCCAATATGAGTAAAAAACTTTTTACACTGTTTGTAACGGTCTTGAAACTTAATTACCAACTCTATTTATGTAATGTCTGAGAAAAGGTAAAGTTATTTATGATACCCAAATAACTCGAATGTGGCAACACTGTTTTTCACGATGGAATACACAAAAGTCCTCTTTGGTAGAATAAAACAAACTATTTTTGGGAAATTTTGAAACTATTTCGGAATATGCCTAATTTAAGCTTCTTTCATTAAAATTAACCAATTCAATGAAAAATAATAAAAAAAATTCTTGTTGTTTTGAATTTTTTAAACGGTCCTTTAAACAAAATTTTCATTTTTTTGCTTTTAGGGTGTTTTAAAAACCCCTTGACTCAAAGCGATTCTAAAAACACCCAAAAAGCAAAAATTGAAAATGTTGTTTACAGGACCTTTTCAAAAAAAACTCTAGAACTACTTTTTGAGCAAGATCCCTTGATACCGAACTGCACACATTCACTCTTAAAACTACCAACCATACCAAAGCCAAATTTAGCATAACCTCAAAACCATTTATTATAACACTATTAATCACACCACGCCATAATGACACCCAGCCGTCATAATTCCCGGTACAGATTGCAGCTGTCGCCTGGCCAAAATGAGAAGGGCGCGCAAAATGCTATTTCTGCTGTTGCCGCTGCACCACACGTTTAAACTAAGTTAAACAAACATTTTCGTACAAAATCACAACCACAGGAAAAATCACCGCAATGCCCTCGTCCTCGTCGCTGGTGATTCAATCAAAATTTATTAACAAAATATTCGCTCCCTCGATGTTTTCGATTCGAAAATTCAAGCTGCAGAGCAGCACCCAAACGGAAGTTCTTACCTCAGAACTATCGAATCGATACTAATACCAACCAACCACCACGCGATTCGCCATTCTTCACCGCGCGCGATCAACGCCTCACCAATACAGCACCAAATACGATGGGGAACGCTCTGATGAAGGAAAAAACTACATTTATTTATTTATATTGAAATTTCTTGTTTGAATCAAAACGTGTAAACAAATTGTACATCTTAACCCCCGACGTTTACAAACTGTTCGACGCTTATTTGGCCAACACCCGGCCAAAGAGCCCGGGACTCGGTGCAGGTCTGTTTTCCGAGGGCGTGGCCAACCCCGCGCGTTGCATCGACGCGATTCAACCAACACACATATCAGCGAATTCAACAACAACAACAATCACGAGCATTCACTGCGCAAGAGCGTAAATTCGCTCCGGAAGGTTCAACGCAAAACTCGCTGCTTCGAAAAGGGAGAGCGAGCGCATTCTTTACCTGACTCTCTTGAGCGTGCGTTTGATGGTGTGCGTGTATACGGCGAGTGCAGTGTGGGCAGAGAGAAGCAGTAAAACCGGGTCCGGCCCCTGATTGGTTGAGGCCTGAAGTTTGCGGGTGCCGTGCAGCGATTGGCTTTGTGGGTTTTCGCCGCATGACTTTGTCGGCCCGGGTTTCGGGGTCGTCGTATAAAAGGCGCCGGGAGGGGAAGTGCATAACCAGTCACGATCTCGCATCCATTCAAGCAACATCGGATTTGGAAACAAGTTTTTTTGGAACGTTTAACAATTTATTGCATTTTTCGAGAGGGAGAGAGTGCGAGAGAGAACGTGAGTGAGAGCATTGTTGGTTAGCTGGATTGTGAAACCAGTTTCGTGGAGACCTTCGGAGCGAACGGATCGTAGTCGGTGCGCTAGTGAAGGAGATAAAGTTGTAAACATTTTACTGGAAAAAACTAAGGGTTTTGCGCCCTAATGAGTGCAAGCAAGTGAAGAGCTGACATTTACGAACAATTAAAAGTGTAGTTGTGGAGTGAAGCATGGTCAACATTGATCCTACCATGATGAATGCGCAAACAGTGTTTAGTGTGGCCAGGGCGCCGCTCAAGACCAACTTTTCGATCAACTCGATCCTGCCGGAAACGGTGATGCAGACATCGCCAGCTCAGACTCCGTCGCCTTCGCCACATTCCTGCCACTCGCCGATCGGATCGGAAGAGCAGGACCATGATCTCACCGATACCGAGTCGGATTTGGATGTTACCGGAACGCCGCCGCCGATGGATTGCAGCAATAAGGAAAAGTCTGACGATACGGAAGATGGTGCCGCGAGCCCCAAGGATGGTGAGAAGAAGGGAAACGAGAAGCCGCCGTACAGCTACAACGCCCTGATCATGATGGCCATCCGACAGAGTTCGGAAAAGCGACTTACGCTGAACGGAATCTACGAGTACATCATGCGTAACTTCCCGTATTACCGTGATAACAAGCAAGGCTGGCAAAACTCGATCCGCCACAATCTTAGTCTGAACAAGTGCTTTGTGAAAGTGCCTCGCCATTACGACGATCCCGGCAAGGGCAACTACTGGATGCTGGACCCATCTGCCGAGGATGTGTTCATCGGAGGATCCACCGGAAAGCTGCGTCGTCGTTCAACTGCTGCCTCCCGTAGCCGATTGGCCGCCTTCAAGCGATCGATGGTGGGCCCAATGTTCCCCACGCTGGGCTATCCTCAGTTCAACCAGTTCCTGTACCCATCGCCTGCCCACGCACAAACCGCCCTGCTGGCCCAGATGTACTCGCGGTATTCGCCGTACGCCCCCAACATGGCACCCAAACCCGGCATGCCACTTCCCCTGCCTCTGCCCGTCGGTGGTTCGCCCTTCGGAATGGACCGACTTCTGGCCGCCGGAGTGCCGCAGCTGCAGCATCCCCAAATCAGCCAGCACCAGCAAGCGCAAGCAGAACTGTACCAAAGACTTCAGTACCAGCAACTCCTGCAACATCACGCCGCCCAAGCTCAGGCCCAGGCCGCCCACATGCAGCAGCTTAGCCCCACCGAAAGTCACCACCAGCAGCACTCACCAACCCTGCCTAACCAGCCGTCCATGATGCACCCCCAGCCGCAAGGTTCCCCGACGGGACCGACGATCTTCAAGCCCATCACAGTCGTGTCGCGACACAGCTGAGAATCGACACCCGTCGCCTCCGAGGATACCTTCTAGTGCAAATATTTATTTATTACAAAGCTAGTAACTAGTACACACACGAGTCTACTTAGAGAGTTCTGCTGCAGACACGACACGACGGCGGCAAACGCCTCACCAGTGATATCTAGAAGCAAGAATAGGGTGGGTTTCAACGGATAGCTTGGAACGTGCTATGGTAGTGACTTAATTTGTCTCACAAACGCGAATTATGTTTTTTTCCGTGAAAAACAACTGTTGAGTAACTGTGACTTTTATTATGATTGTTGACGAACCGGTCTTTGTTGCAATTGTAAGCTGTAGAAACCAAAACGCTGTAAATAATTGTAAATTCCCTGCAAACGAAAAAGTATTAGCAATTTTTCTAGTAGTTAAGCGCAAGTATATAAATTATATTTTTCCCAAAAACTGAAAAGAATCAAATCACGAAAATATAAAAAATCACAAATTTTAAACATAACCTCTCAAATCTTCTCACTCCACCACAAAAAGAAAAGAAAAACTCCCCCTTTCTCGAACTTCGCTGCGCAACAAGTGGCTCGTAACCCCGAATTTTCCGCCAAATTAAGTTCCACTTCATCACGGCTGTATCTGTTATCTGTTCGTCGACGGGGAAAACCCCCCCTGCTGCAACCAAGTCACCCCCAACTTCGTGGGAAATTCTCTCCCCTAAAGATGTTAAGCCTGATGGTTGGCAAATAAAACCTTTTAAGGGGCAGATGGTTTGGGGACCAAGGACGCTGGTCCCCGCCGAAACCGGATGGTGAAAAATGACGCGTTTTATTTTGACAGCAACCACTCACATTAATTATGTGAGCGAGCCCTTTTTGCAGCAGCAAAAGTTTTGTGTGTTGTGTGGGAAGGAAATGGAAATCGGAAAACAAAAGAGGCCCCCGACGCAATTATGCTCCTGGGAAGAGAATGAATTGAGGCACACGGGAGTTAATGGAGTTTTGCATGGAAGCGGCGAGGGATAAGTTGAGGACTTCTTTATGTAATGAAAAGATTACCGTTGGGGACAGAAAACTGGCGGGTTGATTATTTTTTTCGATTATTTTAAGAAAACACTTAGGTGGCGTATTCACAAATACAAAAAAATTTAAAATCCAAAATAACATTTTATATTTATTTTAAAATTTCTTTTGATCTTCGCATTTCAAAACTGCACATTATTTTTTTGCGAATTGATTTGGCTTTATTTTTGTATTTGCATTTTTCGTCTGATCTAAGTCGAGGGGGGGGGTCCAAAAAAATATAAAAATTGAAATTATAACCCAATGTTACAACAATTGCATGAAAAAAGTGCTTTTAAATGTATTTTACACTAGTGCAGTTGTTTTCCAATCATTAGTTTTCAAAATATTTATGTGTTGAGGGATTTTTTTTATCGGGGGAAAAAAGTCTTTTCGGAGGCTGTTCATTGGTATTACATAAGACAATCAAAATTTTGTTAAAGGAGTTTAAACATGCTAAATATCATTATAAACTCAGGAAAATGCATTTTTAATGTTCTTCAGTTGATTTAACTGTTATTTTCATTAAAAAATTTAAGTTTTTCGAAAAAAAAATTGGGCACCCTAAGACATAATAAATGAAATATTTACAACGGCCTTACAGCTTTTTAATAATAATTTAGCTAATTATTATTTAGAAATCTGTCCATTTCGAACAACGTCGAGCTATTCGGAGAAAACGCGTTTTAATGTTTGACATGTAATAAACAAAAACTAGAGCACGCAATGTAAACAATAACATATAAGTTTGTTTTGTTATTTTGTTATCATTTATTAAGGAAAGAAAATGATTGTAAAATCAACACATGCATACATTCGCCAAAATTTTTTTTTTATTTTGCTTTCAAGATTTTTTGTGAGCTGATTTTGAATAATAACAAATTTTGAGATTGCTTAAAAATAATACAGGTTTCAACCATACACAAAATGCATACATGAAAATTAGTTTAAAAACATGAAGCCTAAGATATTTTACTTTTAACCAGTAGAATTATTAGTGTAATAAAAAGAGTTTTGTTTCAATATCAGTTCATTGTAAAAACATGATTATGCGTTTTAATTTTTTTTCAGGCCAAACACACAACTATAATAGTAAAAGGCACATTTACTGTTAACCCCTTCGTCAAACAAGCCAGGCAGTTCTTCAAACATATTTGCTTATTATTACCATTATTGCAATCATACAACCAAATAATTTTCTGGTGAGCCCCCAACTCCACCCCCCGTTTTTGAGGCAAATATTTGCTACCATCCAATATTTGCTGATTTTGAACTCAAACTTTTATAACCTACCCGTCGTGTAACCCGTAACCACACACACGAACGCACGCTACCCGTGGTAGTGAAAAACTAGAAGGCAGGCCTCATTAGAGTCACTACCGACCCTTTTTCGCATCGGGCACCACTCTTTTTCGGAGTCACATCTGGCAATAAAATCTGGCTGAGCCGCGGGTAGATACTATGCCCCTCTGGTCGACTGCGATTTCCATGTGGCAACACTAGTTTTGACTTTGCTAATGCGTTTTATGGCAGTTGACTTTTGCAGGCTATTGGCAATGAAATTTATTCCGTTTCATATGCAAATCGAACCATAAAAATGTATGCTTCTATGTTTATTGTAGCAATAATAAAAAGGTTAACTTTAAAATTAGCCTCCTATTCATCAGATATTTTGCACATAATTTCTAAGTAACCTAACTCATAAACCATGCTTTCCTATAAAATTACTCACGACAACACTAGGGAAATACCTTTGAGTTGTTTTCATATCATCCGAAGAACTCATGCTCACAATCGGGCAACACCAAAGTCGTTGGTTCATTATTGTCGTATAATTCACTGAACTGTTGAACTTGACATTCATCGCATCGGTCAACCCCAAAAAATAAGCTTTAGTCGTAAAAAACAGAACTTCATCAGGCCACACCAACATTTCACAATTTTTTTGTTAATTTCCATGTTGCCAAAAGTAATGATCATCATAAAACATTTAAAAAAAGTCAAATTCAAATTTTAAGGGGAGGTGATAAGTGATTAGCATCATTTCATCAGGCAACACTAGTCGTAAGGCTGACCTCTCATGTGGCAACACTAATGACATCAAGCGTACAGGTACAGTGACCTGTACGCTTAAAAAACGTTCATCGCATCGGGCAACTCCATGTGGAGTTGATCAGGTAGATCGATTAGTATTTTTTTCATCGAGCAACACTAACTCGTGACAACTGTTTTTTCTTTCATCGGGCAACACTAACTCGCGACACTGTTCCTTAGTTTATGTTTTGTTTTTTTTTTTTTATTAGAAAAATATAATAACGTATCTTTTTGAAAATATATTAGACAAGCATTAATTTAAAATTGAAAAAAATTAAATTAATAAAAACTTACAATAAAAAAAAGCAATCTGTTATTAGAAAGGCTATAGAAATGGCATTAGTTAATAGAAATAATAAAAACAAATGCTGGTAAAATTTTATATTCAAATAACATAATTATTATAAAATTTACTAAACTTCTCAACTTTCTCATCTGACAACTCCACGAGGGTTTCCAAAGTTGACTTTCGCATCGGGCAACACCTTTTTCCTTGAAATCGCAATATGTGAGCTATTTAGTCCAGGTAGTACATTCATCTTGATTCGCATCTGGCAATACTAGTCCAGGTATGAGTGCACACATTTAGGCTTCATTCATCGGGCAACACTAGTCTTGCGGAATGAGGCATCGGGCAACCCCAAACGCCTTAAAAAATGGAAGCCATAAAAAACAGGAAATCGGGCAACACTACAGAACTTGTAAACATATTTTATTGCATACATAAAATCGTTTAAAAAATAAAGGGGCGATTAAAAGTGGTTAACTTTTTCTCATCGGACAACACTACCGAAAAATACTCGAATTTACTTCTTTGAAGTATTTTTAATTCTCAAAACTATTTTGAATGGTTTATATATGGTGATTGTAAATAAATTTTAGTTTGATTTCCAGGTATTATTCTTTAGCTAGCTGCATCTTCACAACAGCTCTATGTTCAAAATTCAAAATAATGTTCAATTTAAAAAAAGTGGTATCACATCTAAAATTTTAGAATCACAAAAAAAATCTTGACTTAACTTGTAAACATATTTTATTGCATACATAAAATCGTTTGAAAAATAAAGGGGCGATTTAAAGTGGTTAACTTTTTCTCATCGGGCAACACTACCGAAAAATACTCGAATTTAGTTCTTTGAAGTATTTTTAATTCTCAAAACAAGTTTGAATGGTTTATATATGGGGATTGTTAATAAATTTTAGTTTGATTTCCAAGTAATATTTTTTTGCTAGCTGCATCTTCACAACAACTCTTTGTTCAAAATTCAAAACAATGTTCAATTTAAAAAAGTCATCTAAAATTTTAGAATCACAAAAAATCTTGACAGTTAGATTGAAGTTAACATATTTTTTTCCTATAATTAATTCATTCGTTTAGATGTGGGCTAAGTAACAATCGAATTTCTGGGATTATATTTGACAAACGATTAATGTTATCGGATAACACTAATTCATTTGTGATTTTTTCACTGAATTCATTTTCAACGGTTAATTCATTTTGTAACAGGTACATTGTAATGTTCCACCGAGTAACGCTACCTACTAGTTGTGAAATAAATTCCTAATTGGAAAATACTTAATTCCGAAAATTTTTTTTTCTCATTTGAAAAACTGTTAAAGATAAATAGGAGAAGTCCTTTATGGTTAGTCCCTGTCAAGTTATTAAGCTGCGACGATTCCTTTTCAGTAATCGCGATTACCTTCGATTAAAAGAATTTGTTTTGTATTCCTATGTTTTGTTTTCAGAAATATTTTTAAGAGTATATGCAATATTTTGAGAAATCTGGCAAAAAATCACTCGCATTCACTGCAAAGTTACTTCCAATTTTAATGTTTACTTCATTTTGCCTGTTGCCTAAGCAATATGGAACAGTAAAATAATAAGTAAAAAATCACAAAAATAAAAAAAATGGAAAAAGCTGTTATGGATTCAATAGATTCAAAAAGTTTTGAAAATTTACATACAAAAAATCAAAAAATGAACCCAAGATTCAAAAGTAATTTGGTGCTTTCCCATGTTTTTTTTGTGGAAGTTCCACATTTAACCCGTTTTGAGATCAGTTTATGATTTTTAAGCTTAGTAACAGTGTTTTTTTGCAAAATTCTTCATATGTTTTTATTGAGTTAAAATATATTTTAAAATACTTTAAAAAAATTGCAGTGGCATCCACCGAGCAATAAAGTCATATGTGTCGATTGAGTGTGGTGAAGTTCATAATCTACTTTATTCTTGATCCCTTTTCCTAGATCAACACAGTAGTCCCAAGACTCGTCCTTGCCTCGACAAGTTCAGGCAGCTAATAAAGTTCAAATATTTGCACAGGATTGCCATCCAAAGCCAAAGGAATTAGAACGGGCTAAGCAAACGTTGCACACATTTTGACCCTTTTTTTCTAGGGGGTATTATCAACCACAAAGGATTTTAATTAGTGCAGATAAGATTTGCTCCGGTCAGGTAATGCCTATTGGTTTTGGTTGGTTAAGGCATGCGACTTTGCTTCATTCTGGGTTTTGCGAAAGTCTTCTTATATTTAGAGCTTGAATTCAGAAATAAAGTGAAAACTAAACTTCTGAAGCAAATTTTGAACAAAATAGGTACATAAATAATTTCATGCAAATTCGCCCAAAATTCAATTAAAATCTAATCATAATAAAGTCAATTTCCCGCGACTCCAGAAGCCGTTCATCTTAACCGGACGGAACATAAAACATTTGTCCGTCACCTTGCGTACACAAACCATCCATCAATCACGTTGATCTCAACACGATTCAAATTTGTGTGCATTTGTGAGTGCGTGTGTGTGGAGATGAGCCGCCACGATTTGCTCATTCCCAAGATTTATGCTCGCTCACTCACTCACTCTCTCGCTGGCTCAGTTTCGTTCTTTCTCACACTCTCAACGCCGAGTGTGATCGCGATCTCATTGTTCTCATAATTTATTTAATTTTCATATCATCTTTCGTGAGTAATGGCCCGATGTAAAATAGCACGCAAAGTGTTGCGAGGTGATGCTTTATCAAAATAAGATTAACGAAAGCGCAGCTCTTCCGGAAACAATTAAGCTCATTCCATTAGACCATCTCAGATAGATTTGAGTGGAATTAAAATGTTATCAAAGCGAATAAATCATCACAAGGGAATCAATTAATAACGCATGTTTATATCCTCCCACAAAAGTGTGTTATGACTTCATCTTCCTCCTACTTCTTGGGCTTTGTTTTGGGTCGGGATCGTTTCCTGTTGTTAGGGTGAGAATCCTGTGCTGTGCAAGGAGCTGGGAATATCCTGTTTGTGGAGGGTGGGTGGTTGAAATTAAGGTATCACTCGGATAAATGTCCTAATTATGGGGTTTCTTTCTGAACTGGACGAAATTTGAATTGATGAGGCCGGAATCGACGGATGTTGGTCGATTCCAAGCAAGGAGCCCTAATGATTGATAATGGAACCAAAACTTTAAACTTCAGTTTGAGGTTTTGTGGTTAAAAAAATAGAAAATAATGAGTAAATCTTAAAAATCTTTAAATTGATGGTGTCGCTTCGAATGTTTTTTTTTAAGTTCATGTCCCTGGTTTGTTTTTGAGTTTCAAAATATCAAAGACCAGTGCTCTAAAATTTGTCACGAATGATTTTTGTTTCTTAAATACAATTTAATGCGATTCTGAACATAATCGTATTTATCTAAATACACTAAAATTCATCAACATGCATACTGCAAAATGCATTTGTATTGTTTTCATGAGAAAATCAAATTGAAACAAATGCTTAATTTTGATTAAGGATTCGAGCCAGGAGGTATCAACGTAATGAATACTTATCCCCCACATTTTAAGAACCTTGTCTAGAATGGCCAGGCATGCTATTTCACTAGTGAAAGTTGTTCTTTTCAATACTAAAAGTAACATTTCTATTTTTTTAAATTTAAGCGGTGAATTTACATAAAACCTGAAAGTTTGATTTAAAATTCCATACAAAAAGCTTTTTTTTTTTTAATTGAGCAGTTTTCTACAAAATTGGTCTTTTTTCTTCAATTTTAGTTTTTGTATTTTTTAATCCGACTGAAACTTTTTTGGTGCCTTCGGTATGCCTAAAGAAGCTATTTTGTATCATTAGTTTGTCCATAAAATTTTCCATATAAATTTGGCAGATGTCCATACAAAAATGATGTATGAAAATTCAAAAATCTGTATCTTTTGAAGGAATTTTTTGATCGATTTGGTGTCTTCGGCAAAGTTGTAGGCATGGATACAGACTACACTGAAAAAAATGATACAATTTAAAAAAAAATTGGTGATTTTTTTATTTACAGTATGTAAAAAAAGTATTTACACCCCTTGAGCACTATGCACATTTTGTGATGAAACATGTAAAAAAATTAAAGTTTGACAGGAACCTAGTACTACGTTTTGTTCAGAAACTCATGCCAAACATTTTGCTACAAACAGCTCATGAAAAGATGATTTCTATAAAAAGTTATATAACAAATACTATTACGAAAATAAAAAGGTGCAAAAAAGTTTGTACACCTTTCGAAAAATTATCATAAATAATGTTATTTGTTGACAAATCACCATAAATCCAGTCTCTCAACTCCAAATAGGCATCCTTGACTGATTAAAAAATAATTTGGATTGAATATAAAGTTTACTAACTACTTAGTATAAAAGTTTATATAACTCTGGAAATTCTATATAAAACTTATCTAAACTTAATTTTGCAAACTTTTAATTCAACTAAATGTCAATATATTACCATAGAATTGCTAAATAAACATTTTGGAGTGGGTATAACACCGTTTTGGGGTATTTGTATCGATAGAATAGATTTTTCGTTGGAATTTCGTACCAACCCGGAATTACGTCGTCGGAAAATCCGCCGGCATCGAACCGGTCCACAATTCTTAAGTCAACCTATGTGGCATCGGAAAGGGCATAAAATTTCCGATCTTTTGATACCCATACATCTAGGTTTTCTATAAAACCCACGTTTTTAAATACCTGGGCAAAAGTAAGTTTGATCCACGAGAACAAAAATTACGAAATTCCATACATTTTTGGCAGATTGCTCAAACAAAACCATAACAACGTTTTTACCTAGGTATTTAAAATCGTGGGTTTTATAGAAAACCTAGATGTATGGGTATCAAAAGATCGGAAATTTTATGCCCTTTCCGATGCCACATAGGTTTACTTAAGAATTGTGGACCGGTTCGGATGCCGGCGGATTTTCCGACGACGTAATTTCGGGTTGGTACGAAATTCCAACGAAAAATCTATTCTATCGATACAAATACCCCCAAAACGGTGTTATACCCACTCCAAAATGTTTATTTAGCAATTCTATGGTAATATATTGACATTTAGTTGAATTAAAAGTTTGCAAAATTAAGTTTAGATAAGTTTTATATAGAATTTCAGAGTTATATAAACTTTTATACTAAGTAGTTAGTTAACTTTATATTCAATCCAAATTCTTTTTTTAATCAGTCAAGGATGCCTATTTGGAGTTGAGAGACTGGATTTATGGTGATTTGTCAACAAATAACATTATTTATGATAATTTTTCGAAAGGTGTAAAAACTTTTTTTGCACCTTTTTTTTCGTAATAGTATTTGTTATATAACTTTTTATAGAAATCATCTTTTCATGAGCTTTTTGTAGCAAAATGTCTGGCATGAGTTTCTGAACAAAACGTAGTACTAGGTTTCTGTCAACATTAAATTGTTTAGATGTTTCATCACAATATGTGCATAGTGCCCAAGGGGTGTAAATACTTTTTTTACATACTGTAACTAAAACTTGATTTGCAAAAAAACACTATTTTTATTTTTTGATATGATTTAGAGGGCCAAACATTCAATATTACGCCTTTTTAAAAGGTTAGTCTTGGTTTAAAAATTTTGAAAAAAAATGTTTTCGAAAAGATCGGTAAATTACAAATGTTTCATATATTAACATTGAAAATCGGACCATTAGTTGCTGAGATATCGACAAAAAAAATGGTGGGTTGTTTGACTTAGAAAACATCAATTTTCCTGTTTTTAAACCTTTGCATTGCAATATCTCAGCAACTAAAGGTCGTATCAACAAAGTCCAAAAAAGCAAAATATAGAAAATTTTCTCAGCTTTTCAAAAATATTTTTTTCAAAAGTGTGCAAACATGTGCACTATTTAAAAAAATGAAAAACTGCGACTATTTTCAAAAAAGTTACCTAAAAATGGCTATAACTTGAAAACGGTGCACTTTATCAAAATTTCACTAAAGTACTTTTTGATTGCAAATTTGATTTTACATCGAAAAATGAAGTTGAAATTTTTTTGCGACCAATATTTCGATTTTTTGAAAAAATCATATTGATTAAAAAATTCATAACTTGGTCAAAGATTTTTTGCACAACCTGGAAATTTCTGAAAAGTTGGCATTTGATGTCCTCTAAAACATATCAAAAAATTAAAAATTTAAAAATAGTGTTTTTTTGCAAATCAAGTTTTAGTGATAAAAAGTTAAATAAAAAAATCACCCATTTTTTTTACAGTGTATCATTTTTTTTTCAGTGTAGTCTGCATCCATACCTACAACTTTGCCGAAGACACCAAATCGATCAAAAAATTCCTTCAAAAGATACAGATTTTTGAATTTTCATACATCATTTTTGTATGGACAGCTGCCAAATTTGTATGGAAAATTTTATGGACAAACTAATGATGCAAAATGGCTTCTTTAGGCATACCGAAGGCACCAAAAAAGTTTCAGTCGGATTAAAAAATACAAAAAAAAAATCAAATGACCGAAATCCTAGAGAACTGCTGAATTGCAAAAAATGTTGTAAGCGACTCGTTGCAAAACTTGTTTTTTCAGCACTCGTCGTATTTATCCATCTCGGTAAACTTCGTTGGATAAATGTACGACTCGTGCTTAAAAAATCTTCTTTTTGCAACGTGTTGCAAGACTGTTTCATCAAAAGTAGCAAAACACTGCCTTCAGACTTTCTGTTCCATAGTGATTCTACTGCCCATAGTTATGAAACATCTGACATTAACTGATTATTTCGCAAAAAAAAACTATGCGTTTCCTAAACGTTTTACGAATTATATAAAACAACAGTGAAAATCTATTAATAGGATACTCATGAATAGTTTTAGAAAAAAAGAATATCGGAATTCGGCGCATTAATTGTACATATCCCAAGTAACAAGTGAAATGCCTTATATTCTTATATATTTTTATAATAGTTTTAAAAAATGCTACAAAGTTTTACTATGACTTTTATTAGAACCTACTGGTTTCATTGACACAACACTTAATAACACAGTTCAACAAGATTTTGTCTCTGAGACGAGTATATGTGTTCCTAGTAGAATTTTGCCTGCTGAATCCGAATCCGGGTCCAGAATTGCTCCAAATGGTCCCAATTTTGAGATACACCCGTTTGAAATGTTAGTTTAGGTCAAAATTAGCTACTTTGTCGACTATTTTACAAAAGAACTATTGAATAAACAACTGAACCAATACATGTATCTTATAGTTCACGTTTTCTCCTTTCTGAAACACCCCTGGTTTTTAAAATTTGATTGTTTCTACGCATATTTATAGCCATTTTAAAATTATATTTTCAGTTGGTTCTCATTCAAGTTTTTCCAACTTGCATGCAAGTCATTTTATGCTGGGATATCAATAATAAAAATCAAAAATGCTTTGCAGAACGTTAAAAAAGTATGTCTCGGTAATCTAATTGATCATATTTCATGTAATTTTGTCTGCTGAATCCATTCCTATCATTAGATTTTTTCAAAAAGGTCAGCTTTTTGAGTAAAAATTGAATTTTCGATGATTTTTTCAAAATAAAATCTATTTTATGCTAAAGTATGACTCAGAGATGACTAAATGTCGATGTCTCGTCAGTCTTATTAATCACTTTTAATGTATTTTTGTCTGCTGAATCCATTCCCATCATTAGATTTTTTCGAAAAGGTTAAGTTTTTGAGTAAAAACTGAATTATCGATGATTTTTTCAAAATAAAATCTATTTTATGCTAAAGTATGACTCAGAGATGACTAAATGTCGATGTCTCGTCAGTCTAACTGATCATTTATAATGTATTTTTGTCTGCTGAATCCATTCCCATCATTAGATTTTTTCGAAAAGGTCAAGTTTTTGAGTAAAAATAGATTTTTTCAAAATAAAATTAATTTTATGAGCAGTTCTCTTCGAAATCGGCCGATATGGACCATTTTTATTTGTTGTATTTTTTTATTTGGCTCAAACTTTGTGGGGCCTACCCTATGACCAAAGAAGCTATTTTGTGCCATTGGTTCACCCATACAAGTCTCCATACAATTTGGGCAGCTGTCCATACAAAAATGGTACGTAAAAATTTAAACAGCTGGAAATTTTGAGTGAATTTTCTGATCAATTTGGCGTCTTCGGCAAAGTTGTAGGTATTTTTAAGGACTATTAAGAAAAAAATAGGTACACGGAAAAATTGCTGAATTTTTTATTAACTTTTTTTAACAAAAACTCAAATTCCCAAAATACGTATTTTTTGATTTTCGAGATTTGTTATATGTTTTAGAGCACAAAAAACCTCATTTTTTGAGCCATAGATAAATATGGTCAAAAAATCTGCCGCCAAGTTATGAATTTTTGAAAAAAATGTGATTTTGGAAAAAATCGAAATTTCATACAACACGAAATTAGACCTAATCATTTTATGTTAAATTTGATTTGCAATCGAAAAGTACTTTACAGATTTTTTGATAAAGGACTCCGTATTCGAGATATAGTCACCCAAAGTTTGATTTAAGCGAAATATTTGCAGTTTTTTTGATTTTTAAAAATATTGACCATGAGTGACTTTTTCTAAAAATATCATTTTTTAAAAGATTCTGATCTTCGATTTTCTATGAAATTGTCAAAGAGACATAGAACAGCGGTTTAAACAAAAGAGAGAAAAATTGAGGTTGTCTAAATCTTACCCAAAATCCCCATAATTTTATAATGTCGATATCTCAGCAACTTATGTTCCGATTTTCAATGTTAAAACATAAAACATTCTTTACGAAAAAAATCCGATCTTTTCAAAAACAAAATTTTCAAAAAAAAATCAAGAATAACATTTTTAAAGGGCGCAATATTGAATGTTTGGGTGGCTATATCTTGAAAACGGAGCCGTTTTTCAAAAATCTGTACTTTTCGATTGCAAATTAAATTCAACATAAAAAATTAAGTCAAATTTTGTTTTGTATGAAATTTTAATTTTTTTTCCAAAAATTACTGCCTTTTCAAAAATTCATAACAAGGCGGCAGATTTATTGACCATACTTCTCTATGGCTCAAAAAATGGGGTTTTTTGTCCTCTAAAAATTTTCAACATTTGGGAATTTGAGTAATTGTAAAAAAAAATGTTAATAAAGAATCCGGCAATTTTTTTCCGTGTACCTTTTTTTCTCAATAGTCCTCAACAACTTAACAACTTTGCCGAAGACGCCAAATTGATCAGAAAATTCACTCAAAAGTTCCAGCTGTTTAAATTTTTACGTACCATTTTTGTATGGACAGCTGCCAAAATTGTATGCAGACTTGTATGGGTGAACCAATGGCACAAAATAGCTTTTTTAGTCATAGGGAAGGCCCCCACAAAGTTTGAGCCAAATCAAAAAATATAACAAAAAAAAATGGTCGAAATCGGCCGATTTCAAAGAGAATTGCTCATAAAATAGATTTTATTTTGAAAAAATCATGGAAAATTCAATTTTTACTCAAAAACCTCACCAATTTGAAAAAATCTTATGATGGGAATGGATTCAGCAGACAAAAATACATAAAAAATGATCAATTAGACTGACGAGACATCGACATTTAGTCATCTCTGAGTCATACTTTAGCATAAAATAGATTTTATTTTGAAAAAATCATCGATAATTCAGTTTTTACTCAAAAACTTGACCTTTTCGAAAAAATCTAATGATGGGAATGGATTCAGCAGACAAAAATACATTAAAAGTGATTAATAAGACTGACGAGACATCGACATTTAGTCATCTCTGAGTCATACTTTAGCATAAAATAGATTTTATTTTGAAAAAATCATCGAAAATTCAATTTTTACTCAAAAAGCTGACCTTTTTGAAAAAATCTAATGATAGGAATGGATTCAGCAGACAAAATTACATGAAATATGATCAATTAGATTACCGAGACATACTTTTTAACGTTCTGCAAAGCATTTTGATTTTTATTATTGATATCCCAGCATAATATGACTTGCATGCAAGTTGGAAAAACTTGAATGAGAACCAACTGAAAATATAATTTTAAAATGGCTATAAATATGCGTAGAAACAATCAAATTTTAAAAACCAGGGATGTTTCAGAAAGGAGAAAACGTGAACTATAAGATACATGTATTGGTTCAGTTGTTTATTCAATAGTTCTTTTGTAAAATAGTCGACAAAGTAGCTAATTTTGACCTAAACTAACATTTCAAACGGGTGTATCTCAAAATTGGGACCATTTGGAGCAATTCTGGACCTGGATTCGGATTCAGCAGGCAAAATTCTACTAGGAACACATATACTCGTCTCAGAGACAAGAAACATTTGATTTTTTGTTGAACTGTGTAATAGGTTTAAGATTTCTTAAAGATAATGTTAAGAATTCATTGTAGAGTTTTAATTTGGTTTTATTCGCAACACTTTAAGCTATCTTGAAGAGATTATTGTGTTGCTTATTAACATTAACGAGCCTGCTTTAAATCGGTTCCGTCTTCAAATAGCATTTATACATTCCTGTTAGATTTAAACTGTCACTTCGACTTATCGATTTGAGTAACGCAAAACTCACCTTTTTTTTTTTTTGCCGTGCCGCGGACATGGATAAGTTTGAGGAAAAGCTGAGGCAGGTTTTGGCACATTTGGGAATTAAGGATGGGGTTTCGATGCAGTTTAAACGGAGCGGGGACATTAGTGGGAAGATTCTGTTTACGCTGGTGGCCACGGGAGTGATAATTGCGCGGTTGAATTGGATGAGGGGTATCCGGAAACGATCGGTTTCATAAGCAGATGAAGCGAGCCAAGTTTACGCGGTGGATCCAGTGAATGGAAGTCAGGGTGTTTTCTTCAAAAACGTCGCTGGTCGCTGGGCAGGATATGATGTAATTTGTCGATAATTTGGAGGCACCGGATCGGCTAGGGGCAAAGGTTCCCAAATGTGCTCTACTGCTGGGTTCCCCTGGGAGTGGGAAGACACTGTTGGCGAAGGCAGTGGCCACCAAGGTGCAGGTTCCATTCCTCAGCTTAAACGGATCGGAGTGTATCGAAATGAACGTCGGAATAAACCCTGAACCAGTTTTTAGTAGAATTGGATGGAATGGCGTCTAATGAGGACGTCCTCATGCTTGGTTGACATTTGAAAAACTGAAAAACTTTTGAGTTTTAACAAATACTGTTATAAATGTTCATGGTATACGAAAAGCAATCAGTAAAACTTTAACACCTTAAATTTCTCTGGAATAAAACCCATCAGATTTAATTCTATGTATTGCTACGCATAACCACTGACAGCTGCGCTCGAAGATTGATTGGTGCCCTTTGCAAGTGTTTCCTATTTTTTTCTGAAATTAACTGTTTAAATCTATTAACATTACTATTTGTTATATTCTGTCTATTGTGCTGGTGAGATAAAGGTACAAATACGCACAATTTGGTAAAAGTTTGCGATGATTACAATGTGAAAGTGATGATTTGTACAGCGTTCATCAACCTACATGAAAAAGTTGTGTTTATTTTTCATCAAGTGACCAGATGAGTGTTTAATTTTGGATGAGTTATTCGAATAAATAAATACCTTTGAAATGCAAGCCTGTGTTTTTTTATGCAGTTATTTTGAAATTCAAGTTGTCCACCACCGATGGCGATCTTTTTGCAGCTGAGAAAACACGCATGCGCTACGTCCCCGCCTTGTGCGATTTGATCTTGATGAAAGCCATGATAAATTTTGTTGGATCTGATTAAAGCCGTTGTAAAACTTTTATAAATCTTGTAAGTCTTGGCAAGTTTTGAGCCACTCCTGTTCAAGAAGGAATGGGTTTAATGTAGATTTAAACAAGAACGTTTATATTTCATGAACTTCGCCATGTTGCTGGAAGGTGCGAGCAGCCGAAAAGCGTAGCCATATTGAATTTGGGAGCAACAATATGCAAAAAACATTGTTTTTTGAAAAAAAAAATCTTGACTTTTTATAGTGAATCGGAAGTGCGCATATTAGTTTTTCGAGCTATTTTTGAAAATTATTCGATGAAATAATGTTGGCATAACTATCACGGTTCATTTTATGTTGAAACTCAACTCATTTGTGGTACTAATACAAATATTAATAATTTGAAGTCAAATAATTTTTATCTGCTATCAACCTTTTGTATTTGCATGTAGGAATAATTGCTTTCAATCAAGTAAATTAGAAAACTACTCAGTCTATCATGAAGGCTTTTTGGTTTGCTACAAATACCAAAACATAAATGCTTTATGTTTTGTTGAAGGATTCAAGAATACGCACAGACTAAAAGAAAACCTTAATCCAAACCAAACAGTTTTACTCTTGTTTTGAAGAGATCAATAAAGTTTTAATAAAACACACAATAAAATTTGTACGTCTCACGATGCTCCTCAATAATACTCTGGACAACCTCCTAAAATAGTCCATTTTGGTTTTAATGTTGATTTAACTCGCTTTTAACTCAGCATGTAGGACTAAATGGCATTTTTTTGAAATTTTCTTGGGAACTCTACAGAATCTCTTTGAAACTATTACAAAACTAAAGTTGTTACTTGGGATAGCACCATGCGTCTCCACCATAATGTACTCGGAACTTATTTCGATGGAGAAGCATGGTACTTTTCGTCTGAATGATGTGAATGAACTTGCTCGGCAACGGTTTAATATTACTGATAACAATGAATACAAGTACTTAATAATCACTGGTTATCATACATTCTACCATAATAAAGAAAGAAATTACGGCAGGTTTAATTTCTATGAAAGAAAACAATTATGAGTAAATATTAAATTGCACTGATTTATAAGGCACAGCTGTTATCAGATCAAAAACTTTCCACAAACCTAAACCAAGAGTAAATTACCCCGAAAATGCGATGAATCTTTCTGGCAGTCGTGTCAGTTCATCGCAATTCCGACGTGCTCCGCGCAGATGATTATTATAAACTCGTTGAGTTTAATTTGTTTTGTATGCAAACAAACGTAAATAAAGCAGCTTATTATCCAATTTAGCGCGCGGCTTGGCCTGGAGATGACAAGATGCTTTCACTAGGCAAACGACACTGACTTGACCGGGACCGGCTGCTGGCGATGAAAAGATTGAGCAAAAGTGACGAGCTGCGGCTTTATGGTTCCCGTTGAGCGCTGGTGGCCACAAACGAACTGTTTTGATACATCTTTTGTTAGCTTCAATTTAGGGCTATTCCAGGTCTAATCTATTTTACAATTTTCTTATTTACGACAGCATAAACATGTCGCAAGCGAGCGAAAAGTGGGAACGAAATCGATGCCCCGATGCTGGACAAGTACGCGATACATCAGCCCCAGCGCAAGCTTCTGGGAAGTTGAGTCACTTTAGAGTTGATTTAACAAGAATTCCTCTACGCAGCAGCAGCGTGTGTGTCGTCTACTGGCGGCGGCACAGTGACTTGTGAGGGGGCTTAATAAGGATGACGACTGCGAGAAGAGATGATTATTATGAAAGACGTTTCCCTTGAACTGGTGAGTGCAGAAAGTAGGGCCGTTGAACGCAAGCTCGAAGACCTATACGTGTTCAACCTAAAGGTGGACCAAAACCCTCTGTGGGGAAAGCGGTGCAGCGAATGAATTAAGCCTGATCAACGACAACGGGGCTGAGCGCGCAATTGTCACTTGACAGCAGCACTGCTGCTGCCGGTCTGGGCTGGTGCGTGGGCGTCTCACTGAATCTACTCGAATTTACGGCGTTGGCAACGGGTCCAGTGTTTTATTTCATTTTTAACATTATTCTCATTGAGCTCACTTTGCAAACGGGGGAGAGCGAATGATGATAAACGCATTTCTGACTGGGTTGGGTTGGGCTAATTGAGAGCGTCGTTATACTACGGGAAAGTTTCCAAGAGTATGACAAATGTATTGTAACTTAGAAACATGTACGGATAGGAATCGATAGAATCGACACTGTCGAATTTTTCAACGTTGAGTTATTAACAATTGTCTTTATTGCGAATCAAATATTTAAGAAATTGACTACATCGTCTCCATTTTTAATAAAAAAATAATGGATTTCTTAGCTCTGTGATAATTTTTTGTTGTAACTTTATATTAAATATGATATTTTAACATATTTTCTGATTGAAAAAAAAAATGCATGACTAAATGATCTTCAAAACTAGTCATGGTATGGCATTGATAAATTAATTCAATATTCGTTCGCATATCAATCGCACCAAATTTTCTAACCACGACGCCACGCTGATGTTGAAACAAAGCCGCCGTGTGGCATTTGAGAGCTAATATTTTTCCGAAACATGTCATTTTTCATCGAAAATGAGACGATTAAACATGATCATCAATTAATACCCCCGGATAGTATTTCGGTCGGCTCTTTTGGGGTTGCGTATGCTTACGCATTCTCTTTTATTTTATCATATTTTTTTTGTTGTTGTCCATCTTGGACCCCGTGTTGAACAGACCTGGGACCGCGAAAAAGATCAAATTCGTGAGCAACGGCAGGCAGGCTCGGCGGCGGCGGCATCCGAAGGCATTCCGCGGCCGATTGGCTGACGAGAGCCGAGCGTCCAAACAGTGGGACTTTTCGGCTTTCCCGCGTGACTTCACCTCTGGGTCTCTACGATCTCGAAACGCACAGCACAGAGCTCACGAAATCCTGTGTTGATATCGATGGCGATCGCCCGTCCCGACACAAAACGACGTCACACGAGCCGGAGGCGGCACAAGTGCTGATCATTTGGATTTGATATGGATTCCCCTAAAGCAGTTCTATGTGATATTGGTTGCTCTATTTTGGCAAAAATAGAATCATTGAAAGACATCTTCATGAAAGTTCACAAACTTCTACAGTTTTTACTGTGTTTTTTAAATAATACGACCAGACTGCCGCTGCTTCTTACCGCTCTCCCATGAGCCTTACCAACAATCTCGCTCCAGTTTCCACCAAAAAGCCGCTCGCCACGATGATGACCTGGCGGGGGTCTCTGCTACCTGTCCAGACTATTCAAAACAACAGAACTTGCGGCACGGCCTAGGCCCTCAACAAAAGCCCCGCTAGGTCCGTCAAATCTACTAACCTCTCCCGACAGCCGGTTGACGGATTTGGCTGTGATACATCATCAACGGTTCAGTAGAAGCCGAAAAATAAATATTTTCATGGTGCGTTTCCTCCAAAGTATCGAATTTCCCACACATGACCGCGTGTGCCGTCAAGGCTTCACCAGGTTACCCTCGCGAGCTGCCCAATCGATGCTCGCACACGCTGATCATTGCTTATGTCCTGGAAACCAGGTCCGGTTCGTGGGTTCCGCGAAGATGTCACCCGGAGGAAAAAATGTCACCAACGTGTGGTCCATCTCCGCTTCCCCGAAAGTGTCCACGGCCAAGGCCCTGGAGAAGTTGTCACGTGCTCCAGGTCTAAGTCTAATCACTTTTTTCGCACCAATTACCACCCATAAAGAGCGCCCGACAGGCGGAAAGATCAAGCAAATTCGGAACGTTTGTGGGACTTCATCGCAGAGAAGTGACGTGACGTGGGTTTCGTAATCAGCTCACTTGTGCGTGTACGCATTACATAAAGTGTGCGCACCAAATAATTGGCGGGTTCGGTGGGTCCTTCCGAGAAGACACTCGCCAAATTTGGTGGGCTATGGAAAGAATTAGGCCAAATGGGTTCGTTGACCTGTCAGGGATAGAAGTTTGGCAGATGTCTAGCTGATTTAAGTTTTGATTTTTAAATTCCGTTTTTTTTTTTTTTGCAAAGCCCTTTGCTTTGAGAAAAAAAACATTAAACAATTTTAAATATTATTTTCCGTCCAAATGAAACACGGGCATTTAAAAAAAGTTGATGAATCGTACATTTTTAAGATGTCTAGCAATCAAGACTCCGACTTTTTCCGAGTTTATTACAGATTTCGTTGTACTACCTAAGCTAAATGAAAAATACTCGAAGATATTTGTCCGTATCAGTTAAAAGTCATACATGATATATATATGAATTTTATTTGCCTTTTTTTTATTTCTAAAAATCACAAAGTTTCTTAACTAATTAAAAAAATATTGAAATTGAAAAGCCTACAATATTAAATAGTTCTAAATAAAAACAATTAATTGAAGCGTGAGTCAAAAGTGCCGGGTCAAAAATACCCAAAATTGACTTTTTGAACATTTCACATTCACTGTATCTGATGCAGATCATAACTTTTCGAGCTGTATCGCTTCAAGTTCTACATTACACCTTAGCTAATAAATTTGCCCCAAAAACGACCTTACCGTAATAGAAGGGGATTAACGCGTCCGACAGTGCTGATGTTTCCTAACACGCGGGCTCTGGAGTGGAACATCTGAGGCGGAAATTTCTCCATTTTCCTACCGTTTCCTAAAGTTGCTCCCTCCGCTCTAAGACATAACTCATTCCCGATGCAGCTAGGAGAGATTATTTTCGGCTCTCCGTGGCGAGTTACACCAATAAAAAGCAAAGTTATGAACCACTAGATGTACATCGGAATATATTAGACTCTACCGCTCTGCTGAATGGAGGTGGCTTTTGTGTGTCTTAATTTATTAGAAGGTTTATCCAGGTTTTTTTGGGTGCCAACATTCAAGTTTGCTTTGGGGAACTCTGCACCAGTTTGTTTTACGGCAGTGTTTTATTGTTAGTGCCATGTTTTCGGCTTGGCAGGTTGGCGAGGGCGAAAAATGTTTATTGTGGCTAATGAGGTTATAATCATTACTCACTGAGCTTCCCTGTACAGTACAACATATAAACCTTTTGACAGTTGCACGATACTGCTGATGTTTGAGAAAGTCTTGCTTCTTGCTTCCCTCTAATGAGGAAGTACAAGGTCAAGTGTCCATTGGGGAAGATTCGACGTCGTCTGGACGACTGGTGAATTATGCAAACGGGACTCTTTCCTTTCAAACATAATGTGTATGTGTGTAATTGAAGAGCATGGAAGATTGGCCGGAAAGTCCGCGTGTTCGCCGCAAAAGAGAACACCATTCAACGTTTTGCTTCTTTCCTCTTGTTCCGAAGCTGAATGGCGAGACGCGCGGCAAAACCGCGAACAAAGAAGCCCACAAGTAAACTGCTTTAAATTACGAAAAGCCGGATTAATTGGTGTGTTGGACATCACTTTAAATTGAGGATATTTTTGATTAAAAGATTTAAGGCAGACCCGAGCGGAGAGCAGCAACGACGATCGTCGGCAGACGACTGTCACGCGTGTCGTGTCGAGTTTTTGTTTTCGTCGCTGCCGAATTGTGCCACTTCCTGTCTGTGGTGAATTGAGGTGACGTCTTGGAAGATATGAGGAAGTATTCGTTTATTCGATTTTATTGATTGTTTCCTTGTAACAACGTTATTATTTTGTGATTTGATGAGTTAATTTTATGTACACGAATTATTTGTTTTCTTTAAAAAAATAAATCAGCTGTTAAAACAACTGGTTAAATAAACAACCACTTAAATTTAATCAAAATCATACAACAACAGCGTTATTAGCGGCATTTCTCTAATTCAAATGTACAAATGTACACCTACGTCAATGATTTATGTTAAGCGATGTAATCTCAAGGTGAAAACTTTGAATTTCAGCTTTACTACAAATAAATGATGAAATGATGTCACCATCATTACAGTCTAGCCATCCACACGCGAGCCACGCTGTTTCACTACCCAATCGACAGAATTTAATTTTAGTGAATTTCTAGTGAAAAAACTAAATTAAAAATTTCGTGAATAACTGCTATGGAATCATCTGAAGCAAATTTGGTGAATGATTTAAAAATAAATAAATAAATTTACTGCTCAAGATCCAGATATCAATATCTTTTGACGATACATGTACATAATATATTATATTCAAAATTGAGTTCGATGACAATTATTTTTAAATTTTTTATGCCTTAAATAATGCACAAAAATAACAAAAATCTATTTTAAAATCTCACTCTAATATGTTTGAAAAAATGCTCATAGCTTTTTTAAAATACAGTACTCAGTAAAACCTTTCAACAATTACTAGTGACCGATCTACAATGGACTCTCTGGCTGTCGATCTTTTCGATATCAATATTGCTCCAGCTGTCAATAAATTTTTTTGTCCCTTCAAATAGATTGCTTTGATTTTTCTTTCTATAATTTGATACCTCCCGGTCTCGACAGTCCCTTCAATATCGACAACGAGAGAGTTCACTGTATTTTAATAAATCTCCTAATAATAAGGTATCAAAAGCAAAAATATTGTTTGAAAACTCATTTTTTCAAACAGTAAAATTTAATGTTACATCGAAAAATGGAGTTTAAAAAATTTTGCGACCAATATTTCGATTTTTTGAAAAAATAATTATTGATTAAAAAATTCATAACTTGGTCAATGATTTTTTGCACAACCTAGAAATTTCTGAAAAGTTGGCATTTTATGTCCTCTAAAACATATCAAAAAATAAAAAAAAATAAAAATAGGGGTTTTTTTGCAAATCAAATTTTAGTGATATTAAGTTAAATAAAAAAAATCACCAAATTTTTTTTACCGTGTATCATTATTTTCCAGTGTAGTCCGTATCCATACCTACAACTTTGCCGAAGACACCAAATCGATCAAAAAATTCCTTCAAAAGATACAGATTTTTGAATTTTCATACATCATTTTTATATGGACAGCTGCGAAATTTGTATGAAAAATTATATGGAAAAACTAATGATGCAAAATGGCTTCTTTGGGCATACCGAAGGCACCAAAAAAGTTTCAGTCGGATTAAAAAATACAAAAATTAAAATTGAAGAAAAAAGACCGATTTCGTAGAGAATTGCTCAGCTGTCCCATTAGCAACCCTTTTAACAGAATTAAGTTTCATAGAGAAGTACCTGAGAAATGGTAAAATCCGTAAAAATCACTTTGACCCAATCTCACCCCCTAATCCAATGTCACCCTCACTGACGGTATAGAAACATACAGAAATTGCAACAAATTATATTCTCGTAAAAAAATCAAAAGAATGCAAAAACTCACGAAATGTAATGTAATTTATTATGAGTTGTTCAACGAAATTTTCAATAAAAACAAAAAAAACATGGAGAATTCTTTGCCAAAATAAAGGTTGGCTCAGTTAGGCATAAGAAATCGATGGAAAAAATGGAAAACAGATTAAAATTTAAAATTAAATGTTTATTTTTGATATCTTTATTGAGATTTTTTAATCTATAGATAATCAATATAGCTAAATAGCTAAATAGCTTCATTTGAAATAAGGATTGCATGTTCCAAGTTGTAAAAAAATGAAATAATCCTCATTTGTGCACAGCTTTGACTGGTTGAAATAAAGAAAAATGATTTAAAACCACAATCTGCCAACGGTTTTCAAAACAAAAACACATTCTCTCAAAATGTTTTGTCCAACATAAATAAGCAACCCCTCTCGTCTTCGCTCCAAACCTTCCAATGCATCTGAAAACAATGAAAACAATTGATTTTTGAAGTGTGCCTTCACTTTCCTGGTACAAACCTTGTTAGTTGTCCAGTAAGGGGTGGAATTGTTTCCCTCCAATTTGTGCAGTATCAGTCTTCAACAATGCCGTTTAGTTCAGTGCGATTTTGCAGGAAGAAACCCCTCTTACCGCGTCAATTTGCTCAATAAACAAAGAAATTGGCAAACGGGGAAATCAATGCAAAAGTCAATGGCAAGGAGTCGTGTGAACGGTTTTGAGTGAGGTCGATGCTTTCTTTGAAAATTTTGACGGTTTCGGGGTTTTTAAATGTGCTATTTAAATCGCGGGATTCTGGTCTTGTGCAGCAATTGAATTGATTTGGTTCGTACTCGAAGATTTCAACGTCATTGTGGAACTGGTTGCTTAATTGATTTCTCAAATTTCTTCCCATGACGAGACGCGCTCGGTGGAATGAATTTGCACGACTTGTTTTATTTATACTAGCTTCTTGTCGGACGTGTTGCAATGTTTAACGTTTATCTCTGCATGTGAACGAGCAGTGAATTTATACGTGCAGATTGGCCCGCGCGATTGAGCTGCTTCTGCTTGATCTGGAGATTATCAAGCTCCACATTAGCATCTGTCAGAAGCTTGGATAAAGCTGGGTTGGCTTGACTGCTTAAGTATGTTCCACCGCGTGGATACTTTGTGGATGTTTTGAACCAGTCATCAAGGCCTCAGGCCACGGCTTTGGATCCTTCTTTCACGGCAGGGTCCCCGCACCGGCAATAAACCAACAAACATTGAAAGCATTTCTACTTACAGTTTAGATTAATTGATATCGGATCAAAAGATGAGAACGAGAAATTAATCTTCACGATCACAGAGCACACATACAAAACCATCGAAAACAGCTCCTTTGTAGCGCTAAATGCCGACAGACGACGAAAAGGGCAAAACTTGTAAAGATGTACCTATTTTGGGCCTAATACTTGTTTTGACACGACCTTACCAAAGTCAAAAGCAAAGGGTTGAAATGATCAAAATTCGTTTAAAAATTGTTAAAGTTATTCAAACATAGGTCAACATACCCTCGGATATCACTTCGGAACCTCCTGCGCCAAGTTGAACGATCAAAGCAAATTCGACGGTAATCGATCGCGGGACCGATGATCGCGCGCGGCAAGATTTGTGGAAAGAGATATCAATCAGTAAGACACAATCACGCGGGAGTGAAGCCGATTACACAGCGTAACAAAATATTTTTTTTATTTTTTGGCAGCACGAAAAAAAATGCTCCTCTAGGGTTCGGCTTCCCGAACAAAATGCAACCTGGCGCATATTTTTATTGTTATCCTAACTCGAGATATTCAATGCAGAAGTTTTGCATATGAATCACCCCCGTCGGAAAATATTTTTATTTTGTTTTCTCTGTAACTTCTGATCAATTAGGTCTTTTTGGACGCTTCCGGTGTCATTCGACGGTAAATTGTTAGAAAAACTCAAGATTTGGTCCCATTGGCCGGTTCCGTAACCGGTTCCGGAGGAAATCCGGAATATTGGCCAAAACTGTGCAAAAACTTCAAAATTTTGAAGTTTTTGCTCTTAATGCGAAGTGAACGCACTATAGCATAAAACAATCTATACAAACTAAAAAATGTTGGTCCCAGCATGTTTGAAGGTGTTTAATTGAAAAGGTGGCCATTGAGAACCGGTTCCGGTCAATCCGGATCCGGAAACTCCGGAAAAAAATAAGCAATATTTTCACAATTCCAATGTGTCAGACAGATATAAATAAAAGTGTTGTTGAAGCATTCTTTGCTACTTCATATTCATATGACCACAAAAACATGGCCAAGTGGCCAACGGGAACCTGCTCTGAATGTTCCGGATCAGGGAACCTGTGGAAATTATATTTTTTTCATTAATTTTATGAAGCAGTTTTTATTAAGACATTTTCAATGTATCTGGAAAAATCTGAATTGATTCAAAATCAAAATCAGAAATGTGGCCAAGTGGCCAACGGTAACCCGTTCTGAATGTTCCGGATCATGGAACCAGTGGACACTTGACTTTTTTAAATTTTAAAGGCAGTTTTTATTAAGAAATTTTCAAGGTTTCTGGAAAAATATTAATTAATCCGAAATCAGAATCAGAAATGTGGCCAAGTGGCCAACGGGAACCCGTTCTGAATATTCCGGATCGGGGAACCAGTGGTCACTTGAAATGTGCATTAATTTAAAATAGCGTCTAGTTTTCTAGAAAAATCAGAATTAATTAAAATCAGAATCATAAATACGGCCAGGTAACCAACAGGAACCCGTTTTATATGTTCTGGATTAGGGAACCAGTGAACATTTGAAGTTTTTATCAAGTTTTCAAAAAACATATTTAGATTAATGAAATTTAAAAATTCCTGTAAAAATTAAGAACATATTCGATATCAGAATTAGAAATATTGCCAAGTGGCCTACGGGAACTCGTTCTGAATGTTTCGGATCATGTTACCAGAGAAAACTTGAATTTTTAATTAATTTTAAAAATGCATATTTTAATTAATGAAATTTTTAAATCCCTGGAAAAATCTGAATGTATTTAAAATAAGAAAAAAAAATGTTGCCAAGTGGACGACTGTTCCGGATCAGGGAGCCAGTGGTCACTTGGCATATTTTAATAAGGAAATTTTCTAGATTTCTAGAAAAATCTGAATTTATTTGAAATCAGAATTCAAAATGTTGTCAAGTGGCCAACGAGAACCTGTTCTGACTTTTTTATTATTTTTTTATTATTTAAAAAATATATTTATCTTACTGATTTTTTTAATTTTTTGAAAAATCACAATTTATTTGAAAACAGCATTAGAAATGTTTCCAAGTGGCCAATGGAAACCCATTTTGAAAGTTCCGGATCAGGGAACCAGTAGTCACTTGAAATGTTTATTAATTAAAAAAAGCATATTTTAATTAGGAAATTTTCTAGTTTTCTAGAAATAGCAGAATTAATTCAAAATCAGAATCAGAAATGTGGCCAGGTGACAAACAGGAACCCGTTTTAATTGATCCGGATTAGGGAACAAGTGAATATTTGAAATTTTTATCAAGTTTTCAAAAACATATTATGATTAATGAAATTTTAAAATTCCTGTAAAAATTCAGAATTTATTTAAAATCAGAATTAAATATGTTGCTAAGTGGTCAACTGGAACCCGTTCAGACTGATCCGGATCAGGGAACCAGAAGACACTTGATTTTTTTATTAATATTAATAAAGCATATTTCAATAAATGACATTCAATAATTCCACTTAAAATATTTAAAATTTTAAAATTCCTTTAAAAATTCAGAACATATTTGAAATCAGAATTAGGCAAGTAGCCGACGGAATCCGTTTTGAATGATTTGGATCAGGGAACCAGAGGACACTTGAATTTTTTTTATTAACTTTAAAAAAGCATATTTTAATAAATGAAATTTTTAAATTCCTGAAAATTTTTGAATATATTTAAAATTAGACATAAAAATGTTGCCAAGTGGCCAACTGTTCCGGATCAGGGAACCAGTGTTCACTTGACTTTTTTTTATTTTATAAAGCATATTCTAATTATGAAATTTTCTAGATTTCTAGAAAAATCTAAATTTATTTGAAATCAGAATTGAAAATGTTGTCAAGTGGCCAACGAGAACCTGTTCTGACTAGTCACAATTTTTATTATTGAAATAAATATATTTATTTTACTGATTTTTTTAAATTTTGGAAAAAAACACAGTTAATTTGAAATCAGAATTAAAAATATTTCCAAGTGGCCAACGGGAACCCATTCTGAATGTTCCGGATTAGGGTACCAGTGGACATGCAGGGTTGTTACGGGAAAGTCGAAAGAAAATCCGCGCCAATTCCGCGCTGACCGAAACCTCAATCCGCGCGAAATTCACGCCATATAAAAAAATCGCGACAAACATTCAAGAAACATTATTTCCAAAGAAAAACTAATAAAGAAAGTATTTGATAACAAAATTTAACTCGTTTTATGTTTGAAGGAGTGATAGCAAAAATCCTTTTAAAAATACCTAAAGAGTCGTCAAGAAAAGTGTCACCAAAAATTCTTTTTGCGAATCAGAGGACACTACAATAATTTTGACCAATATAAACGAAATAGAAAATTATAAACCAATATAAACAAAATTTAAAAATCTATTAAATGAAATTTAACTTCAAAAATATGAGCTCAAAAAAACAAAATCTAAAATTTGAATATAATTGAATTTTAGATTTAGAAATTCTAAAACTTCAAAATCTATGAATTTTAATACAGATTATATTCCATATTCCACACTTAATTTCGAATAATTCCGAAACAAATTGCATGTCCAATATTTGAAATATTTTCTTCCAAAAATTAAAGATTTTAGAAATTTAAGAATTTAAGAATTTAAGAATTTAAGAATTTAAGAATTTAAGAATTTAAGAATTTAAGAATTTAAGAATTTAAGAATTTAAGAATTTAAGAATTTAAGAATTTAAGAATTTAAGAATTTAAGAATTTAAGAATTTAAGAATTTAAGAATTTAAGAATTTAAGAATTTAAGAATTTAAGAATTTAAGAATTTAAGAATTTAAGAATTTAAGAATTTAAGAATTTAAGAATTTAAGAATTTAAGAATTTAAGAATTTAAGAATTTAAGAATTTAAGAATTTAAGAATTTAAGAATTTAAGAATTTAAGAATTTAAGAATTTAAGAATTTAAGAATTTAAGAATTTAAGAATTTAAGAATTTAAGAATTTAAGAATTTAAGAATTTAAGAATTTAAGAATTTAAGAATTTAAGAATTTAAGAATTTAAGAATTTAAGAATTTAAGAATTTAAGAATTTAAGAATTTAAGAATTTAAGAATTTAAGAATTTAAGAATTTAAGAATTTAAGAATTTAAGAATTTAAGAATTTAAGAATTTAAGAATTTAAGAATTTAAGAATTTAAGAATTTAAGAATTTAAGAATTTAAGAATTTAAGAATTTAAGAATTTAAGAATTTAAGAATTTAAGAATTTAAGAATTTAAGAATTTAAGAATTTAAGAATTTAAGAATTTAAGAATTTAAGAATTTAAGAATTTAAGAATTTAAGAATTTAAGAATTTAAGAATTTAAGAATTTAAGAATTTAAGAATTTAAGAATTTAAGAATTTAAGAATTTAAGAATTTAAGAATTTAAGAATTTAAGAATTTAAGAATTTAAGAATTTAAGAATTTAAGAATTTAAGAATTTAAGAATTTAAGAATTTAAGAATTTAAGAATTTAAGAATTTAAGAATTTAAATTTAAGAATTTAAGAATTTAAGAATTTAAGAATTTAAGAATTTAAGAATTTAAGAATTTAAGAATTTAAGAATTTAAGAATTTAAGAATTTAAGAATTTAAATTTAAGAATTAAGAATTTAAGAATTTAAGAATTTAAGAATTTAAGAATTTAAGAATTTAAGAATTTAAGAATTTAAGAATTTAAGAATTTAAGAATTTAAGAATTTAAGAATTTAAGAATTTAAGAATTTAAGAATTTAAGAATTTAAGAATTTAAGAATTTAAGAATTTAAGAATTTAAGAATTTAAGAATTTAAGAATTTAAGAATTTAAGAATTTAAGAATTTAAGAATTTAAGAATTTAAGAATTTAAGAATTTAAGAATTTAAGAATTTAAGAATTTAAGAATTTAAGAATTTAAGAATTTAAGAATTTAAGAATTTAAGAATTTAAGAATTTAAGAATTTAAGAATTTAAGAATTTAAGAATTTAAGAATTTAAGAATTTAAGAATTTAAGAATTTAAGAATTTAAGAATTTAAGAATTTAAGAATTTAAGAATTTAAGAATTTAAGAATTTAAGAATTTAAGAATTTAAGAATTTAAGAATTTAAGAATTTAAGAATTTAAGAATTTAAGAATTTAAGAATTTAAGAATTTAAGAATTTAAGAATTTAAGAATTTAAGAATTTAAGAATTTAAGAATTTAAGAATTTAAGAATTTAAGAATTTAAGAATTTAAGAATTTAAGAATTTAAGAATTTAAGAATTTAAGAATTTAAGAATTTAAGAATTTAAGAATTTAAGAATTTAAGAATTTAAGAATTTAAGAATTTAAGAATTTAAGAATTTAAGAATTTAAGAATTTAAGAATTTAAGAATTTAAGAATTTAAGAATTTAAGAATTTAAGAATTTAAGAATTTAAGAATTTAAGAATTTAAGAATTTAAGAATTTAAGAATTTAAGAATTTAAGAATTTAAGAATTTAAGAATTTAAGAATTTAAGAATTTAAGAATTTAAGAATTTAAGAATTTAAGAATTTAAGAATTTAAGAATTTAAGAATTTAAGAATTTAAGAATTTAAGAATTTAAGAATTTAAGAATTTAAGAATTTAAGAATTTAAGAATTTAAGAATTTAAGAATTTAAGAATTTAAGAATTTAAGAATTTAAGAATTTAAGAATTTAAGAATTTAAGAATTTAAGAATTTAAGAATTTAAGAATTTAAGAATTTAAGAATTTAAGAATTTAAGAATTTAAGAATTTAAGAATTTAAGAATTTAAGAATTTAAGAATTTAAGAATTTAAGAATTTAAGAATTTAAGAATTTAAGAATTTAAGAATTTAAGAATTTAAGAATTTAAGAATTTAAGAATTTAAGAATTTAAGAATTTAAGAATTTAAGAATTTAAGAATTTAAGAATTTAAGAATTTAAGAATTTAAGAATTTAAGAATTTAAGAATTTAAGAATTTAAGAATTTAAGAATTTAAGAATTTAAGAATTTAAGAATTTAAGAATTTAAGAATTTAAGAATTTAAGAATTTAAGAATTTAAGAATTTAAGAATTTAAGAATTTAAGAATTTAAGAATTTAAGAATTTAAGAATTTAAGAATTTAAGAATTTAAGAATTTAAGAATTTAAGAATTTAAGAATTTAAGAATTTAAGAATTTAATAATTTAAGAATTTAAGAATTTAAGAATTTAAGAATTCAAGAATTTAAGAATTTAAGAATTTAACAATTTAACAATTTAAGAATTTAAGAATTTTAAAATCTAAGAATTTAAGAATTTAAGAATTTAAGAATTTAAGAATTTAAGAATTTAAGAATTTAAGAATTTAAGAATTTAAGAATTTAAGAATTTAAGAATTTAAGAATTTAAGAATTTAAGAATTTAACAATTTAACAATTTAAGAATTTAAGAATTTAAGAATTTTAAAATCTAAGAATTTATTTTTTTTGCGATTTTTGAGATTTTTGTTTTTTTTTTGTTTGCAAAATTGTTTTAAATTTTATATTTTTTAGTTTTCAAATAGTGATTTTTTTTTCAATTTTGATTTTTTTTAATTTGAATTTTTCTATAAATTTTGAATTTTTGATTTTTAAGTTTTTGGAGATTTTTAAAATTCTGTATTTAGATATAATCCAATTTTAATTACAATTTTAGAAATTCGAAAAAAAATACATCTGAATTTAAAAAAAAAATTGTTCAGAAAAACTATTAAAATATAAAAAAAAGTTTCGAATTGATGAAATTTGAATTTTGAATAATGGAGCATTAATTTTTGAATGTTCTGATCTTTTTATTTTTCGCCAAAAATGTTTAAATTTGAAAAAAAAAACATTACTCAAAACTCAAAATAAATTACATATTCAGAGGCGGACATATTAAGAAATGAGTTAAGTGTAGCACTATTTTTATTTGATAATTTAAAAATAATCTCTACATAATCTTCATCTTAATTTTTCGACGGTTCGTATTAAGAAAATACAAACATTTTCAGAAAAAGAAAAACTATTAATGAGAAATTTACATTGCAATCAATGGAAAAAACAAATTCTCGTAATTCTTGATAATATTTTTCTTAATAACTTAAAAGTAATTCTATATATTAAATTAATAAACATTGGAACAGGATCTCGTTGGCTACTTGGCAACATTTTTAATTCTGATTTCGAATATGTTCTGAATTTTAACAGGAATTTTACAATTTCATTAATCAAAATATGTTTTTGAAAACTTGATAGTAATTTCAGATGTTCACTGGTTCCCTAATCCAGAAGATTCAAAACGGGTTCCTGTTGGTCACCTGGCCACATTTCTGATTCTGATTTCAAATAAATTGTGATTTTTTTCCAAAATTAATAAAAAAATCAGTATTTTTTTAAATTAATATAAATTGTGACCTGTCAGAACAGGTTCTCGTTGGCCACTTGACATTATTTATATTCCTAATTTTAAATAAATTCAGATTTTCCAGCAAATTAAAAAAATTAAAATATGCTTTATTAAAATTAATAAAAAATCAAATGTTCTGGGACTGGTTCCTAATCCAGAACATTTCATACGGATTTTTGTTGGTCACCTGGCCACATTTCTGATTCTTATTTTGAATTAATTCTGCTATTTCTAGAAAACTAGAAAATTTCCTAATTAAAATATGCTTTTTCTAAAATCAATAAACATTTCAAGTGACACTTGGAAAACATTTCTAATTCTGTTTTCAAATAAATTGTGATTTTTTCCAAAAAATAAAAAAACAGTAAAATAAATATATTTTTTAAATAATAAAAAAATAAATAATAAAAAGTCAGAACAGGTTCTCGTTGGCCACTTGACAACATTTTGAATTCTGATTTCAAATAAATTCAGATTTTTCTAGAAATCTAGAAAATTTCTTAATTAAAATATGCCAAGTGACCACTGGCTCCCTGATCCGGAACAGTCGGCCACTTGGCAACATTTTTTCTTATTTTAAATACATTCAGATTTTTCCAGGGATTTAAAATTTCATTAATTAAAATATGCATTTTTAAAATTAATTAAAAATTCAAGTTTCCTCTGGTAACATGATCCGAAACATTCAGAACGAGTTCCCGTAGGCCACTTTGCAATATTTCTAATTCTGATATCGAATATGTTCTTAATTTTTACAGGAATTTTTAAATTTCATTAATCTAAATATGTTTTTTGAAAACTTGATCCAGAACATATAAAACGGGTTCCTGTTGGTTACCTGGCCGTATTTATGATTCTGATTTTAATTAATTCTGATTTTTCTAGAAAACTAGACGCTATTTTAAATTAATGCACATTTCAAGTGACCACTGGTTCCCCGATCCGGAATATTCAGAACGGGTTCCCGTTGGCCACTTGGCCACATTTCTGATTCTGATTTCGGATTAATTCATATTTTTCCCAGAAACCTTGAAAATTTCTTAATAAAAACTGCCTTTAAAATTTAAAAAAGTCAAGTGTCCACTGGTTCCATGATCCGGAACATTCAGAACGGGTTACCGTTGGCCACTTGGCCACATTTCTGATTTTGATTTTGAATCAATTCAGATTTTTCCAGATACATTGAAAATGTCTTAATAAAAACTGCTTCATAAAATTAATAAAAAAATATAATTTCCACAGGTTCCCTGATCCGGAACATTCAGAGCAGGTTCCCGTTGGCCACTTGGCCATGTTTTTGTGGTCATATGAATATGAAGTAGCAAAGAATGCTTCAACAACACTTTTATTTATATCTGTCTGACACATTGGAATTGTGAAAATATTGCTTATTTTTTCCGGAGTTTCCGGATCCGGATTGACCGGAACCGGTTCTCAATGGCCACCTTTTCAATTAAACACCTTCAAACATGCTGGGACCAACATTTTTTAGTTTGTATAGATTGTTTTATGCTATAGTGCGTTCACTTCGCATTAAGAGCAAAAAACTTCAAAATTTTGAAGTTTTTGCACAGTTTTGGCCAATATTCCGGATTTCCTCCGGAACCGGTTACGGGAACCGGCCAATGGGACCAAATCTTGAGTTTTTCTAACAATTTACCGTCGAATGACACCGGAAGCGTCCAAAAAGACCTAATTGATCAGAAGTTACAGAGAAAACAAAATAAAAAATATTTTCCGACGGGGGGTGATTCATATGCAAAACTTCTGCATTGAATATCTCGAGTTAGGATAACAATAAAAATATGCGCCAGGTTGCATTTTGTTCGGGAAGCCGAACCCTAGAGGAGCATTTTTTTTCGTGCTGCCAAAAAATAAAAAAAATATTTTGTTACGCTGTGTTATTATCTCGCCGACGACGGTCGAAAGTGCGCCGCCTCCGTTTGATCTTTTGCTGATCTCTGGTGGTAGCCTATAGCTGGGTAGGTTTTTGGTTTACTGTTTTGAGAGAGTCCCTGTGACTCGATGTCAGTGAGCATAATTTTGTGTGTCATTTTAATCGATGTATTACTGATCAATGAAAGAGGCTGTGAGCCGTTCTATTTAAATCATGAAAGTAATTTTAAAATAAAGCAAAAAAAATCACATTTTAAAAATGGCTCGGAAAAGTAGTGGAAATTAAAATAAATTTAAGAAAGATCTCAAGTATCACCATTTTTATCCAGCGCCACTTTCAATTACTACACTGATGATGAAAACTGAACAAAATTGAGTTAAATTGAAACCCACGTACAACAGGCCGATTGAGTTAAGGGTCAAGTGGTAAATATTTTGACCTCAGAATGATTAAATTTCGTAGCCATCGGTCAGCTAGTCAGCTAACTGCAATACAAGCCGGTTCTCGCCGAAGCTTGTCCAAGATGTTCTGCTGCCGGTCAGCGCGCTGTGCGGGTGCATTCTTCGTCTCTAATTCATCTTTCCGATGGTGGACCAGCATTCTCGGCTCTGCTGTATGGTGTGGTGGCGGGGTAAGGATGGACCGCAGTCAATTATTTTATTCATGACAGCACCGAGTTGATGGAGGTCAAACAATGATGACAAATCACGGTAAGGCCTCGGGGACTAATTCTATTGATCTCTGGCCGTTATGTGAACCACAAGGAGCCACCAGCACAACGCGGACTCGGTGCTTTGATTTAGAAAAGTGCATTTTTCTTTGTCCAGTGGCTTAAAAAGTATCGTGCCAGATAATTGGCATGACCTGGTAATATCCCATCGTCAATTATTCAGACCAAGTTGTTATTTGTTATTATACAACTTCAGCGATTGTTTTCAATCAAATACGCCAGCAGGAAGGACTTTGTCCTGCTGTTGCAGAGCATGTTGTACGGTGGACATCGACCAGGACCACAACCACATCGCGCGGCCCTATCAATTATGCAACGTGTGAACTTGGGCCAACTGTTGGTGGGTTCGTTTGGTGACCTGGCCGGCCACCCCATCATCATAATCGTCCAGTCCACACGCGGGCGTATCCTTGGACGAGCCGGGCTCCGAGGTCGGGTGGAAGGATGTTTGATCGGCGTTAAATATGCATTCGGACGATGCATTGGGTAATTGATAGCAGGAAAAAAAAAGAAGCATCAAGTAGACGGTAGTCGGAGAGCAATTTGCGTCACGAACTCTGGGCAGTTTTTTTAAGAAACAAAGAAGAATATTATTTTTAATATGATGTCTTACTATACGGTAAGACAAAACAATTGCACCCTAAAGTTGTAATCTAAGCACAAAGTTTTTCGATGTGTTTCAAAAGTATCACTAATTGAAAATAATTGATGATGACTATGGTTAAGATGACCATAAATCACCAACTGTTGCTCGGACCTATAATGCCTTTCAAACTTGAAATAGCTTTTATACGGGATAAATAACTTATTTCAACCCTTTAAATTAAATATTAGTGACTGATTTCAAAGCATGATGAATCAAAAACATAAGAAACTACAAATTTAAAGAGTTTTATTTTGAGATACCGTATTGGTAGGATTTTAATTTGTTTTTGGAATATATTCCAACTGGTAAGGTTTGTCTCAAGATAATATGTTTTAAAACATCTACTGGGGTAGCCCACACAAAGTTCATACACCGTTTTTGAAAAAAAGGTTTTTTTCAAATGGGTTTAAAAAAACGTAAAAAATCTTAGCTTGGATTCCGGGGTGACTTTGATAGTCAAACTTTTTTTTTTAACTAGTGTACTATCACTATGGTTACTAATAAAGTTTTCAAGGAAAAAATCAATGCTTACATTTAGTTAACAAAGTTTATGAGCAATTTTACAAAATACATATAAAAATTTAGGGTAACATTGTTGAAAAGTCAGATTTTTGCCTGAAATTTGTTATAAATAGTTTTGTTTCTATAATTATCGATTTATACTGCATTTAAACCAAAATCGAAGCAAAAATCATAAGTTTTTACTGGATTTTTTTTTTGAATTATATTAAGTTTTTACTGGAATTTTTTTTGAATTATATTACAAAAAACATATTATTTATTATTTTCAAACTTATTTTACCTTCTACAAATGGAAAATTGTTCAAAGAATCCGAAAATTAATTCCGTATTCCGATTCAAAATCATGACTTTTTGAGAATATTTAAATAATGCTATTCATCAACATTTTGTTAATTATAGTTAACTGACATTACAAACTTTTCAAAATTTTATGAAAAGTTCTTCCTGGTGTACTATAAACACTTCTCTACCATGATCAGAATGTTTTCACACCATTCCGTACGTATTTAATTTGTACTCTTCGTTTTGCGAACCTATCAAAGTTACCCCGTTGTATGGTATTAGAAATCAAAGCAAAAGTACTGTTGTTCATTTAACGTTATTTAAAATTATGTTAACGACAATTCGCAAAACCACATTTTTCTATTCCTTTTTTAATTTTGGAAGATTTGCTGAACATTTTTAAGCAAGATCAAAATTGCTACAGATATAAAAAAGATATTTTCACAGAAATGTCTCTCTGGAAAATATTAATCTTTCCGATTTAAAGAGTAAACAGTTTTTTTGTTGCTGCTATTTTTTTTATTCGTAATTGTTTCTTATTATTTTTTTTTGCCTTACATTTTGGAGAATTTCATAATAAATTTATTCAAAATTTAGTTTTTCAGTTATTTATTCGAGCAATGTTTGTTTTTAAGAAAAAAATGTTTTTCTTTTCAGAGATCACCAAAATCCATTTACAAGATATAGTTTTTTAATACATGTTTTCAAAGCAGAAAATCTTATGAAGAAAAATGACTTCATACACGGAGAAAAAAGTGTTCATGTAAATGAGAACATCAAACAAAGTGTTCAAATCCCATGGTACGATTTTGAAAAACATACCATGAATTTTGAACACTTTTATCGTGGTTCTCATTTTCATGAACGATTGTTCACGATTTTGGGAACTCTTTTTTCTCCGTGTAGGTAATTGCCAATAATGGTATCATTTTTTTTAAATTAAAACACAAAAAATGCTCAATGTTTAGAAATATATTTCATCATATTTTTAAAACTAGTTTATTTATGGCGATGTCAAGACAAACTGTAAATTATGCATGGCTTTAAATTTTTAACCCTCATTTTTTGGACAATCAAACTAAAGAAAATGACTGAAGCATTATATTAAAACTGATTTTCACAACGACTGATGGAGTAAAATCAATATGACAGAAAAACTGAAAAAAATTATCTCAAACTATTGTACCTTGACACTCGAATCACTACACAACCACTCAAACCCATAATCACATAATCTCGTCTGATTGAAATGGTTAGTTAAACACAAACACCACCATAACACTCACCCTTCGATGCTCCGGTTATGCTGGTCCCAAGGATTACTGCCCTACATTTCGCTGGCCAAATTTTTTCGAATCTGGTACACCCCGGAGTGATTTCTTTTTGCTGGAATTGAATTGCACCAAATCCGCTCGAAAGCTGGCGGTGCTGGTCGTTTCATTCAGGCCTCGGGATTACGATACCGAATATCCGCATGTGGCATTTGGCTCAAGTGTTCCAAGGTGTGTACCGTGGCCGGGGTGACTTTGGGTAAGTGATACTTCAGAACGTCCCGGGGGGTTCCCGCGTGGTGGTAAGATCAGGGATTAGAACTATGCCGAGGGCAGGGGACTCAACAGTTGGACTGATTCGGGAAAATTGAAACGCGTAAAGTGACGTGAGAAACGTGGCCAGATTCTGTTCCCCGGCCACTCTTGGGCAGCGGGGGATTCGGAGTGAGGACCTATTGTTTTGGAGCGGTTCGAGGACGTCGTCTTCGTTTTCGTCTTGGGCGCAATTAAACTCAATTAAGATTGACAAATATAAGCGAAAATGGTTCCTAAACCGAGACGCGACTCGATTAGTAAAGTGGCAAACCTCTTTTTTGGGAATTGGAATCAGTTAAAACATTGCACAGGCCATGTAAATGTTTTTAACTTGTCTTACCAATAAGTTTTTCACAAACGTTTTTTTTTACTTATTGAGAGGGATTTCATATACAATTTAGACTATGAAGGTCTCATCTCAATTTACCATGCTTTAATTTTCGGTAATTCGCTTATTATGGAAATAATTATACTAAGCTAGAAACAAAATTCACAAACAATTATAAACTTTTTCTTTATAACAAAAATAAATAAAATTTTGATTTTCACAACCAGCTCATCCGTCTAGTCCCCAACAGTCTGTCAGCGGGCAGATTACTGCCTTTGCTGCCGGCAGATCTCGTGCCCCCAATAAAAGTGCGCACCAAAACCAAAACATAAAGATGCACATTTATGGCACGGTCGGCCACTCCGTTGCTGCTGCTACTGACCCATAAAACGCCGGCGCAATTTGGCGAGGCAATTTTCGCGCGAAAAAGTGACATTCCGCCTGCAACGCCAACAAAACAACACTGATGTGGTGTGATATGTTGACCAATTTTGAGCGCAAATTACAGTCGCTTTTAATTTAAGCCAGCCGACCGGCCGGCTTGACAATCGCAGACTGTATAAGGGCACAGTCCACGACGGAGGTTCAGAACCGAACAGAACCCGAGGAAGAATCGCCCTGAGGCCCATTATTCAATTGAGTCGCGCTTTCTATAGGCGGATTACTTCTGCGGCCACAATTTTATCGCGAAAACCGGGCTAAGTAGATGAAATTGCTCCCGGGTTGACAGTTTGTTTACGGTTTATTGGCGTGGAATGTCCGATTCCGAAGCGCACCGCGGCCACGAAACACTTGGATTGTCATCAATATTAGTAATTTGACGTGACAAGTTGAATATACAAAATGATTCACGGCGGCAGCCGAGTTCGGCTTAGCCGGTCACCTGCTCGGAAAGTGTCCAAACACACATGTGGTTGTGCTCGGGGAGGGGTGGTCGAGATGTCCTTAGGCACTACCGTTCCATGACCACTGTGAACAGAACTTTTCCGATCAAAACGGTAATTATATGCTGCGTGAACGAGCGCTGGTCGAAAACGATAACTTATTAATTGGTACAAATTACAATTTTCCGGTTTGCAGTTGTGAAAATTATTGGTTTGGTGAATGAAACCGAACTATCCTGTGCAGAGTCGGATCTACAGCTATCAGTACATTACAGTTCGTGAAATAACTTAGAATCCAACCCTGGTGGTGTTCAGTACACCTCCGACGGATCGATACCGGAATACAAAATTCAACACTAGTGTGGGAAATTTGTTTGTTTCCCTTGCTGGTACTGGTTTGTTGTCCCACATTTTTGTTCCATTGATGCGTGTTTCATTCAATTTGGATGCCATGGATCAACCTGGATATGGTACTAATTGTATACAATCAAAGCGTTTAAATTGGCCTCGACTACATAAGCTGGTTTGTGATTTTAGAGACAGCCCGTCTAACTTGTGTTGATTAGAATCGAATCATATATTCCTTAAGAAAAAAATTGGCTTTCAAAATCATTATTTTCGCATATCTAATTTCTCTTCAATTTATTGCTTGGACAATATTTGCAACATAACGACAATAACGTGGCATTGCATAGCATTAAGAAAGAATCACAATAACCAGAATAAAATGTGATAACAATCTTAAATGAGTTTTTAATTGATAACTGGTGTAACTTTGACAACAAGAATATTTTGCCGTGAATAAAAAATAATTTAATAAAAAACGATTAAAGCCTTAGAAAATCTGACAGAATTTGTGCAAAGGGAAGTATTAAACATTTTTGTGTATCAATCGTCATCATTTTTAATGATTTATTATTATAACTCTGAGTTCACAATGTAAGTAAGTTCTCCTAGAAAGATAGATGATTTTTTTTCTCTTAACAGTTTTGAATTCAGATATAACAGCAGTTCCCTTTGAAAAGATCATAAACCAAAACAAAAGTTCAAAATTGGACTTGGATATTTAGTGGTTTGGCCGTTAGGGTGGTCCAGCAAATAGCCATTTGCATAGTTTTTTGCAAAGCCGTCTAACCCGATTTTATCTCTCTCTCTCTCTCTCTCTCTCTCTCTCTCTCTCTCTCTCTCTCTCTCCCCTAAGGAAAACTTTTTGTGATGTAAAAATACATTAAATTCCACTAAAGTTCCATGTCCTCTTCAAGATACATTCATTGGATTTGTAAAAAAAAACTTATTCTAAAAAAGTACAAAACCAGTTTACTGAAAAAAGTTAACAAAAGAGGTCAAATAATTGTCCGCACCCCCAATAAAAGTACAAAATCTGATCGATTTAAGTGAATTCTTTTATGCAATGTTGTTTCTGTGTCAAATAAAAGTACCTCTTGCCAGTTTGTAACAACTTTGAAGTTCTGATAACTTTATTTAGTAAGTTTATATAAAAAAAATTGGTAAAAAATAGTTTTTTAAGTTTAAATCAAAACATTAGCTAATAAACTACTAGGAGTCTCTATTGAACAAGTTTCAACCATATTTGTTCTCAAAATATTTAAATTTCATCTTTTATTGACATTTTTTGACCAAAAATACTGTTTAGGAACAAATACGTTAAACAATCCGGATTGTCCCGGAACCGGTTTAACCCCCAGAGGGAAATTCCAAATTCGTCCACTATGGCCCGATTACGAGCTTGCCGCGTCCATGAATGTATAAAAACTGGTAGTTTAGTCGAATTTTATGTACTTTTACATTACCAGTTTTTCCGTACGTAGGGGAGGGGGAGGTCGGACAAATATTTGATTCACTGTGTGTCTGAAAGTATTAGAATACTCGGAAAATTAGACGTAAGATAGTGAACAAGCAAAAATGTCGATCTGTACGATTCAGAGATATGATTTAAAAAATGAATTACCTATGGGGTTTACGACGCACCGCACTCAAAACCGAGAAAATCACAAAAACAAAAAACAATTTGAAACTGCGATAAATCGAAGATTTCAGCGAGGACCACTTTTCAGATGAATTGTAACTGTATTTTCTTTTATTTTTATTTTTATTTTTTTGTAAACATGCTCATCTCACATTCGCATTTGCAGGAAGATGGTGATCTTAGAGGGTTTTAGACTGGATTCCGTCATGCATATGTAATGGTTGTGCTGCTTAAGTTTCTTAGATAATTTGGTTGAAAACGAAACATGTTGTTCAAGATTTCATCAAAGCGATGACCGGGATCAAGTCTCACCTGAAATTTTGAAAATGTTTTATATATATTTTTTAAACGCTTGGATTGACTCAAAAAACATTTTTTATTAAATGTCTATACAGACCAACTATAATTGAATGTAATCTGTTCATAGTTATATGATAAATTAAGAGAGCTTCACAGGAAAAATCAGTTCCCAAAATCGTGAACAAGCGTTCATGAAATTCAGAATCACGACGAAGTGTTCAAAATACATTTGACGTTTTTTTAATCGTGCCATGGAATTTGAACACTTTACTCGAGGTTCCTTATTTTATGAACACTTGTTTACGATTTTGAGAACTGATTTTTCTTCGCTTGTGATGATACACTACCTTCCCTTTACTAAGCAATCGAATCCAGAAGGGAAAAGATCATTAGAGCAATTCTCTACCAAAACCGGAAATGGATTTTATTTGTATTTTTTGATTTGGCTCAAACTTTGTGGGGGCCTTCCCTATGACCAAAGAAGCCATTTTGCATCATTAGTTTGTCCATATAAATTTCCATACGAATTTGGCAGCTGTTCATACAAAATGGTACGTAAATATTCGAAAATATGTAGCTTTTGAAGGAATTTTTGATCAATTTGGTGTCTTCGGCAAAGTTGTAGGTATTGTTAAGGACTATTTAGAAAAAATAGGTACACGGAAAAATTTCCCGATTTTATTAACTTTTTCACAAATACTCAAAAAAATACGTATTTTTGATTTTCGAGATTTTGATATGTTTTAGGGACAAAAATCCGCAACTTTTGAGCTATAGAGAACATGGTCAAAATTGCCGCCGAGTTATGATTTTTTGAAAAACTGGTGATTTTTGAAAAATCGAAATTTCATACATAAAATTTTTGACCTCATTTTTTATGCAAAATTGAATTTGCAATCGAAAATTACTTTACAGATTTTTGATAAAGGCCCCGTTTTCAAGATATAGCCATCGAAAGTTTGATTTCAGCGAAATATTTGCAGTTTTCGATTTTTAAAAATAGTGACCATGAGTGACCATCTCTAAAATATTTTTTGAAAAGTTCAGAAAATTTGCTATAAAATTGTCTAAGAGACATCGAAGATTGGTTGTTGAGATACAGCGGCTTAAAGAAGAAACACGATTGAAGTTTTTACGACCATACTAATAATGGTTCAATTTTCAATGTTAATACATGAAACATTCGTGAATTTTTCCGATCTTTTCGAAAAATATTTTGAAAAATTAAATCAAGACTAACATTTCTAATGGGCATAATATTCAATGTTTGGCCCTTTTAAAATGTTAGTCTTGATTTAATTTTTTTCAAAATATTTTTTTCGAAAAGATCGGAAAATTTCACGAATGTTTCATGTATTAACATTGAAAATTGAACCATTAGTTGCTGAGATATCGTCATTAGAAAATCGTGGGCTGTTTGGGTGAGACTTAGAAAACTTCAATTTTCGTGTTTCTTTTCTTGCCGCTGTATCTCAACAACCAGAGGTCCAATCTTCGATGTCTCTTAGACAATTTTATAGCAAATTTTCTGAACTTTTCAAAAAATATTTTTAGAGATGGTCACTCATGGTCACTATTTTTAAAATCGAAAACTGCAAATATTTCGCTGAAATCAAACTTTCGATGGCTATATCTTGAAAACGGGGCCCTTTATCAAAAATCTGTAAAGTAATTTTCGATTGCAAATTCAATTTTGCATAAAAATTAGGTCAAAAAATTTATGTATGAAATTTCGATTTTTCAAAAATCACCAGTTTTTCAAAAATCATAACTCGGCGGCAGATTTTTTGACCATGTTTCTCTAAAGTTGCGGATTTTGTCCCTAAAACATATCAAAAATCTCAAAAAAAAATACGTATTTGGGAATTTGAGTTTTGTGAAAAGAGTTAATAAAAAATCGGGAAATTTTTTTTTCCGTGTACCTATTTTTTCTAAATAGTCCTTAACAATACCTACAACTTTGCCGAAGACACCAAATTGATCAAAAATTCCTTCAAAAGTTACAGATTTTCGAATATTTACGTACCATTTTGTATGAACAGCTGCCAAATTTGTATGGAAATTTATATGGACAAACTAATGATGCAAAATGGCTTCTTTGGTCATAGAGAAGGCCCCCAGAAAGTTTGAGCCAAATAAAAAAATACAAAAAATAAAAATGGTCGAAATCGGCCGGTTTTGTAGAGAATTGCTCATTAGTTGTGTTAGTCCGAGCCGGGTTTTGAACCCCAATCTACCGCTTACGAGGCAGAAGCGTTACCACCGGCTACATGGCTCAGTCTCGGTTTTCCGTCATGAGGATTGACATTAGCTTTGGGTTTGAGATTGGGCCGTATGAATGTGTTGAAATTTTTTTGTAATAGATGTAAAACGGTAAACTGCGAGATAAGACAAGTTTTAGTGATTGCCTAGGACAGCGATTCTCAGCGGGGGTGCCTACTTGATTTACATGGCGAGGGGTACCAGCCTAGAAGAAGGTTGAAAAGCACTGGCCTATGAGTATGCAAAACCCAAAGCTGAAATAGGTCAAGAAGTCCTTGAACAATCTGCAAAATTTTCGAACGGCCTGCTAATATTTCTAGAGTTTAAAAAAATCCTATAAGGCATGGGCTACTTTAGGTTTATAGGACCTTTTCGAATAAAACTCTAGAGTTGAGGCAATAATGTGACCAATCATTTTTTAAGGGAGTTGTTTTGATGATGAATTATTTTTTCTTATAAATTTTGTGAAATTTCCCCTTTTATATCTCCAAATGTGGCCATTTTCAATAGAACATGCTATTGGGATAAACGACGACATTTCTCCATCTTTCAAACCCACGTTCTTCACATTCCTCACTAAACTAAGCCTCACGACCTGGCTGATAGAATAATTGATTTGTTTCCATCAATAAAACATAGCATCAACGTCATGTTTTGATTTCATCATCATCAGCATTCAGCGCGCTCTCGGAGAACGCGCGCTCGTGAACGTCTTGTTGTTTCAGTTTGGAACAAGATTTGACACCACCACTCCACTTGCTGCTCGGCTGGTGGAAGCCGCGTTTTCCAAAAGACGCGTGCGTACCGTTTCATGTTCCCGGCTAGCGATCCACCGATTTTCGATGTTCGCTGGTTCAAATTAGCTCAATCTACGTCCCACGATGGATGATCTTTTTGGGCAAACGTTAAGTGGATCGCGCTCTTTGGACGCGAGTTTTACGAGCGGTGTAATCGAGGTGGTTCTCGTATTTCGCCTCTGGTAGTCCCCACTGTAGTCGACTGGAGTGGAATCTAAGCGATGTTGACGTTTTAATCCCCTTCCGATGATATCAGTTCACGAAGTCCGATCAATCACTGCACCGCGATACAAATGATGCTCGCCGGTGGAACTCCAACGATTCTTCCCTCGCGCAGAGATGGATGCTCTCTCCTCATTTGGTTGATCATGAAAAGTTAATTTGTTAGCCACTCTAAGCTCTGCTTGGGAGGAGGAATCGAAATTTACGATAACCGTCTTGGGCTGGCTTTTGGAGCAGGAGCAGTTTTACCGTGGAGTTGCCCGGGAAAGTAAGCTGTCACCACTACTTGGCAGTAGTCTCGTACAATAATTTTAATGTAATCTCATTATGGCGAACAACCATTTAAAAACAAATTTTCATAAATTACTCGCCGAGACTGCAAGCAGGGACTCTCACTGAGAGATATGAGAAATGTCGTCGCGCTGAGAATATCGTGAAAATGAAGATATGATAATAAAGACTTTATACTCGAAGTATTTTTCATCTCTGTCTGAGCCAATTCGCAGAGAGTCATTTCATCGAATAAGTCATTTAGCAAAAAATCACTCCTAATGATCAACTTTAGCTCAAAAAAAAATTATAAACTCACCTTTCGATGAATCGGCCATTCGACGAAACGAGCCACTTCCAGTTTGCATGTTGTTGGACTGCTTGGCCTCGAAGATAACCTTTCCAGAACGCAGCGACGACGCAAAGAGCACTGAAGTCGCTGCTTGCAACCATGCTGTGTGTGTTTGATTCCCATCTGAAGCCACCGCGTGCTTATCGAAATTAATTGCGGCAGCATTTTTAAGGTCCCCGGGGTCTCACTGGGGGGAGAAAGAATAAAGTGGTGCACCAGGTTGGGCGATATGACGGTGAGAATGGGCAGAAGGTTCAGAGAGGATAATGGAATTAATCAATTTGCACAGATTTTTTTTTTTTTTTTGCTTGTTTCTTTGAATTTGGACTCGGAATAAGATGTCACAAATTGGAATATACAGAATTTTTAAAAATATTGCAAATTGTTAGCATTAAAACCCACTGTCTCTACTCAAACTGAAGTACCGATTTGCCCTAGTTGACGGTTATTGCATCTAGTTAATGAAGAAACCAAGATTGGTTAGTAAGATTTGTGGGTCAGGTGGTCCCTATCCGCAAATAATCAATATAATCCATTTAGATTATTTTCAAATTAAACTGAAATACCAGTTAAAGAATAGCCATATAGTGATCAACGGTTTTTCGAAGTAAAACTTTCAAAAAGTTTGCCAGTTTTGAGCTAAAAACATATCAAAAAATTAAAACACACCACCCTAGTTCCCCTCCAATCACTCCTCTTGCCGACAATATGTATCAATATCGGACGCTTAATTATGACTTTATCTTGAAAGCCTCTTTTTGGAACGCCCGCCTTGGTCCAGTTTGTCGGCACGACAGCGAACCAACGCGACCACGACGGGAGACACGATTTTGATAATGATTTTTCGCTTTTATAGTCACACGGTCCAAGCCAAGATTTGCATAAAATTAATGAAAACTGCTGCTTTGTGTGGTACCTTAAATGCATTATGGATGTGCCCTTTTAGGGGGGTTTGACTTGGGTTTGACGCTCACGCATTTTGAGAACTAAACTTGTTTGGATTTGTTTATCTTGTAAATTTTATTGTTTTGTCATGATTTAAGATTTAATAGCTTTTCATCGGTTGATAACTGATCAAAACTGCACAAAGTTCAACCCTGTGCTAAAAATAAATTAATTTGTTAAAACCAGTCACCAAATTAGTATAAATTAACTTTTGCCAAAGCTTCCTTTCAACATTGCTCGAAGCCGCTGCTGGGGAAAAAAAATATCCGCGCACCATGCCCTCAAACGGCCATTAATTCTGTGCACCCGAAAACGAGAGAAACCACAACTCAGTCGGGTGTCGGGAGGCGGCTTCGGGCACCTTGTCCCCGGTAAAGTGGACAAGACAAGCTAATGACAACAACACTGCACCAGATTGCACAAACCGGTGTGGTGGCATGGCAGTTTTGGTAAACATTCCGAAAAATTTGGCTTCTTAATTTCGGGGCTCTTTTTGAACTCTCTCAGTTTCAACCGCGACTTCGCGACACGGTTGATGTGGTCACGGGAATGTTTCTGGCCGGATCTTTCAGAACAAATATGCTGGCCTTTTGGCTTTCGCTTGATTTTAACCTAATGCGACATAATCAATTAATTAATTATATTATTTATTTACATCCTCTTCGCGTTGCCGAAACTGTTTTGAGCCGGTGACTTTGTGACTGCAAAAAAAAACTGCATGACTTAATCGCCTTTTCAAAGTTGTTGACCCGATCATTCGATTTTAGTCGCAGTTTCAGTTTCAGTTCAATTTCAGTTCAGTTTCAGTTCAGTTTCAGTTCAGTTTCAGTTCAGTTTCAGTTCAGTTTCAGTTCAGTTTCAGTTCAGTTTCAGTTCAGTTTCAGTTCAGTTTCAGTTCAGTTTCAGTTCAGTTTCAGTTCAGTTTCAGTTCAGTTTCAGTTCAGTTTCAGTTCAGTTTCAGTTCAGTTTCAGTTCAGTTTCAGTTCAGTTTCAGTTCAGTTTCAGTTCAGTTTCAGTTCAGTTTCAGTTCAGTTTCAGTTCAGTTTCAGCTCAGTTTCACACATTCAACCAAGAAAACAACTCAACCTCACCTTGCAGTAATACAGCCATTTTCAGGCGGTACATTTCTTAATTCAAAACTATCTTAATCGACGGCTATTGGCCGAATGGGGAATGAGCTTTCCGCCTGGGTCAGCAACAAGGGGCACCTTCGCTTGGTGTTGTTTTCTGCAGTACAGAAGCTTCTACCTAACCTGTTCCCAAGCCCCCTTTCGGACGGCTTGTATACTAATAATCTAATTAATAAAGAATGAACTTTATTCGTTGTATTTAAAGGCCCGAGCCGTCGGTTGGCAGGTTATGATAAGAAACCGTTGAAAGCTGACTTGGCTACTGCATGTGAGGCTAGGGATGTTCTGGCTGGATATTTAAAAAGTTTCTTTTTTACTTGACTGAAGCTGTCAATGTTATGAACTGACCACCCCAAGTTCCCAAGTTAGACGGCCATGTTTGTGGGCAAAATTGTTGCTGCTGAAAATTGTGGCACGATGGTGGTGCGATTGAATTAAATTATAGATAAGATTTAATTCACAACTGACCGCTGTTGCTGGTCCGTTTTGGAGCGGTGAGCCCCCGTAACAGTTGAGTGTGAAAGAGACCAACTAGTGGTGGCTAGTCCACGCATTTTTTTACATCAAGCCGTTGGTATAAATATTTTGTTTAATTAGTTGTTTCTGCTAAAATGTTTTGGTATAAATATTTTATTTGAATTGAATGGAGTTTGATGCAGTGAACCGTCGCGACTGGCCATTGGCGAGTTGACGACCGGTCGACGGAGCGTGCTGGACAGTCAACAGCTCCGCCAGTCAACGGCCCAGCGGGAATTGTGAGCTTAAAGTGCTTTGAAGTGTAAATTGGGTGTGAACTAGAAAACGCACAGCCAAGGCATTGGTGTAACACCGACGCAACAAGTCCAAATAAAACCAATTTATGCAAGTTACGAATATTATCACAATTCCATTTTAAGGCTGCATCAATTTGTGTATTTTATTTTTTGAAAGAAATAAAAGAATTCCTAAAACTATAGACCAAACTGATTTTATCGAAAACTACCATCAAAGATTCAGCATTACTAAATTATTTTAAAAGGGAGTTCAAAACCCAACATGAACTTATATTAAATATTATTGAATGGAATAAAACTCATTATATGAAAAAAAAAACCATATTGTTACTCTGGAAAAATCCGAAATATTATTATATTTTATCAAGAATAAATTATATTCAAAAATGATTGCTGCCACAATTTTAAACCAAGAATTATCAATGTGTTTACAAAATATTACATCCAAAAATGCATAACTTACATTAAATATAATGTTAAAGCCTAACAAAGTTAATCAAAAATAAGATAACATGTCACAAAAGTACAATTTTTAACATTGTAACTGTGATTAAAACATCTGATGAAACAAAATTGATTCATGAGAACACATACAAGAACACATGATTGAAAATTTAAAAAAGTATTTTTTTTCAAAATTTAAAGTGTTTCTATTTTCTTTTTAAATTAAATTCAAAGCAGGAGTTTGATTGTTCCGATATCCGAGCTTTTTTTTTAAACATTCCTTACAAAAACCTTTTTTTCAAAAACTGGAAAACTTCTCTGAATCATGCATTTTCAAATCTTATTCTAAACATCAATACATTAAACATTAAAACTTCAGATCAAAATAAGTCTATAAAATATATAACGTTTGATAAATCTTTGAGATTTATAAACCTGAGGTTCAGTTTAGTATGAGGCAAAATACATAATTTTCGTAACAAATTCCTACATTTATTTAACATAAAAGAACTAACGATAAATTAAAAAATGCGCCTCAAATAGTTCAGAAATAGTTTGAAACCATTACTGATTCAAGCAATATCGTATTTTTTGCGAAATATGTTCTATTGGTGTAATTGAAAACACAGGGATGTTTTTTTGTTGCTATAATTCAAAATAAATTGAGATTTTTTCATTTTGCAGTCAGTTCTGCCAAAGAGGTTTCAAAAGTTACTTTTTAAAAATATATGCATTTTGATGATTTTTGATTTTTTGACTAACTTGTTTAAAAAGCAACTTAGAAATCAAGTCCATTAAAAAGAAACCCGTTTGTGGCGCTTTTGTTCTTTTTTCTAAAGGTCTTAATCGCATGAAATCATCCGGTTTCATGTGCCAAATTAGTTATCTTAACTCCTTTGTCGGCATTCGACACCCATTTGTCACCCCAACTTAGATGGCTTAATCCATCTTCACCAGAGGAGAAATGGTTTTCCTCATTAATCATTTATTATTTTTTTCTAATTTCATCAATGTCAACATCTTAAGGTCCAAACCGAGCCAAGTGCACGAGGCTGTCGAAGATAATACCTAATCTGATTATTCAAAGCTCGCCAGAAAAGGGTTTCTCCCCTTCTGATATCATGATCCACGGTTGTATATCGGTAATCTATTATTTATACTAAAATATGTCACGAACACGCGAGTTGGCCCAGTTGTGCCGGCGCGGAACATTTAAATATTTATGTTTGACGTTTTCGTTTCTTGATAAGCCGCCCAACCGATCTCGGCTACACGGAGCCCGCCTTCCCCCGCATCGCAACGTTTCGGGGGGACTCCGAGGACCCGGTTTTATCGTTTCTTAAATACTTCTGGGTTACTTGTCACATCGTTCTGTCCGTGGCTTTCGATTGTAAGATGCTGCCGATTTCCTTGGTTCAGAGGGACCGGGTGTGTGTGTGTGTGTCTTCGAATTGAGTGGATTATAATTCGACTTAATTCCGTGTGACAACGGACGGATCGGGACTCGGGGAGTCAAATGAGCTTGGCAGAGAGTTGGCCAGAGGGAACACAATCCGATCGAAGCAGGGGGACCAATGCTGTCGTTGATGGATTTAATTATTGTTTGTCGTTGACCGTAATGGGGCTTTCATTCAGGTTGTCGCAGGTCGTCGGCGTTGCTGTGGGATTATCAACTTTGATGAGATCAGTCGACGGATGGTATAGCTCTTTGTGATGTGGAAGATTTTGTTGCAAATTTCGCGAAAATGAATGGAAACAAAGTTCGCTTTCTAAGTCAAGGGGTTTCCAGCATCGTGTCAAACTGGTCACTAATCTGGAATTGCATGGAGTTTTATGAAGTAATCCAGAAATTCCGGATTTACCCAATAAATCTGAAATTTCAAAAAAATAGGGGCAGAACTTTTTTTCGAAATCTACCAAATTATTTGATATTATTCTGAATACTAAGTTTTTAATAGCAAATATTTATGGTATTCTCAGACATGTAAAACAAAATAACAACAAACGTGGATGGTGATTAGTTACTTTTTTTGTAAAGGTGTGCTATAATATTAGACAAATATTTAAACTGAATAATATTTTAAATTTTATTATAAGAGAAAATTGTTTATTTGGCTATATTTTCGATATTCACAATACTTCAAGAAAAACTTTATGTTCTAAAAGCATATCTAATAAAGGATACAACTTCCTAATGACATTAGAACAGCTATATTACTTAATTTTTTAGGTCAGTTTCATTCGCAATGCCTGTCAGTTCCACACAAAAATTTCACCTCCACCAATATGCACCTGCCACCTTCGCAATTAATAAACACACCGACCATTGATCGAGACCGTGTCCAAAAGCCGCCTCCTAAAAGCTCCGTAATGGAACCACCTTGCCACGTGCTTGGTCGCGGCACCAAACAAAACACACCGCCGGCCGTCCATTCGTCCATCCCGGGGCCCATCAAAACCCATGTCCGCCCATTGTCCACCTCAACAATAACCATCGGGACATCGTTGGAACGCGCGCGCACATTGGAATCGATATAAAATGTTTAAAAAATCACCCATTATACTATTAATTGTGGCGGCCGGCGATCCGAATCGAATCACCCGAAATGAATATATGGATTTGTCCGATGGTTTCTCTCCCCCTCAATTCTGACGATATTCAAGATTCCCAGGAATTCAAAGTTGGCTAAGGTTGGTAGATTTTAGTGAATTCTTGTGTTCTTGTAAATTGTTCACAGTTTTGCGGAAACTAACCAACTCAAAAAACAGCTAACCTTCCAATATTCCGGACCTTGCTCTAAGTCCACCTCGTCAACAGGTAGGCAGCTTCCTCACCGAGACCTGTTTATGTAAATGCAGACATCCACATAAACAGCTAATAACATCATCATGTTTCATAAACGCGCCTTCGCGTTCGATTTTCTGACCTTTTCGGGCGGGAAGATCTGTTGGGAGGGGGGGAGTGGGAAAGAGATCGCTTGTCAAGCTACTCAGCGAAGCTGATCCCCAAGCCCAAGTGAGACTTCAAAAAGCCATCAGAGGAGGACCCGAAACGAGACGAAAATAAGAACCGGCACCAAACTGACAGCCCCCAACCGTCGGTTGCGGCCAACCCTGTGTGAAACCACTCGGAAAATGAAGGAGGAGAACATAAACTGAGAAACTGACAAAACATATTCACACAATTCATAAATTTATTAATCCAATCCGATCGGAATAAATCCATTAGCGGTTCCGACCGACCCCTCGGCCTCTGTGTCGATACAGTTTTCGGGCGGGACGGACGGACGACCCGAGATCGGATTGAGACAAGCGCTTTCGCGATCGCCAAATGAGACAACCGACCGATCGGGGACTGGGGCCTTGATTCCGAACTGTTTTGCGTTAATTAAGCTGTCTTCAGACGCAATTTTTCACGGTGCTCAAGCTTTAAAAACAGCCAAGCGGGGCATTTAGCATACGGAGGAGATTCTCGATGAATTTCACATTATTTAAAACAAACTGTATTCTAACTTATGCTCCGGTTCACAACTAAAATCACTCGCTCATTGTCGATTGATTCGTGAGCGACCACGACTCGCTACACCCAAAGGAAATATATATATATCCAAATCTACAACAGTTAATTTGTTGTAGTAAATGTTAGATTTTAAAACATTTTTTGCAGCAAGTCCGTTGATCGTTTTTTGTCCGTGTATTAACATGTTAGTGATCTGCAGTTCTCACCAACACATATAATGCTGGCGCGTCCCCGAGCAACAATCCGGTGAGTAAAATATGTTGTATATCTGTCCCTCTCAATTTATCAAGCGTCCATGGCGCGATGGTAGCGTTTCGAATTGACAACCAAGAAGTAGATGGTTCAATCCTCGTTCGGTTAAGATTTTTTATCGCAATACCTGCAAACAGCTGTCGGTAATGTCGATAATTGTCGGTAATGGGCAAAAACGCCATACCCCTATATCCCAAAAATGCATGCGGACTGTACTGTACTCACAATCCAGAGGTCGCCGGTTGGAATCCCGCGGCGGGCGCTCTAAAATTCTTTGTGTAAATATGGGTATTCGGCGCCGTCGCTCTGTGCCATACTTTCATACACTTAGGAGCCCAGGGCGGCGAAGTCCTTGTAGATAAAAAGGAAGACACTAGTGGTTGATACTAGCAATGGTGGCCGACAGCTATAAAGTCAACTTCGTTATAACTTTTATTAAAAGTGAAAATAAACAGAAATGTTCACAAAAAGTTGATCTACTCGTTGGTGTACTTGGTTTTAGTGAATTTCAAGGAACAATCCAGATTATCCAGCATCATTCAAACACGACCGCTTATTAAGCTTAAAATGGGCATATTTCCCCTACTTCATGAGTTTCTTGGCCTACTCCGTCCGTCGATGACAGTCACAAACGAATATGCTAGTGCTAGTGATCGAAGCTAGAGCTCGTTTGACTTGCACTTTTACAGTTAAATGAATAATGATTTTAAGCAATCTCCTCTATAGTGGAAAAAATCGTGACGTCAGAAATGAAGTCATATCACTCAAAGTTCATTTTGTGGGTGACTTTAACATTTTGACCAAGTTTGACAGCTACATTGTCCCCAGTTTTCTGTGGGAGAGAAAAGGAGGCGAATACTTTATGAAAATCATACCTGGGTAATTCTCCGCCAACTCACACAGCAGTTGCCCCGACCCCTCTTCGATTTGCGTGAAACTTTGTCCTAAGGGGTAACTTTTGTCCCTGATCACGAATCCGAGGTCCGTTTTTTGATATCTCGTGACGGAGGGGCGGTACGACCCCTTCCATTTTTGAACATGCGAAAAAAGAGGTGTTTTTCAATAATTTGCAGCCTAAAACGGTGATGAGATAGAAATTTGGTGTCAAAGGGACTTTTATGTAAAATTAGACGCCCGGTTTGATGGCGTACTCAGAATTCCGAAAAAACGTATTTTTCATCGAAAAAAAACACTAAAAAAGTTTTAAAAATCCTCCCATTTTCCGTTACTCGACTGTAAAAAATTTTGGAACATGTCATTTTATGGGAAATTTAATGTACTTTTCGAATCTACATTGTCCCAGAAGGGTCATTTTTTCATTTAGAACAAAATTTTTCATTATAAAATTTCGTGTTTTTTCTAACTTTGCAGGATTATTTTTTAGAGTGTTTTAATGTTCTACAAAGTTGTAGAGCAGACAATTACAAAAATTTTGATATATAGACATAAGGGGTTTGCTTATAAACATCACAAGTTATCGCGATTTTACGAAAAAAAGTTTTGAAAAAGTTGGTCGTCATCGATCATGGCCGTTCATGGTCACCCGCGACAGACACGGACGACGAAACAAAGAGAAACGCAAAAAGTAACTTTTTCAAAACTTTTTTTCGTAAAATCGCGATAACTTGTGATGTTTATAAGCAAACCCCTTATGTCTATATATCAAAATTTTTGTAATTGTCTGCTCTACAACTTTGTAGAACATTAAAACACTCTAAAAAATAACCCTGCAAAGTTAGAAAAAACACGAAATTTTAAAATGAAAAATTTTGTTCTAAATGAAAAAATGACCCTTCTGGGACAATGTAGATTCGAAAAGTACATTAAATTTCCCATAAAATAACATGTTCCAAAATTTTTTACAGTCGAGTAACGGAAAATGGGAGGATTTTTAAAACTTTTTTAGTGTTTTTTTCGATGAAAAATACGTTTTTTCGGAATTCTGAGTACGCCATCAAATCGGGCGTCTAATTTTACATAAAAGTCCCTTTGACACCAAATTTCTATCTCATCACCGTTTCAGGCTGCAAATTATTGAAAAACACCTCTTTTTTTCGCATGTTCAAAAATGGAAGGGGTCGTACCGCCCCTCCGTCACGAGATATCAAAAAACGGACCTCGGATTCGTGATCAGGGACAAAAGTTACCCCTTAGGACAAAGTTTCACGCAAATCGAAGAGGGGTCGGGGCAACTTTTCCCGATTTCGTGTGAGTTGGTAGAGAATTACCCACCTGTCAAAATTCCTAGCCTCAAAATTTTGTCACGAGTTGCTATTCTCCTCCTCTACTTTCGTTCGTTTCACACACAAACGAATGAGTGCTGCGCAAAGTCACTCACACAATCATTGACTCCCCTCTAGAAATACATTGGCTGAGAGAACGGTCGTTTGACATTCTACCAAGATTACGATCATCGCTCCCATAATCGCATTCGAATGACTCACCACGCAGCAAACACAAGGAAAAGAAAGACGAAAAACGAGAGAAAGAGAAAAAGCTGCTTGAGTGGTGCTCATTTTTCATTTGTTTCGTCTTTGTGCTTACGTTCACCGACCATTGTCAAGCCCAGAAAAACTGGCAGTGTTGCAAGCAGACATGCATCGGCACTCAATAGCACTTGACAGTTTTTTTAAGGCCATAGCTTGGAAAAGGCACTATATCAATTTGTTTTGTGCCTAAAGTATGTTTTTTTCATTGCACTATGAGGTTCTGAACGACCGAAACCTTTATCTTCACTTATTCGCTAGTTTTAGTGATGAAGTGCTATTTGAGTGCTAAATAGCACATTTAGCACTTGAATTTTTTGTGATATTCAAATCACTATTAATTTTTTGCTAATCCAAACTGCATAGTTAACAACGATTATAAAAAGCTTCTAACTAAAGCTTGTTTTGATGCACTGTGAGCAAAGATTCACTTTGCCGGTTTACGAAGGCAATCATCTCAAAATGTGGTGAAGTGCTATTGAGTGCCGATGCACGTCTGGTTGCAAGCGCAAAACATACGTTGCCAGTGCCGATTTATTTAGCATCGACCAATCTGTGTCCCTTGACAATCTGTAATGAGATAGTGTGTAAAATGAGACAGCGTACCAGGGACAAGCGAAGGGATTTGCAATACGGGAATTTTTGCTTGCTTGACTTTTTTTAGAGTGTTAGGGAAATTTTCCACTCTATCCCCAAGTAAGTCTCGCTTATAGTTGGACGGCTTTTGTGAAAGTATAAAAATGTTTGTTTTAACAACACACAGTAAAAACTTAATAAAAATCCTTTATTTTGTCTGATCTTTTCACAGAGAATTTCTCACAAGCCAGCTGATACTGTACCACCATGGAAAGCTTCTTTCCTCAAAATAACCGTTGCCATCCAAGCGATTTGGTGAAATATTTAACGCTTCTCAAATTTATGGTATCAGCTCTTTTTTACTTCTTTCCATTCGATTAAATCTCAAACTATTTCGCATAATGGACTGCTTCATTCACCAAAAAGAAAAACTATACCAGCTGATAGACGTTTAGGCTAATATGGGTCATTCCATCTGAAGCGGAACAGCATTTGAAAATTACCCTCTCCGATCCTGCTCAAATTTGGCAGGGCTGTTGATAATATCAAAACATGCAAGAATCCCGAATTTCATCCAAATCGGACCACCCCCTCCATTTTTGTACCTCCCCAAAAAATCGACTTTTTGGGGATTTTTGACCAAACCTCCTAGTTTCAAATGACGATAACTCAGGAACCACAAATCTTAGAGGGTCGGTCTTAGACTCAATTTTGAAGGAAATTGGACGTAGAATCCATTTCCGTGATCAAAATGTTGATTTATTTATTTATTCTACCTGTATTGCGCAATTGAAAACTATAAACGGCTGTATCTCAAAACACCCCAACTTATTTTTTTTTATTTGACCTCACCATTGTGTTCCCCGGCCAATTTTACATAAGAATCACTTATCGACAGAAATGAATATGTTTCGTTCCAGAGATATCGAATTTTAAAGTTTTGTGTTTTCGAGATTACCTACATCAGCTTCATTCGCCGCATCTGCTAGAAGCACACAGGTGGGCCGATCAATAACTGCTACCTGGTCATTTATTGAAATAATATTTCATCATAAATAATCTTTATCAAATTGGGCAAAAATTAACTGTATAACACTGTAGGAAACTGAAGTTTAATCGCGAATAATCGCGAAATGTCTGCTCAAAAAAATTAATGAAATGAATTTCTGTGCTAACCCACAGGACAGAGCAATAACGACACACAGTAAAGGGCAGAATTGGATTCCGACGAAGCGAGCAGGAAAATGCAATTAATCTTGTTTGTAACACTGAACAATAAGTGCACGATACATTATTGAGTAAAAAATATGAATTAAAATGAATCAAATTTGTTGATACGTTGTACTCTAGTGAAGGACGATCACAAGGAATAGAAAAAGGATTTCTGGAAAGTATAAAATTGAAAAATGTAAGCAAATCACAAAGTTTGATCTGCTTCAAAGCGGCTAATTCCCCAAATTTAGTTGCGATGATTTCGACACCATCCGAACAACAGTGTTTTTTCTTCTATCACGGCTGCTGTCCTCACGTATGAAGATTTTTTAAAATTAAATGTATCTTGACCAAAATCATCTTTCAATCAAATCGAGCTGGCTAACAATATAAAAAATGATTTAATATGATCAATCTATTAAACCATAAATCAAATTTATCAAATTATGTTAAAGTGTCAATAGTAAACTATAGTAATGATAATAATAATAATAAAGCAGGTTTTGGGGTTTTTGCTGAATGGCACTATTTTGCTACCGCCCATGATAAAGGCCCTAGTCATGGCCTCGGAGGTACTATGAAACGGTTAGCAACACGTAAAAACGGTTCATTCAAAATAACCCAATAAATATTCCTTTCACAAAAATAGATTGATCAAGGTGGGTATCAGCCATTTGAATAAATATTTGCGTAAATTTTTAAAATTTAAATTAAATTATTCATCTCCCAGAACATCAGGTAGCCGTTATTGATCGGCCCGCCTGTATGCTTCTAGCAGATGCGGCGAATGAAGCTGTTGTAGGTAATCTCGAAAACACAGAACTTTAAAATTCGATATCTCTGGAACGAAACATATTCATTTCTGTCGATAAGTGATTCTTATGTAAAATTGGCCGAGGAACACGATGGTGAGGTCAAATAAAAAAAATAAGTTGGGGTGTTTTGAGATACAACCATTTAAAGTTTTCAATTGCGCAATACAGGTAGAATAAATAAATAAATCGACATTTTGATCACGGAAATGGATTCTACGTCCAATTTCCTTCAAAATTGAGTCTAAGACCGACCCTCTAAGATTTGTGGTTCCTGAGTTATCATCATTTGAAACTAGGAGGTTTGGTCAAAAATCGCCAAAAAGTCGATTTTTTGGGGAGGTACAAAAATGGAGGGGGTGCTCCGATTTGGATGAAATTCGGGATTCTTGCATGTTTTGATAGTATCAACAGCCCTGCCAAATTTGAGCAGGATCGGAGAGGGTAATTTTCAAATTTGCACTTTTTCGTGCACAGTTGAGATGGAATGACCCATATAGCGACGAAATCAGCCTTCACTGACAAATGGGGCGTCCGCTGGCAAAGCCAAGGAAGCACTCCATCTCCACCCAAAATGTCGCTCGTCCGTCCCCCCCAGATTCACAGATTGAGGTGGAAATGTTTGGAAACAAACCCGCAGCCACTCATTAAAATAACGACCCTTATCGCTATACTCTATCTAAATTAGTAAAACTTTTAGTCACAACATAGGCCAAAACTCGGAGCGCGACTCGCGCGGCTATCCACCTGAAAACGTCGAAATTTTAAATCCTTAATTTATGGCTGTCAAATGTTGTTTGCCCCAGTAGCCTGACTAAAGTCGACCGCGCCTGAGCACTTCGCGGGGCCGATGGCGGGGATGATGTCGATACAGGAGGATTGAGGGGCCACTTAATGCATTTTTTTTTGGTTCAATCGGGTTCGACCCCATGTGCTAGTGTTAGATTTTAAAGTTTCGAACACTACTCACATGTGAAAAATGGTAATTTATGCTAGGAGATTCGGAATGATCACTGAAACGTTAAAATGCTGTAGATGGACATTTATTGGATCACACAAAATTAAGTAATTGTTTAAATTCAATCGATGGAACATTAACAACTACAGTTTTTACTTTGTTTATAACATGATACATTTTTTTACAGGAGAGAAATACTACTCATTGTCTCTATTACATATAATATAGCTATGTTTGATTTGTTGCACATTTTAAAGAATTGCGATATTTTGTTCTATTTTATCTTCTGTGTTTTTTTGTGTTGCATTCCGTTGGCATTTTGTAGCTTTGGTAAAAAAAAGATTTGTTATGCACCTGTCTTCCAAAAAAGCGTAGTGAATTGTGTTGGGTTTTTCATACAGAATTACTATTTAACACTTCTATATTATATCTTAAAATGCGACAACAAGTAATGTTTTTTTTTTGTTTTGTAAGATTTGCAGCAAACTACATGTCCAACTTGATTGGTTCATAATTTTACTATTTATATTATATTTGATAAATTTAACTTAATTGTCCAACATTTTTTTCATGATCAAATAATATGAGTATGACTCGTTGACCAACTGTAAAAATAATTGCAGTTGATGGAATATGCAATGCAATATTTAATTTTTTAAACTAACCTCAGCGAAGGATTCCATGTCTGCGTAGTAAAACTTGCCCGCAGTTAGTCCAACTCGTTTCTGTGACATTTGCAACATCAGCAAAATATTTTGCTGGATGTCCAGCGGTGCATCGTACCACTTTGTATCGTAAATTACGAAGGAAAGTTCTGCAGCCTATTGATAAATAATGATGGTGGAAGTTTCTGTTGTTATGGGACTGCTATTTGATCTCAATAACCTCGCAAATTGTTTTCAAAATTTCCAAATGAAAAATATGTATAATACAGATTTTGTATGTTTACAGAGAAATCATTCAATAAAATATTTACCAAATCATTCAACCGTTTTCCTGTGTAGCACATTGCCAAAACTTTGCCAAGGGCACAAAGCAAGAATGTAAACACTCTGTCTGCCGGAAAATCGTTTGAATACTGTTGAATGGAAGTAACTAGTATTTTTTTTGTTATATATAAAAAAAACTTAATCTAATACCTTTGATATTCCAAACAGCACAAAACTCAAAACCACCAGAAAAACAAAGTGATAGCAAAGAAATATCAAATTCATTATGTCCTCCAGCAGCGAGATGCACCTGAAAATAAGATTAATGTCATAAAATTTGCATTTCACTGGAAAAACACTTACTCCAAAGCTGAATTGTGCATTGCCACAATTTTGGAAATGCCCCCTTTGTCCAACGGTTTGTCCCCACTAAGGCGCTTAACCATGGCGATGGTGACATCTAGCGGTGGTAAACCGTACAGGGCAAAAACGCTAAAGAAAAACTAACTTAATCCACCTATGTGGTTGGAGCCTTCCTCACTCATTATCAACAATGGCTGATTTGATGGGGTTGTACACAAATTTCATCTATTTTTTAGATCCGGAATAAAAAAGTACATAAATATCACTTAAGTGGCCATATCTCGAGACAGGGTTGCCAGATCTTCAATGTTTTGGACTCGTTGGAAAGGTCTTTTGATAAACTAACCAACGATGGGTCGGATGGTGGAGCCGGACATAGTTTACATACATTTAAGTGAGATCCGGCTTCCAAAAAGTACATAAATATCACTTAAATGGCCATATCTCGAGACAGGGTTGCCAGATCTTCAATGTTTTGGACTCGTTGGAAAGGTCTTTTAATAACCTATCCAACGATGGGTCAGATGGTGGATCCGAACATAGTTTACATGCATTTAAGTGAGATCCGGCTTCCAAAAAGTACATAAATATCACTTAAATGGCCATATCTCGAGACAGGGTTGCCAGATCTTCAATGTTTTGGACTCGTTGGAAAGGTCTTTTGATAACCTATCCAACGATGGGTCGGATGGTGGATCCGAACATAGTTTACATGCATTTAAGTGAGATCCGGCTTCCAAAAAGTACATAAATATCACTTAAATGGCCATATCTCGAGACAGGGTTGCCAGATCTTCAATGTTTTGGACTCGTTGGAAAGGTCTTTTGATAACCTATCCAACGATGGGTCGGATGGTGGATCCGAACATAGTTTACATGCATTTAAGTGAGATCCGGCTTCCAAAAAGTACATAAATATCACTTAAATGGCCATAACTCGAGGCAGGGTTGCCAGATCTTCAATGTTTTGGACTTTTTGGAAAGGTCTTTTGATAACCTATCCAACGATGGGTCGGATGATGGATTCGGACATAGTTTACATGCATTTAAGTGAGATCCAGATCTTCAATGTTTTGGACTCGTTGGAAAGGTCTTTTGATAACCTATCCAACGATGGGTCGGATGGTGGATCCGAACATAGTTTACATACATTTAAGTGAGATCCGGCTTCCAAAAAGTACATAAATATCACTTAAATGGCCATATCTCGAGACAGGGTTGCCAGATCTTCAATGTTTTGGACTTTTTGGAAAGGTCTTTTGATAACCTATCCAACGATGGGTCGGATGATGGATCCGGACATAGTTTACATGCATTTAAGTGAGATCCGGCTTCCAAAAAGTACATAAATATCACTTAAATGGCCATATCTCGAGACAGGGTTGCCAGACGGAGAGTGAATCGACGCGCGCGAATCCGCGGGAAAGTGGTAGAAAGTTCTCGAAATCATTGAAAAAGGGGTCGCGGTTTGCCCAGAGATGTTGGGCCATCAGTCGTGTGGTGTTCGTTGGATCGATCGGAGAGTGAATCGACGCGCGCGAATCCGCGGGAAAGTGGTAGAAAGTTCTCGAAATCATTGAAAAGGGGTCGCGGTTTGCCCAGAGATGTTGGGCCATCAGTCGTGTGGTGTTCGTTGGATCGATCGGAGAGTGAATCGACGCGCGCGAATCCGCGGGAAAGTGGTAGAAAGTTCTCGAAATCATTGAAAAAGGGGTCGCGGTTTGCCCAGAGATGTTGGGCCATCAGTCGTGTGGTGTTCGTTGGATCGATCGGAGAGTGAATCGACGCGCGCGAATCCGCGGGAAAGTGGTAGAAAGTTCTCGAAATCATTGAAAAAAAGGTCGCGGTGTGCCCAGAGATGTTGGGCCATCAGTCGTGTGGTGTTCGTTGGATCGATCGGAGAGTGAATCGACGCGCGCGAATCCGCGGGAAAGTGGTAGAAAGTTCTCGAAATCATTGAAAAAGGGGTCGCGGTTTGCCCAGAGATGTTGGGCCATCAGTCGTGTGGTGTTCGTTGGATCGATCGGAGAGTGAATCGACGCGCGCGAATCCGCGGGAAAGTGGTAGAAAGTTCTCGAAATCATTGAAAAAGGGTCGCAGTGTGCCCAGAGAAGTTGGGCCATCAGTCGTGTGGTGTTCGTTGGATCGATCGAAGTGTGAATAGGCGCGCGCGAACCCGCGAGAAGTAGATCGGAAAAGAATTGAAATAGAGATTCGCATCGTTGAATTATATATTATATTTTCATTTCGTTTTGAAAGCCCATCCCATAGCACCGTTGCTCGGATGGCACGCCGGCGGTAAGAAGTTAAACATAAAAATTGTACATCACGGAATAATACGTTAATTCAAAATTCATTTCGTTTTGAAAGTCCTTCCCAAAGCATCGTTGCTCGGATGGCACGCCGGCGGTAAGAAGTAAAAAATACGCGATTGATAAGACCTTCTCATAGCGTCGTAGCTCGGAAGGCAACGATTGTTTCACTTTCTGGTCATATCATCTACCAAGATGAATCCTGACCTTTCCTTTCCTTCCCCTACTAACACAATTCCCCACTCCCGTGATGCTTGAAGGAGATGCTGTGGATTCAACGGTCTCATGCGGTGTCAACAGGTATAGAGCGACAAACTCTGTGTCTGATGAGTCTGCAACTTCAACTATCGGACTAACATTCCTACCTTTGTTGAACTGCATCTCCTTGGGGGCGCCGGTATTGACTCAAAGCAGAGATCTTCAGGGGTTATACAGTGAGGATGATTAGCTCCCACTACTCATCTGTTGGTTCATTGTGTAACTTCAGCTGATCCGTCAATAACGGAGTAGCAGCTCATTGGCAGTCAACCATGCTCATGCTCATGCTCATGCTATGCTCATGCTCATATCTCGAGACAGGGTTGCCAGATCTTTAATGTTTTGGACTCGTTGGAAAGGTCTTTTGATATCCAACGATGGGTCGGATGGTGGATCTGGACATATTTTACATACATTTAAGTGAGATCCGGCTTCCAAAAAGTACATAAATATCACTTAAATGGCCATATCTCGAGACAGGGTTGCCAGATCTTCAATGTTTTGGACTCGTTGGAAAGGTCTTTTGATAACCTATCCAACGATGGGTTGGATGGTGGATCCGAACATAGTTTACATGCATTTAAGTGAGATCCGGCTTCCAAAAAGTACATAAATATCACTTAAATGGCCATATCTCGAGACAGGGTTGCCAGATCTTCAATGTTTTGGACTTTTTGGAAAGGTCTTTTGATAACCTATCCAACGATGGGTCGGATGATGGATCCGGACATAGTTTACATGCATTTAAGTGAGATCCGGCTTCCAAAAGTACATAAATATCACTTAAATGGCCATATCTCGAGACAGGGTTGCCAGATCTTCAATGTTTTGGACTCGTTGGAAAGGTCTTTGATAACCTATCCAACGATGGGTCGGATGGTGGATCCGAACATAGTTTACATGCATTTAAGTGAGATCCGGCTTCCAAAAAGTACATAAATATCACTTAAATGGCCATATCTCGAGACAGGGTTGCCAGATCTTCAATGTTTTGGACTCGTTGGAAAGGTCTTTTGATAACCTATCCAACGATGGGTCGGATGATGGATCCGGACATAGTTTACATGCATTTAAGTGAGATCCGGCTTCCAAAAAGTACATAAATATCACTTAAATGGCCATATCTCGAGACAGGGTTGCCAGATCTTTAATGTTTTGGACTCGTTGGAAAGGTCTTTTGATATCCAACGATGGGTCGGATGGTGGATCTGGACATATTTTACATACATTTAAGTGAGATCCGGCTACAAAAAAGTACATAAATATCACTTAAATGGCCATATCTCGAGACTGGGTTGCCAGATCTTCAATGTTTTGGACTTTTTGGAAAGGTCTTTTGATAACCTATCCAACGATGGGTCGGATGATGGATCCGGACATAGTTTACATACATTTAAGTGAGATCCGGCTTCCAAAAAGTACATAAATATCACTTAAATGGCCATATCTCGAGACAGGGTTGCCAGATCTTCAATGTTTTGGACTCGTTGGAAAGGTCTTTTGATAACCTATTCAACGATGGGTCGGATGGTGGATCCGGACATAGTTTACATACATTTAAGTGAGATCCGGATATATGTGAAAACACATTTTTATACATAACTTTTGAACTACTTTTCGAAACTTCAATCTGTATAAAACTCGATCTATGGGACCCTAAACCAAGTCGAATGCAACTGGTTCGGGTCAAATCGGTTCAGCCAGTGCTGAGAAACATGAGCTAGTTTGTTGGTCACATACATACATACACACACACATACACACACACATACACACACACATACACACAGACATTTGTTCAGTTTTCGATTCTGAGTCGATATGTATACATGAAGGTGGGTCTACGACGTTTTTATACAAAGTTCATTTTTAGAGCAGGATTATAGCCTTACCTCAGTGAGGAAGGCAAAACGAATCCATCACAACGATCATGTCCATAAAGGAAATTCCGGGAAATTGCAACAGGTGGAACACAATGGCGCGGAAAATGTTTGAGGTGTAGTCGAAGTAGAAGTCATTTGGTCTGGAATAGTGGGAATACTAACATTTGCGCAAACGTTGCAAAATTATAAGCTTAATAGCTGATACCCAAGTTGAGTGGCAGTAGCTACCACTGGATACTCTGGCCAAAATATGAAACTGACAACAGTGTAAACGATTGGAACGAGTATGAAGAATGCGTAAGCAACAATTCCAAAACAGAGATAAAATCGATTGAGTTTTGCGACCCGTGATGAATGCATTTCCATGATCCTAAGGTTGTCATCGGAATGTTCTGATTCACTAACTGTTTAGTGGATGAAACGGAATTAGCACTAATTACATGCCTTTCCAAAACAAATACCTGTTTTGTGGATGTCTTCAAGATTTCTCAAAAGCTCAACAAACTCATCATTTTTCCACGAAATGACACAGAAATCGATGGTTGAACCAATCAGAAACAACAAGTAGCCAATTTTCATCAGCATCCTCGAGCTCGAATCTTCGTGGAGCACTGAAATTAACGTCGGGATCACCAGGGACACCATTCCAGCGACCAGCAAACCAACGAAACGTCCCACCCAACGTTTGTTTGGACCACAAACACCGAAGTACTCCAACGCGTGAATTGAGGAAAATTTAACGTACACGAACGTGGTTGCTTCCAACCAATTCAGGAACGATTCGAACTTGGGCGAGGTCCACGATTTGAATTTTGTGAAAACTGACATTTTTGCTACTTGTTCACTGATGTGTCTTGTAGGGACTAACTCAAAAAATAGGAAATTGCGATTTCTTACAAAGGTACAACATGCAAAATGACTCAGAATGACATCCTAATGATATTTTACAAAAATCAAAACGAAAATAGCTGGCAGTACAAATTACAAGGCAAAATTTACTAACTTTCCAAAGCCACTTAACAGAAAATAATTAGAGATTGAAGGTATTCTATGCGGAATGTCGTCATCTAAATCGAACCAAAAGTGGAAATACGCGCACCTGTTACCCAATACCTACTTCAAAGCTATTTTGATGATGCACCACTGATTAAAGGGTTACGTCAAGAAATGCCGCCAGACCTTTCTTATCCTCAGCGGCATTTTCAAAAAAAAACCTCATTTGATGAATCACTCGTTTCACAATATTTTTTCCTTATAAATTGCCATCCCAATGCACACAGCATTGTGCCCTCACAGGCGGGATTATTTCATTATTTAAATGAATTCATTTTCCTAATGTTCCGTAACCAATTCAGGGCAAGGGCCATTCAGTAAGAGGGAGCTTGAAACCACAAAAATGCATTTAAACTGCACACTTTCCGGTGCAGCAAGTGATTGTCCGGTAGCATGAAAGGCTACAGCGAGGCGTTAAAAGGAGTTTATTTTGGATACCAGCATTTTAAGGTTCGACATTGTACCAACCTGGCATGAATATTTTAATTTGAAGAACCTTGCCAATGTACTTATCAATGTTCTTATCAATGTTGCCAAAATCTTCAAAAAGGGAGTGTTATAATATTGTAAAATTTATAAAAACAAAATCTTGATCCAAAATAATACATTCAATAAACGGATTTTCTCATTTCTCACTGTAAACGTTAATTCTCTCTGATTTCAAATATTAGTTTTGAAATGCATTTTTAAAGTTTCTAAAACTTTGTACATTTGAATTTTCTTTTTAAAGAAGTTTCTTGAGAAATTATGTTATCACAACATTTGTTCAACATGAAAAGTACATCGAACACTTTAATTTAATTTATGACAATGTTATGGAAAAATAATTGAGGCATTATCCATATATCAATATTTAAATGGTTGAAAATTATTTAAAACTAAGCAAAAATTATAACAAAATTATTTAAGAATATATAAGTCGCCTCCCTGATAGCAAAACCTCGCTCAAATCAACAAGCTAATAAATCAAAAATGAATCCATAAAACCTGTTTCATGCTGTTTACTTTCTTGTACTCCACTAGGTGATGACCGATGATTGGGCTTCCAATTCGCGCACAAATTTATTGCCATTTATGGACTTTTATAACATTATTTGAATCAGCAAGTTTTTAGAGTTTAACCTCTCTCTCTCTCTCTCTCTCTCGATACCGCTGCCGCCGCGTTCGAAATTATGTTGCCAACAGTCTTGTTTTTTCAACCAGTTTGCGGTTTTCGCAAAACTTTAGGTCTTATTGCTGCTACTGCTGTGATTGTAAAGCAACAAATTTGCGGCGGCGAACGTTGTAAAAAACCAGCCGTTTTGATGTGATATTTGATTGCCGCCACACCGCCGATGCCTTAATTTGTTTTTATGGTTGCCATATTCACGCGCGCCGCCACCACCTCGCAGATTATGGCGCACCAGACGCACTTCTGGTTTTGATTGAGACGTTGTAAAACGGAATTAGTTGTTGGGCAATGAATAATTAATAATTTAACCTACACAGATTTTTGCACTGGGAAACTAAGTGAGGTTAAATCAAGCATTAACAGAGTTTGTTGCGATGTTTCGTACAAAGATTTAGAGAAGTAAAAAACAATGTTGACACTTTTTTTTTCTAAAAAATACTAGATTCAATTTTATTATTCTATATTTGCTTACTAAGTAAGGATAAAATCCTCTACAAACATGTCATCATGTTTTCGTTATGATATTTTATGAATACACATTTCTTCACATCGCGATAAAAATGTTCCAGCTTTTCAACGAGCAAACACAGTCTTCATTTTTCCACGCCAATACTGAAAAGTTGAAAATTGATCCAACCAAAAAGAGTTGCATTCCCATCTTCATGAGAACTCCATGAATTGACGTTTCACCAATCATAGCCCAAAATCTCGGTAGAACCATAAAAACGCAACAGAAAACCAGCGCGACTGCGAACAACTTTGGCGAGTTACGATTTGGACCACAGATGCCGCAAACTTCCGCGATGCGAAAAATTGTCAGCCTAACGTATTGACGTTTTCTCGTGGATTGATGGTTGCAGAAAGGAAGTTTTCCTGATTTAACATTCCAACGCCCAAGGCTCCAAAAAAGTTGGAACGGTAACTTCAACTCGACATTTCTCGGGCATAACTCAACCAATCAAGATGATTCTTCTTTTCAGTGATTTGTTAGGATGTCTAGATAATTCTAAAACTTTGCAGAACATAATTTGATCAAATCTGTAATTTTTGCGATCAAAAACATCGTTCCAACTTTTTTTTCGCATGTAAAAAAAATTCGTCAGAAAATCCGCGGAGACAGTCGTTTTAAAAAGGTGGAACGATGTTTTCGGTCGCAGAAATTACAGATTTGTTCAAATCAAGTTCAGTAAAATTTTAGGATCATCTAGACATTTTTATAAATCACTAGAAACAAGAATCGTCCCGATTGGTTGAGTAATGCCCGAGAACCAGCGAGTTGAAGTTACCGTTCCACCTTTTTTGGGAAGCTTGGGCGTCCGTGTAAGTTGGACATACGTTGGGCGTTCCAGTGTTAATTGCTTCAAATGATTTCGCAAAACATATCTCAACTCAATGGAACATTGTTCGAGACTGGTTAAGTGCAAAATGATTGTCGTTGAGTTGTTTTTAAGTGTTGCTTCAGCATGATTTTTTCAGCTAAGTTCTAAATATAATTCAATCGCCATCTTGTATTAGAAATAAATTCGGAAAAAATGTCAGTGATTTTAGGAAAAAAGGTCTTCTTATACAATTTTCAAAAGGCATAAATCAATTGACAACATTTCAAAAAAATTAATGAATGACAAAAATCTACCAGTCATATATACCAATCTTATAACTCAACTGATACAACATTGCACTGCCGAACCTAAAGGATAATAATTGCCAAAAGTTGTTGTTAAACTTTCCTTTGACACAATTATAAAGTTCAAAGCAGCTGATTCATTACCCACCGAGAAAATCGAAATGCCTGGACATTTATAATAAGTGCTCGATATTGGTGCAATGAGTTAGAGGCTCTTAATTAGAAAAAAATGTAATTTTGGCACGTTCTGCAAGTGCCTGTACCATGCGCAAAATTGGAGAAACTGGCCAATATTTTTGGACTAGTTTGATATATGGGACATTAGGGTGTAATATCAAAATCGATTTTCCAGCACAGCATTATTTTAGTTCCTTTTGGGGTCCTAAACAACTCCCCAAAGTTTGGGAACGATTGGTTTAGTCCTCAATTTGCGCAAAGCGATTCAATTTTCCATACAAATTTGTATGGGAAAAATCATTTGAATTTTGATATTTAAAAATCCAAGTTTCACGCTATACTAAAACCGGATTCATATTCGGATGCACCGGAATATGCTCTACAACTTTCCCGAAGAGAGTATGGTGCTAGCTTGCTCCTATAAAAAGATATAGCATGTTCAAAACTCGTCTAAAACGTGTTTTTTAGATCGAAAATCACGTTTTAGACGAGTTTTGAGGACACTGTATCTTTTTATAGGAGCAAGTTAGCACAAAACTCTCTTCGGGAAAGTTGTAGAGCACATTCCGGAGCATCCGAATATGAATCCGGTTTTAGTATAGCGTGAAACTTGGATTTTTTAATTATCAAAATTCAAAAAAATGATTTTTCCCATACAAATTTGTATGGAAAATTGAATTGCTTTGCGAAAAGTGAGAACTAAACCAATCATTCCCAAACTTTGGGAAGTTGATAAGAACCCTATAAGGAACCAAAAAGTTGCTGTGCTAGCCAAATTTGGACAACTTTATTTTTTTCCATACAACCATATTACACCCTAATGGGACATTCCTTCCCAAGTGACCACGCGTCCAACATCGACCTTCACCAAATCTGCTCATATTTGGCATGGGGGTTGTTTTTGCCCCAAATACAAAGAATCCAAAGTTTGGTGACATTTGGTCCACCCCCGCGCCCGTGGCACCCCCCTCTTTTTCTGAGATTTTTGAAAAACCTCATTTTTAAAATGCTTTTTGCTAAGAGAAAAGTTTAGAAAAAGTGAACTTTTGGGTATGCATATTTGAAGATTTTTTGATGTAGAATCGAATGGCGTACTCAAAATTTACGTACAGTGTTGCCAGATATGAAAATTTTGCGCTTTAAGTTTTAAAATGCATTTTTAACCCTTTGGACGAGCACTTACGGGAAAACTGACAATTGCATTCGATTGCTGAGAGTTTTTTACATTAAATTCAATCAAAACCTCAGAGTAAAATGAATATTTCTTGAGATATCACATTTTTAAGTTGGAAAGCTCTGTATTGCACAGCAAATGTTTTACTTAACCATCAATTTTCAACAGTACATTGCGTGAGAGAATAGTAGGCCTTGAAATTTGAATATTCTTTTTTTCATTTTCTAAACGGAAGCAAGTGAATGTCCCAAAATTGAATTTATGTATGTATGTATTGTATGTATGCATTTGAACCTTCGTCTTGGCAGGACTTGGCGTGGTTCACGGATATAAGAAAATGACAAAATGTTTAATTTCGAGCGCATCAACCTGAATTTTCTAGTTTTATGGCTCCAGAAGCTAGCCTGAAAATATGAGCTTATTTGGTTAGGGTTGGTGGGTCCAATTTTTACCTGAAGGATTTTTGGAGTTTTTTTTTGCAAAATTTAAAAACATGCTCAAAAAATAAACCTATATCATTTCGGGATCAATTCCTAGCACTTTGCGATGTTCTACAAAGTTGTTCCCCGGATAAAAATCTTTGAGAATTTTGACAATAAGAAAATTTGATAGCATTTTGGGAAACTTTGTCGAAGAAGATGTTAAAAGTGAAAATTCCCCATAGTAAATTAATTAAAGTTCCATTCTAACTTCATGTCAAAACTGGACCCACTAAACATTAACCAAATGGGCTCATATTTTCAGGCTAGCTTCTGGGGCCATAAAACTAGAAAATTCCGGTTGATGCGCTCGAAATTATACATTTTGTCATTTTTTATATCCGTGAACCACGCCAAGTCCTGCCAAGACGAAGGTTCAAATGCATACATACAATACATGCATACACAAATACATACATACATACACAAATACATACATACATAAATAAATTCTGGGACATTCACTTGCTTCCGTTTAGAAAATGAAAAAAAGAATATTCAAATTTCAAGGCCTACTATTCTCTCACGCAATGTACTGTTGAAAATTGATGGTTAAGTAAAACATTTGCTGTGCAATACAGAGCTTTCCAACTTAAAAATGTGATATCTCAAGAAATATTCATTTTACCCTGAGGTTTTGATTGAATTTGATGTAAAAAAACTCTCAGCAATCGAATGCAATTGTCAGTTTTCTCGTAAGTGCTCGTCCAAAGGGTTAAAAATGCATTTTAAAACTTAAAGCGCAAAATTTTCATATCTGGCAACACTGTACGTAAATTTTGAGTATTCCATTCGATTCTACATCAAAAAATCTTCAAATATGCATACCCAAAAGTTCACTTTTTCTAAACTTTTCTCTTAGCAAGAAGCATTTTAAAAATGAGGTTTTTCAAAAATCTCAGAAAAAGAGGGGGGTGCCACGGGCGCGGGGGTGGACCAAATGTCACCAAACTTTGGATTCTTTGTATTTGGGGCAAAAACAACCCCCATGCCAAATATGAGCAGATTTGGTGAAGGTCGATGTTGGACGCGTGGTCACTTGGGAAGGAATGACCCATATGGAGTGTCTATTTAGCACTAGCTTTTGAAAAATACATCGGAATTTGGCTAACTAGCAACTTTCTGGAACTAAATTTTTATTTTGAATAAATATTCAAAGAAAACAATGACCCTCCAGTGCCAAAATTTCTTCGAAATTTTGAATTTATCCATTGTTAAGAGTTCATTTTGAGCCACTTTTTTTTCTACGAAAATCTTTACTTCTCTTGTTTTATTTTTTTTAATTTTTGCACATAAAAACAAAAGTTCCCCTTGCCCAGCGCAGTACTTTGCCTACATATGGTTGTTTACTAGGGTGCCCAGAAAAAATGAACCCCTGCTTCACAAGTGGAAAACGGTTTATTGGTTTATTTTAAGCCTCTATGCAAATTTTGAGCGAAATTCGTTGAGATTAACTTAATGATACCCAAGCCAAAAGCTGGTGAAAAAAATGTTTTCCATACAAAAATGACTTCTTTAAATCGTTAATATCCCGTTCCCACTTTTGTGAATATTTGGATGGAAGTAGCACACCGTGCAGACCAAACCGTAAGATAATTGGGGTTTCCATACATTTTTTTGATTTTTCCCATAACAACTTCACCTTCGAGTATCAATGTGTAAATTTTGACCGATTTTGCTCATATTTGGCCCAGAGTCCTAAAATAGCTCAAGAAACAAGATTCAGCTTGTGGAGCGAGGTTTTGAGAAGAAGTCCCATAGTCTGGGCACCCTAGTGTTCACGCAAACTTTTTTTTGCGTTTTTTTAAGCATGTGAACAAACTTAACTTAACAAAATTAGGGATTTTTAACTTTCTTTAGAAATTATTACATAGTTACATTGAATGCTCTTGTTTTTGATTATTAAATGTTCAAGCACTAGAATGCAAAAAGTCAAAACCTTCGTGTGACAACAAAGCGCAGTCCCGACGAAATACCTTGAAATCATATCAACATTATCACAGCTCGGCGGAAATACCAACCTTTTATGAAAAGGTGACCTCGCCGCAGCTGATACACAATTTATGGCACCTCATTTCCTGACCGCTCTCTATCTCTCTCGCTACCCCTTAATGAATGACATCCAGCTTCGAAATGAAGTGTTAAGATTATATAACATGTTATAAATTCGGTCTAACATAATTATTCCCGCAGCATGTGTGCTTCAAACTGGAACGACGCTTTCGGTCAGCCGATCCCAACAGAGGAATCACCCAAAAGCTCATCCAAGGCTGAGCCCGTGATAAAGATATCAACGACGAAAGCGAGGGGTGCCGAGTTGGCCGGGCAGCGTGTGACAGCATCCCCTCGAAACCCGGACAGCAACAACAACAACAAAGCTAAAAGAGGTGCTCCGAAACCGAAGAACCGAAAAATGCAAATGAAGCGGCGGGAGTTGAAGGCGAAAAAGTCGAGAAAAATGAGTTCGGAACTCGACGTGAAACGATTATAATATTTAATATTTGATATTAACCTGTAGCTTATAAACAGATAAAAATATTTAGATAAAACGTCGGCATCATCGTTTCGGCATCAACATCATCATCAAAATCATAATCTAATCGGAATAGATTGAAATTGAAAACAAAACAGCATTAGCATACAGGCCGCGGGGATGATACACGGTCGGTCGGTTCAGAAAGGTGTGCTTTTTGTGGATCGGTTCATGCCCGTGCGTGACTTGCTCACGGAGGCGACACTGCCGCACTGAACCACCATACGTTCCGGAGACCAGTTGAAATCCGAGAAAAGGCAAATTTATCGAGCCTGAAATGGGCCCGGGAAAGAGAAGGCTTATATTTTCATTATAATATCGTGTCTTGTCAAATAAGCCGCCTTTTAAGTTTTTCCGCTGCCCGATTTTGTTTTTTCGTTCTTTTCTCCAAAGTCCCCTCACTTAGACGAGGGACTCACTCTCTGGGGCAGATTTGGCGAGATCACGACCACATTCAACCTGCCACCACGCCGCGGTCCGGGCAGATGTGATAATACAGATGCAAGAATTTGTCCGGGGTCCGGAATGTCCGTGGCGAATTAGCTATGCCGGCCGGCTGGCCGATAAGTGTGGTGGCCCCTTGAACGGCACACCGGACACTATGCTTTTTATTTGGGGTCTCTGGAAAGAAACTTATATTTTTGAGAAATAAGCGTAGGAACATTTTCAAACAAGTAAAAATCTAAATTCTTTGTAAAACAAACATGGTTGAAAAATTATGCGCAAAATTATGTTAAACATGAATTTAAATTTAAATTAAACAAGATTTTCATCAAAACATTCTTCCAATGTCCTTTAATGGCTGGTACAAATTTAATTAACAGTATTTGTCTTTTTTCTCATGTTCAAAAATGGAAGGGATCGTACCGGCCCTCTGTCAAAAGATATCAAAAAACGTTATTTAATCCACCTTTGGGTGGTTGATGCCTTCCTCTCATTTATAGAGTGATTCCAACCCCCGAAAGTTTCCACATTGTTTATGGATCTCCGCTAACGTGATTGCAGCACCTAAGAGGTCCTAATAAAAATAAGTGATGAGTAAAAAAACAGACTACCTACAGACTTTTTGTCAAGATTATACAGACACCGCCTTTGAGGAAAATGGCATCCCTTTACACGGCTCTTTTTCGTGGCGATCAGACCCGTCCATTTGAGGTTATGCAAATTCAAACCATTTTTTAAACTGCTTGTAATTTTAGATAGGTAAGTCAGATCTTAAAAATTCTTAATCCACAAGAAAGGTCATTTCAGAACCTTTCTAAAAATATATAATAGTACAGGTTTTCATGCAAAAACCACCCTTTACCAGTACGATCAAAATCGGCTCAGTCAGTGACGAGATGTTACAGTGACATTGATTCGGTACACATGTCTACATACAGCCAAACACACAGACATTTGCTCAGCTTGTGATTCTAAGTCGATATGTATAAATGATGGTAGGTCGAGGAGGTCTCGCTAAAAAGTTAGGAAGGTGAGGAAGGCAAAACCTCGGATTCGTGATCAGGGACAAAGGTTACCCCTTTAAGACAATGTTTCATGCAAATCGAAGAAGGGTCGGGGAAACTTTTCTCGAATTCGAGTGAGTTAGTAGAGAATTAGCCAATTGCAAATAAAGCCGTTGCAAATATTTTTTGAAGTTTATGTCCCTCGACTCGAGCTTCCGTGGCCGTGAGGTTACGGGTTTCGCCTTGTAAGCGGAAGGTGATGGGTTCGATTCCTGTCTGGCTCGGTAAAGCCAGATCCCTTCAAAGAGTAAATCTGCTCACTGGGAATACTGACCGGTAGGGGATGGGTTTCGACTAACGGCGTGCTGGATTTCCAATCCAGAGGTCATGAGTTCGATTCTCGTACCGGGATGACCCTGGGGGAAGGTGGGGTGTAAACAAATAAAAAATATAAATATTGAAATTTCCAGCCATGTTTTTAACATTTGAATAACAAAAGTGTTTAAAATGCATTTACATCTGCCCAGATGTTTTGCAATCTTTAGTTTTCAAAATATCACAGTATCGGCGAAATATTTACAGTACTGTACAACGGAATTTCACAAAAAATATTGTTGATCGATCTCAAACATGCTAAATAAGATTTAAAATGCAGGAAATGCATTTCAAAATATTATCAATTCATGAAATTTCTTTTTCCATTAAAATTTTGAAGTTTAAAAAAAAATTGCACCCGAATTTTTTGGACCGATTTTGAAGGAGGGGGGGGGGGTAACATACCCTTCACAAAATATTTGAAACGGCCTAAGTGCAGAATTTCAATGAAATCAGAAAACAAATCCTCCTTTTTTGTTTCAATAGCACAAAAAATCATACTATAATATCATAAAATAATGCTAAATTTATTTTAAACTCAGGCCTTTCACATGCAGCTAGATTAATTACTTGTTTTTTGTTGATAAAAAATAAAAACCTTAACACAATTTATTTCACATAGTTTCAAATTGATCATTTTATAAAAATTAAATCAGGGAAAAATTTCATTATCACATTGGCCGTTGCACATCCTTTTAAAATTTCTTTTAATTTTCGATGAAATAGTTATTTTGAAATTTCCTTTTTTCCAGAGAATTTCTCACCTAAATCCTTTTGATGCAAGCCGGTCACCAAGAAAGTGGCACCAGCTTTTAGTAAACAAAAGCCCTAATTGAAGTGACGTGGATTGAGATATCGAACTCAGCCCGTGCCGCATTTGCTGAAATACTCAATTACCGAACCGACGACGACATGGTCCACCTCACTCGGAACGAATTGGGGGTGCCCATCGGTCAAAATCGGTATCTTTGCTTTTTTTTGCTTTCGATAGCTTTTAGCGAAATTGAAAACATTCGGCCATTGCGTGAAGCCGCCCATTGTGAGTGGAGGAGGGTGCTGAATAAAAGATCACTTTTGGGCCCGATAACGATCGACGTGTGGATCAAAATAAACACCAGACCGACCAACCGACCGGCGACGGTGCCCAAAAACGGTCATCGCCGCCGAGACCATAACACGTTTATCGCGATGAAATTTCAATTTTCGTTCAATGGCATCGGAATCAGGCCTTCGCGAGAAATATGCCGGATTGGTACAGGCAGATGCATCCGCAGAGCGATCGCTGACCGTGTCGATGATGACCGCCAACTATGCGATGGACATCAACACGATTTGGCTGCATTGTGGTCGATTTTATGCTCTCTAAATGCAATCTTTTAGGAAGCGCCTTGAATTTGTTTTTTTTTTTGTCGTAAATTTGCGTAAAATGTATTGAAGATTTGAAGAAGGAACCAGGGCTGTGGAGTCAAACGAAAGAGTTTGTAGATTCAGCAAATTTTCTAAGGAGTAGTTGTTGAAGTCTGAGTCGATGGACTCGAGTCTTTTTGTAGTGACCAAAAAACAAATTTCATTGATTTATGCCAATTTGACAAGCGAGCATAACCGCAACGCTGATCTGATGGGCGTTGAATTGACATCGACATCGGCAGGCGGCCTCCAAGTCGTGATTCCATTGTGATCTTATCGGGGCTCACTGCTCGGCAGCTCAACAACGATCGTCAGCGCTGTGTGATGCGATGTTGTGCCGGATTAGCTGAAGATGGGCAAAAGAGATGTTAAGTTTAGATGGAGTTGTGGCTAGTTTAATGTGATACATAGTGGCGACGAACGGTTGATGGAAGCGATTAGTCAGCATGGCGAGCTTTGATGGACTCTCTTCTAATGGGTGGGGGAGTGGGCGCATGGTCTGTGAACTGTGCCTTTATATTTTTTTATGAAAACGCATGGATTTGATTTAATAAAGGTAACATATTAATTATTGTTATACATAATAATCCGACCTCTAACAATTGGTGGTTTTGGAAAAAGTAAAAAAATCAACCTAAACCTTTGCTAAATAAGCAAGCCAATCAACTCAATGGCTCAAGTAAACGTCCATCAGACCACCTGTCCAGTACCTCCCAAGTGTCATTATCGAATTATGATACCCACCCAAATGTCTCGATGCTATCATGGAAACCAACATTAATTATCCCAATTACAACTCCTGGACACCTTTGTGAGTCATCACCATGCGCTACCGTGCCACCAATCCAGCAGCAGCAGTCGTCTCATCGTCTTCTTCTGGAGTCTCTGCCCAGGTCATCTTTCACCCATTAAGGTGGCCCACTCATCGCATCGTTTTCCCATCCCAAAAACAAATTTATATTTTGATTCCCTAAGCCGCCACATAATCTAAATGGCATTCTCAAGATTTACAGACATATGTCTACCCCGAATCACTGATCAACGGTGGCCACCAGAAGACCAACAAAACCCACCTCCGGCGATGATGGTGAGCTCATCCTTTCTCCTTCATCTGCTACTGGAACTGAGTTATGGAATTAACCCACCCAAAACGGCAATAACAATAATCATTTCGAGATAGTGTAACACTACACCCGAATCCAGTCGCACACACCCGCAGTGCATTCTTCGGTCCCAAAAAGGATTCTCAAAGAGACGGAGCGCGAAACCATGTTATCGTGGCACCTTCATCGGTCCTCTTTCTTAATCAGTCAGCGAATCGTCCTTTTAGGCAACTCTATCAGCACTCTGGTTATTTTTTCTATGAGAAAAGGATAAATAAACATCCCCTGGAAATGAAACCCACCAGCAGTAGCACCCGTTTTTTCGCAGCCAAATACCTTTTTTTCTTCCTTCGATGGTTCAATTAGTTTGTGATATCCTTTTTCCTTCTAGGATGCTGCGCCGCCACAACAGATTCTCATCTGTTTCTAATTTTTCACTGCCACGGCCCAAAACGACACACAAGATGTAACTCTAAATTTGGTAAGAAAAAAAACACATCAAACGCCACAGACGAAATACTTGATCGATATCGAATGGTGCTTTTTTGTGTCCTTTTGGAAGGGAAGGAAAAAAACCATCTTTGTCGGCAAACGCATCCTATCCGGTAATGGAATGGGAGTCCGATTACCGAGAGAGTTTTGGTCCAACTGTTATCTGATTTAACCTTTTTTTCGAGCAAATGTTGCAACACCATTATCGCGAGCCGGAACGGGTGAACTTGGTGAAGCCATTTACTATTTCTTGTAACGTTCTATTAAAATTTGATCTAGGAAATGAGTTCATTTTTTTTTTAATTTGATAGTGATGATATTGATACATTGATTTTCAATTTGATGATTGAAATTTTCATAAATTAACTTTTTTTTTTCTAATACGATTTGAAGAAACCACACTTGAGAACCATTTTGCCTTCCTCACTGAGGTAAGGCTATAATCCTGCTCTAAAAATGATCTTTTCACAGAAAGCTCGTAGACCCCACCTTCATGTATTATACCTATCGACTCAGAATCGAAAACTGAACAAATGTCTGTGTGAGTGTATGTGTGTGTAATAGACCAATATTCTCACTGAGTTTACATAGCACTGGCTGAACCGGTTTTGGTCAAACCAGTTGCATTCGTTTTGTTTTAAGGTCCCATACGTACCTATTGATTCTTATAAAGTTTCGATATGTAGTTCAAAAATTATGTATAAAAATGTGTTTTTGTATTTATCCGGATGTTGGATAAGTGACCAGAAATTGATTCAATTATCGGCATGTTACACATCGTTGATTAGATAGCCGCAAGACCTTTCCAACGGGTCCAAAACATTGAAGATCTGGCAACCCTGTCTCGAGTTATGACCACTTAAGTGATATATGTGCACTTTTTATGGCGGATTTTAAGGAAAACTGGATGAAATTTGTGTCCAATAGTTGGTAAAGAGTGAGGAAGGCACCAACCACATAGGTGGATTTAGTTAGTTTTTATCAAGCATTTAAAGGAATTATATCAGTGATAGAAGAAATATGCTTGAGCAATGCTCTTTCAATCTGGGTTAACTTTTTGGGTGCCTCCCATGTGCCCAAAGGAGCAATTACAAATTTGGCAGTATGTGAAACTTATTGAAAGAGTGAAGTAAAATATTGTTTATAAAGGTCAAATACATCAATTTTCACATTTGCAATTGTTGTACCAGCAATAATCGTTTTTGAAACAGGAAAAAAATCACAAAATTTTAATCATTAGGCATTGAAAATCGGACCATTAGTAACCGAGATAACTGCGCTCAAAAATCGAGGGGTAAGTAGGCAAAACTGAGAATATCTTATTTGTCCGTTTTTTCAATATGTGTGTGTTTTAAAAGAGATGTTATTTTAACGTGAAGACTTCCATCATTGTCGTGATTTTTCGTTCAAAGATATAGATTTGGCGTCGCTTTCAATATTTGGACAAAATTCCTGCAACAAGTTGTTTAGAATAGTGCCCTACACATGCTGATTCCTTTTGGTAACGATTATCCCATTCCATGTAAAGTTATGGAAATCGTCATTAATCAATGATTGCCAACTAAGACGTCAATGAGTCTGCCACAAAATTATATAAATTTTGAAGCACATTATTACATTCCATTTTTGTACAAACAAACTTATGTTGACAAATGGCTTATTTGTGCACCCACAAAGTTTCAGCAAGTTTAAAACGCACAAAAATAAAATTTCAAAAAGGCTCATTTTGGAATGCATTTGCAAATATTCAACTGGTTGCAAAACTTGATTCTATCTCTGTTTTAAGGTTTTTTTAGTACGTCAGTACTACGTCGCATTTAAACAAAATTTCAGCAAAATTTAAAAAAAAGAATTGATAAAAATCATGTCTCACTTGAAACTCTACATCATTTTGTATGATGATGTTAGTTATCGGGCAATTGAGGTATTATGACCATTTCTTGGAAGATTTATGCCTAGTAAGGCATGTTTAACCCTTGTAGACCCAACGGGGTAGTAAAAAGTTGGAAATGCAATTCCACCGGCTCATACAACCCTTGGAAAAAAGTTGGAAAAGCCTTTTTTATTATAACATAAGGTAGACGCATCTGTTTTGGATCTACCTTATTGGAGGTGATTCTTGACATTCTTCAAGATGCAACAAGAATCATCCAAATCGGTTGAGTTTTCGCCAAGATACAGTCGGTTGAAGTTGCATTTCCAACTTTTTTGACCTTCTTGATGCTTCGCGTAAGTTTTGACCCCGTTGGTGCTACAAGTGTTAACAACATTTTTGCAAAAACTTTGTTTAAAAAGGCGGAAATAGTTCAAAATAAACCAATAAAACATTACCAATTCAACTTTAGAATTGATATTTTATCATTTAATTCCTCCTTGATGAGATTTCAAAACAATCAATTAGTGTAAGTTTATATCGAGCAAGGCACAAAAAGTTAAAAAAATGCAGATACTAATTTAAGAGCGAGTCCACGATTAAAGCAAACCCATCTCGCATCGACCTCAGCAATCTGCCTGAAATTTTTAGGGGTTCTTAATACATATACAACTAGCATCTGGCCAAAAAATGAGCAATCTAGGTCGGGAACTGGGGAAAATCGGGACACAAAATTTGAAGGTTCAAAAACGTCAATTATCTCAAAAAGGCTATAACTTAGGGGAAATTCAATTTAATTTCAAAATTCAAAATGCATCTGAAAGGAATAATTAAAAATGCAACAAAATGCAGGGACAAGCATCCCAATTGGTTAAAACAAAAAGGAGTTATTGGCATTTTAGTGCAAAAACAGCATAATTTTCAAACTCAAATAAAAAAGTGTTCCATCCAGATATCAACGCGGTTCGCCCTGCAGCTTGTAGGGGACATCTGAGACTACCATATGAGACTGAGAACGCTTTGGGTAGTTTAACATATTAAATAGACACTTTTGCTTTAAGCGAATTTTTTCACTGTAGATTTTTGCTCGGGGGACCCCTTAGATCCCATTTTCTAGTGATAATTTTATCATATTCGTGTTTCTGATATAATTTCACAATAGAAACATGCATAAAAAAGTTTATTTTCATCTATTTTAACCCTTTAAAAAGTGAAAGTTAAAAAAATCATCGATTTACATTTATTGAAAATCAAGTTCGTTTCCAAGGATACTAGATGACACCAGAAAAAAGCAGCTTCTTATTTCTTTAACATTCATTTTTTAAAGGGATTTTAGACAAAAATGATTGAATTGTGTGGAGTCCATTCATAACTTTAACTTTAACTTCACGTGAAAATAATTAATGTGTAGTCTTTGCAATTGTTTTTGCTACACTTTTTGAATAATCATACAAAAAATAGTTATTTAGGTGTTAAAATTGAAAAGGTTCATACCTTCAAAAAAATTACCCCCACTCTGGGTATACCGCAATAGATCAAAGCCATGGTCGCAGTGGTCTCAATCAAACAACAAAATTTACCCCCATTTCCCTTACAGTAAATTGCAACCAAAAGCAAACCAACCAATAAAATCGGTAGTTTAGCTTGTGCGAACATGACCATATTGCATTCAGCCACGGCAGCACGGCAGTGAATTAGTCGTCTGTCGTCGGAGAATGGTCTTTACAACCTGGGACCGCCACCGCCACCACCAGTCGGTTATTTATGGTTGAAAATAAGGAATAACGTTTATTTTGCATTCACGAGTGAGTTGGTATGTGTATTCGATACGCAAAGATTTGCCTGATCCAAGTCGATGTAGCTCCAGCGGTTTAGCAGTGTTGTGATCGCGATGTGCTAATCCAGATTGGTGCAATTAAGTTGTTTGAGCCGGCGAAATCTTGCCCTATTTGGACGTGACATAAGCTATGCCCGATCAATTAGTGTTGACTATAAAATATAGATATTACTTGAAAATGTAGTTGAACTCAAAGTTTTTAAATGCGTCTTGGGGCCGTTCATTTAAGAATTTCAATCATCTTCATTTCGATCTACAATCTTGCACTCTATCTCGTTGCTTTGTCGAGAACTCAAAGATCCTCCAAGACAACGTTGCCCATTTCGATCCCTGAAAAGCACAATAAACCGATCTAGACGCGTATTGTCCAAAACCAAAAACCTTGCAGAATCCCTGTTGTTCAGCAGAAAGGATGCTCTTATTACGCCTACCCAATCACCACAGCAACAATCTCCGTCTCCCGAGGCTTAATTATTCGCGGTTGGCTTAGTTCTTGTTGTGTTTTGACCCAAGACGGTCGGTTTGCTCACAGAAAATCGAAGGCTTCGATTCAGGTTCACTCGGGGAAATCTAAGCCACAAAAGAAAATTGCACACTCGACAGCCTCGGAACAGTCGTCGGGGACGCCTTCAGCTTTTTTGAGTGCACAAAAAGGATACCTCAAGGATTTGGTCTAAACCACAGCGTTCGAACAAAGAAGGTGCCGTGGAGTTGAACGGTGTGCGGTGTATTAAGAGTTTGTTCTTTTCAACGAGAATGGGAAATTGTGGTAGATTTTATGCTCCGGTGGACGAAGTAGTTGTAGACCGTGTAGTTCTTAGCTGGTTGAACTAATGTTATCATTATTTGCTACTGTAGGGTATCACGAACTACAAAGTTTTCATGAAAGCAAAATTTACACCACATCGTTCGATGGTCATAAAAACAGGCAGCTGAACCACCAGAAGAAGAAGCACTCAAGACGCCTTAAGACGCCTTAGCTGCGACGCCAACGTTCGAAATTGGGCCGTTTCCGGGGGCGGCCGATTTTACGACCCGCAATTTTAACGCCATCAAAACGGTTAGATAATGAGGAAATCAATTTACGATCGCCACTCCGGCCGGCTACTACTTGTTTACTGTAAATATTTTTTACAACATGTCCGTCGTTGTTTTCGACTTGACCGCTTGGTGAGGATGGATTAGCTGGAGCGCGAGCAAACCGCGAACACGACAATGCCACAGATTGTCAGACTTGAAACTGTGACATTCAAGGTGAATTGACGGGCATATTGGGAATGTAATATAAAGAGAATGCAAACTGAACCACAACATTTTGATTGAGAAATTAATTTCAAACTTGAACATCTGTTTTTCCAAGAAATCGCAGCTTAGACAGAGTGGGCAGGGATTATTTACCCCCGGAGTCAAGCCGATAGCCGAGACCTGACCATCAACCACCGACTGAAACAATACGCGGAAGCGATTGAGCTGTGGTCAAACAGCAATCAAGCTGTCAAACGGTGCGTGATGCTGATTGGAGGGATAACGAAACAACACGATGATGGTGATCAAATCGAAGCGTTTTACTGCAAAAGGATGGCGGCGTAGGAGTGGTATGGCCGAGGACTTCTGGTGGATTAGATGGCTATCTGGGTTATTAAACGGTTGATATTGACTAAATGAATTAATTAAAATTCGTGATGCTTCATATGTGACGTCAATGCGAACATTCTATCAAAATTTGTTTTGCTGTTTAAAACTGAATTTCATTAAATTGCATTTCTGATTTTTTTTTGTTCTTTTATATTTTTCAAACAAACAAAACCAAACAAAAAATACGGGAGTTAAAATAATTGCAAAACAGGTGAAATCAGTAAAAATAAAGCTATGAAAAATAATAATACGTTCTACAAAAAACAGAAGTGGCTTCATATGTCATCCTGAATTCAAAAAAAAAATAAGTTTTTGCAAAATTATATGGCAGTAGAGATGTTCAACCTCGAACGCCAAACGAATAATTTATTATTTTAACTTTGTTCCAGTCAATAATAATTTGTAAACCAGTTTATTTTATTGACAGTAAACTAATGACACCTTGACTCATTTAAAAACTCTTCAAGTGTAAGCTCTAGCAGAAACGTGCATCAAATTTACATGTATCCGTCAAATTGTTGAATATTGGCAATAATGTATCGCTTATTATGGCCCCGTTTACTTGCAATTCCAGGTGCAACAACACTCGCATGCAGGCATAATGTTCGTATTGTCGGCTTCAATTTCAACTCAACGGTGCAGTGCAGTGTTGTTCCATATTTTAACGAGTTATCAAGGCGGAAACAAAAGGTGTGCTAAAGTAAGCTATGGCTTTCCGGTTTCCCCCATCTTTCTTTCGGCGTTGAACCATTGAAGTAAATGTAAATGATTGTCTTGTTGCATAAACATCAAATTAATGGGTAAACTCCACTCCCAATAAAAAGTCGAACCGACCTTCATGAGAGGTGCACCCTGAATTACTCGCATGACCCGCGGCAGCCAGCCTCCAAAAGAGTGCTCCCGTATCAAACTCAAAACAACTCAATTAGCCGTACACCTGCCCCAACACGAAACGCGAGCTTGTCTTCATGAAGATCTACCACGTGTGTGCAGACCTTTTTCGGCCGCCGGCGGCAACAAGACGCGCCGAGACCGGGCCAAAGCTGCTGCTGCTGCTCAAGATGTTCTGGCCCAAGAAGTGACGGCACGGAAGGACCACACAAAGGGATAACCAATTAGATACACACTTAATAACGGGAGTCGTCCTTCGGGGGCCTTTTCGAGGCGGAGTCCTTATAATGCTCACACACTTGGAGGTACGATACGTTGCCGGTGGTTGGCCGCAGGCAGTCTCGGCTCTCGAGAGGAAAGTACTAATCATCACATCATTTTATCATCCCGTAAATTAAAACATCACAGCCAGCGGAGCTTTGGGTATGGGTGGCTTCCCTGAAATGAAGAGATATGTTACAGTTTCGACAATAGTTCTACTTGTTGCCGTCTTGAAGTTCTGCAAGAGAGGTTCAGCGGTTGACCGACTGGATGGCACCAACCCCTCCGAGATCCGTCCTTTGTCGGTCCGCTGCTGCTTCGTTTGTAAATATTTTTTACATGGTCGATAACTTTTGGAAGAGGGCGTTGCTAATTGAAGGAGTTGTAATACGAAGCCAGTTCTTTACAGAAGTGTCCCGCTTTTGTTTTGCCGACTCCATTTTTCTCCCCGGGCCACCAACAGCCAGCTATGAAGTGCTTGTAGAGTTTGCATATGGCGCAACGTGCAAGAGAGTTGGATGAGTTAAGGACCGTAGACAATAAAAGCGCCCTCTCCTTCCATTAGGCACGGGTCATCATTAGCTATGCTATTAGCGATAAGCGACACTTATCAGCGCGTGGTTGATTTGGTCATACCCGGGGTCCTGGCAATGGTGGCGCCTGGCCGACATCTGCTGCAACGGTGGTTTGGTAGGAGGTCGCGACAGCTGAAAGTATTACGGGGTTATTGATATTTGGAGCAGTACACTGAAAAAAAAATCTATTCCCGAAATCGTGAATTGTGTGAATGTGAATGTGAGAACCACGAAGGAACTTTTTCATGAGTATGGTTTATTTGCACTATAAATCTAAATTAGAGGTGGGCAAAACCGCTCTTTTTGAGGAGCCGCTCAATTTCGCTCGCTCATTAAAATGAGCCGAGAAGATTCGCATGAGAACCAAAGGTTTAGACGTTCGAAAAACTGGGTGGGGAGAGCACCTAAACTTAAATCTAGGATTTTGGAGAAAATTGCTATCAATTTTACGGAATTGCCTTTTTTCTACATTCTGATTCACCATAATGTCTACAAATTCCAAAGTTTAATCGGGTAAGAGGAGTTAGTATATGGCGATTAAGTAGTTTTTCGGCAAAATTTTCCAAGCTAGGCATTTTGAAATTTTGTCTAATTTGTACTCGGGTAGTTCTCAAATATATCTTTACAATCAGTTGAGCAAGGAATTTTTTTTTAATTTGTTTACAAAATCAAGTAATTTAAGTGCTTGAAAATGTACACCGTGTTCACAAATCTGACAAATTGGATACTAATTAATAATCATTAAAAAAATAAATTTTAAATTCTGAAAAACTAATTTTATGCTTAAGTTTTTGGAAATTCAATTAATTATATTTTTACAAACTTAAAAATAGACATAAGTTTAGAAATCATTCTATCTTGGCAATAATGGATGTGAGTTATTACTTAAAACTAAAAAAATCGAGGTTTTTAATTTTGTTTATGTTTATTGTTTATATTGACAAAACTTTGCCCATGCGCTTTCAATGTCAATATAAACCATTATGCAACATTAGTTTCATCTTTAATGGCTCAAGAATTGTTCAGGCTATTCATACAAAATGGGCATGTGAATGAATATTCCATAATCTGTATCATGATTAGGATTTTCAGATTAATTTGGTGTCTTCGGTAAAGTTGTTTCTTTTATTAATTTGTTGATAATTATGTCGATTGGACTACAGGTCGCGGAGATACAAGCTTCAATAGTTTGATTTTGTGAAATTTGAGTTTTTCTTAGTGTCATCTAATTATTCCTCATTTTTCAACTCGCGATATTGCGGAAACTTTTAGTTCGATTTTCAATGTTAAATAATGAAACATTCGTGAAATTGTCAGCCATTTTCCATAAAAAGATCTGATACCATAATTCATACAACAAACTTCTATTTCATTAATGATAGGTCTTGTTCAAACTCAATATAAATTTATTAGTTAATCAAGATGCATTTCAACTATCAAAAAAATAAGAAATTATCTAGCAGATTTTTCTATCTCATATGTTCAGGATGCAGATTTTATACTAAACATAAAAAGAAGGTTCAAGAAATTCAAATTCCGTCTCGGCAAGATCAATATCAGATAGGCACCCTTGTAAAGTACCGACAATATTTGCATGAAATGAACGAATTTATAACGCACTCATAATCGCATTAAGAGTTGTTCCTTTTTTTTGTCTGTCGGTGCACTCCCAAACCAAAACCTGGAGGGCATTTGCTTCGCATGGTTGAATTTAGACCTCTCTTTGCGACTTTCTAACACTGGAAAGTTCTTTTGCATAATCTTGGGCAAGGCTTTCGAATCCGATACTCGGTCTGCTCGCAATGTTCTCCGGTTCTGCTTGACAGATCCTCGAGTGAATGCAGATGCATGGGGATTAGAGTTGAGAGATCTTCAGCGGATTACATGTAAGTTATACGTTCTGTCGAAAGCTAAGTACAGATTATATTCAAAACAGTTTTGGAAATGGTTTTGCTCGATTGCCCAAATGCGACCGGTGTAGTGAATTAAGTCTAAATTGAATTTGTATCCCTCGTGTGTGCCTCATCCAGAAGAGATCCCATTAAAGTGTCGATACCTTACTCTCTCAAGGTGTTTGATTTAACCTCTGCCTATTTGTTTGCTGTCACAATCTGCGTGCCCCAGCCCATTAACCAACGGGTCCACGCTACTGGTCGATCTTCAGCTCCGTGGGGATCACGCTCTCGTTTGGTTCGCTCTTCCTGGTAGCAATCAGCAGCCCAAACCAGATCTTCCTAAAACCTCCCGATCACCTTTTCAACCAGTCTCCCCCCTCAGTTTCTGGTTAATCTGCGCGAAAAGCGAAACAAGATAATTTAAATGTTTACACGCAAATTTACACCACATGTGTAGCTGATTTGATTGGATTTTTTATTTATGTGCACTCACCGCCTGACCATTTATACCGCAGTCTCCGCAATATCTCCTGCGAGTGTGTATCCCGGTGTGTACAAATAAATGTTTCCGAGATAAATCGTTTTAATGAGTTTTTCATTCAACCCACGACCCAGCGACCGTCAGCTGCAACAACAGCAGTGCAACACGAAATTTGCAGGCACACCAGCATTAACAGCAGCAGCACGAACGACAGCAGGCTAATGTTCTGAGTAACCGCGAAGCAGTTTAGGTCTTAATCTTATCGGAAGCCACGGTGCAGGACAGTGGGCTAAATATGGGCCTACATACAGACTCACGGTGGGTAAGAAGGGGATTATTATGCAACTTGCATGCACCTCGGAAATTCTATCTGGAGGTTGTTGAGGGGACTATTCTGAGTCAGAAAAATCAACTCCTAAAATATTCTGTCGGTGAAAACTGATTTTATCTTGATTTGAAGTTAAAAAATCTAATATATCACCTAAAAACTCAAAAATACATCTAAAAACTCTGTCTATCTCTGGGCAAAGATGTATATTTTCATCTAGATATCAATTAGCTCACAAAATATATTCCTGACATAGTACACCTTAAATCGATCCATTACTTGAGTCCCAGCGTCATAAGGAGGTATAAAGTAGTGCAATTTATAGCATAGCATAGCATAGCATAGCATAGCATAGCATTGGTGTCTACCCGTAGCTGCTACTTCGTTATTGACCAGAACCCCCAAACATTGCTCCGTGGACCACAGATGAAAAGTAGGAACCAATCATCACCCCTTCGCAATTTTCAAAGGTCCCTATCGTGCTGATCAATACCGACGCCGGCCACGACCAGTGGTAAGACACGGGAAGTGGATGGGAATGTTAGTCCGATACTTGAGTGATGGGACCGCCAAATCGACTGCGTCTCCGACAAAGTATCACATGAGTTTTGAGGGTTAGTAAGATGGGTATGAGGTCAGGATTCACTGTGGTAGGTGATGCGACCATGAGCAATTTGTTTATCGGTTGAAATTTTAAAAATCTTAGGCAGCCGGCTGCGGAAAGATACCTATCTAGGGATTTAAATATAGTATTAATTCGACCGCGATTCTCCAAAAATTCTCCGTCGGCGTGCCTTCCGATCAACGGTGATGTAGGAAGGGCTTCATTCATTAAAATTATTTTATATCATAAGCCTTAAAACATATCCGTCGACGTGCCTTCCGATCCTCGATGATATGGAAAGGACTTAATCCAGCAATACGACTTGCTTGTCTCAAAAAACAAAAATCGGATCGTTTCTATCGAAAACTATATAAAGAGAACAAAAATAAAATTCATCGGCCAACGAACGCGCGATCAAAAAATAAATAAAAAAAAGAAGAAGAAGAAATCCAATCACCCCATGTACACAAATAGCAACACAAAAGAAACGGAAAATAAAACGAAAAAAATAAAAATAAAAAAACAGGACTGCGCGTCCACACAGGCACCGCACTACTGATGCCATTATTTAATTATAATGACCAATCACCCCATGCACTCAAACAGCGACACAAAAGAGACGGAAAATAACACGAAAAAACAGGACTGAGCGTCCACACAGGCACCGCACTACTGATCGAGGTATAAAGTAGTGCAATTTATAAAAAAAAAGTATTTTAATTTGCTCTGGTAAATAAACTGTCATGTCTGAATTCAAAAACTAATGTTGTAGCATTGTTGCAAACAAAATGAAGAACAATTTTGCAGAAAAAAGTATGACATCTTATCCATTTTCAGTAAAGTTATGTTTATTTTAGTGGGAAAATTGCTGCCAATTTTCAAAATTCTTCGATATTTAACTCACTGCTGTTATAAACAGCTACTGTGATCATACTCTGTAGGATGCAACAAAAATTAAATTTTGGCGGTGATTCAGGGGCTGGTTACGGCTGGTTACTGAGCTCAAATTCCAAATATGAGCTCGATTGAACTTAACAGGAGCTGGCGCTTTGCATTTGAATTTTTAATGGGATTTTACCAGTATTTTTTTTTCAAAGATGTAGATTTTTTAGTCACTTTGGCCACTGAAGCGTTTTTTCAACATCATTGGCGCGTAGGACAGATCCTTGCAGATGTTTAGTTATATAGAACATTGAATTGAAGCACTCTGGAGCTCTCTACAGGTCTTCAAAATTTTGTTTTTTTTTTTTGAAAAAACGTCTCAGCAGAAAAGATATGCATCGCACCATTTAATTTTGCTCAAAACTTCAATGTTATATAGACTAAAAAATCCGCAAGGATCTGTCCTACACACCAAAGATGTTTAAAATAAACGCTTCAGTGGCCAAAGTGACTAAAAAATCTACATTTTTTGAAAAAAAGTGTTTTCTACGGGTTAAATCTCATTAAAAATTCAAATGCAAAACGCTAGCTCCTGTTAAGTTCAATCGAGCTCATATTTGGAATTTGAGCTCAGTATGCCCACCGTAACCAGCCCCTGAATCACCGCCAAAATTTAATTTTTGTTGCATCCTACAGAGTATGATCACAGTAGCTGTTTATAACAGCAGTGAGTTAAATATCGAAGAATTTTGAAAATTGGCAGCAATTTTCCCACTAAAATAAACATAACTTTACTGAAAATGGATAAGATGTCATACTTTTTTCTGCAAAATTGTTCTTCATTTTGTTTGCAACAATACTACAACATTAGTTTTTGAATTCAGACATGACAGTTTATTTACCAGAGCAAATTAAAATACTTTTTTTTATAAATTGCACTACTTTATACCTCCTTATGACGCTGGGACTCAAGTAATGGATCGATTTAAGGTGTACTATGTCAGGAATATATTTTGTGAGCTAAAATTTGATATCTAGATGAAAATATACATCTTTGCCCACATATAGACAGAGTTTTTAGATGTATTTTTGAGTTTTTAGGTGATATATTAGGTTTTTTAACTTCAAATCAAGATAAAATCAGTTTTCACCGACAGAATATTTTAGGAGTTGATTTTTCTGACTCAGAATAGTCCCCCCAACAACTTCCAGAAAGAATTTCCGAGGTGCATGCAAGTTGCATAATAATCCCCTTCTTACCCACCGTGAGACTATTATAAAAGTTATCTTAAAATCATGCCGATCGTGAAAAACGATACTAACATTAATTCTCGATCATGAATCAAATCCAGGGTTTTTTTTTATTAGGGCCTATAAACATAGATGAAAAAAAGTTTTTGCACCCCCTTTCAAAATTGGCCCGAAAAATCAGGGGGCAAACAAAATATTTTTACAGTAAACTTCAAAATTTCAATAAAAATTCATGTGCAACCAGCTGAAATCAAATTAAAATACATTCTTCTGCGTTTAATATCATTTTTAGCATGTTTGGGTTTATTAAAAAATCTTAAGATTTTTTTTAAAATTTTCGATGCAAAATCTTTTTTTTTCGATACAATTTTTGTTTTTGTCAGATCTTAGATTTTTTGAAAACTAATGATTGCAAAACAACTGAACTAGTGTAAAATGCATTTTAAAACACTTTTTTCATTTAAATGTGAAGACTATGGCTTGTTATTTAAATTTTTATATTTTTTTATTTTTTTGCCCCCCCCCCCCTTGACCTCGGCCAGGGCCGAGGGACAAAAACTTTTTTAAATATTTCGTCGGCCTTATAGGACTATAAAAAACTCTACAAATACACAAAATCTCTATTTCTTGAATTTTATATAGAAAAGGTTTTACAAGCTATTGTATTTTGTATGTTTGTAGAACCTTTTAAAAAAAACTCAAAATTTATAATTATAAAATTTCCAAATTCTCAAATTGTACCTTGGCGACCCACTGTACAATGGTTGCAGTGAACGAGCATCGTTGAAAGCTGGCCGAGCTGTGAATTTTGCATGGATTGACCTGTTGATTGCTTGTATAGTACTGAACGTATCAACAATTGAAATAAAAAAAATCCAGTAATCCTCTTTGTGGATGATATTGCTGTATGGATTAAAACATTAAAATAGAACAAAAAATTGCCAATCAAATTTTTAAAACAAGTTTTCAAGGAGAAAGGAGGGTGTCTGAATAATAGTGTTCACGTGGCATAAGGATGGTCCTTAAAAAAATAACTGTAAGTAAGAACAATGTCAAAAATTGTGTAAATATTAAAGATTTAATAGTAGAAAGATAAATATTACCGCTTTTAGGATGTAATTTTACCTCAATTTAGACTGAAAAAAACACCAGAAAAGTGAGAAAAATACACATTTTCAGAGGTAAAGTTACACATTTTGTCTGACATAAAAAATGTACTCTTTCCCAGGTGTAACATTAGCATGATTTTTTTCGATGTTTTCCAACGAAATTTTCACAAAACCGCAAATAAAAAAAAGGAGGAAGAGTAAACAGAAGAGCTGTTTTCCCATTTTAGCCTAAACTGCTTTATTTTTTTTATCGAAATCTTCCATTTTCCCGTAACTAGGATTTTCCTGCTTATTAAGTATGTATAAATTTCATCTGAATTCAACTTTTTTTATCGTGTAATATTAGGCCTACTTTTTGGAGCTCTTTCTTATTTTTCCAGACCCTTTTTCACTTGCCCCACGTGTCTTTTTCACAAGTAGTTTCAGAACTATATTATTGTTTATCATTCATGCTCAAGCTCAACCCTACTCAACAAATTGTCTCTGCAGTAAACTTTACGCAGTGGGCCTGGCCTCCTTAACTTTAACGATGTTTCAATACATTGAACAGACATAGGACAACCTACACCATTACTAAGGTAACTTTATAATAGGAAGTATCCTTGGCCGCTTTCAAGCAAGGTTCCATCCTTTTTAAAAATTACCTTAGACTTGAACCTCTTTCGATGAAAAATCATGCTCAAAAAGTATTCTACATGTGACTTCGCAAAAAAAGACCCCTAAAGCTGCCATCCCGGTAACCATATGTGCTCCAAAAGCCCTCCAACGCCGAACTTTGGAGTCAGTCCCAAGGCGAATGTTTCAGGATTACGCCCGCTGCTGCTGCTCGTTATTTATTTTAATCAATATTTTATTACGATCACGCAAACAAATTCTGCTGCTGCCCCGAGTCCTGCCCTCCGAAACCCCCAAAGCGGTCAGCCAGTCCTCACCGTCATCAGCTTCGGGCACATGTGCAGAAGGAAAAACCCCTCCAGGAAACGGGCTCCCGGTGCGGATCCCGGTGGATTATGATGACGTTTGATAAAATATTGCAAAGTGGAAAGTAGTTAACAGCGATCGGCGGGAAACATTAAATGAAGATCTCAGCGGATGAATTAAGGGCTCTCGGTTTCTGTCTGTGTCTCTCGGGAACTCCATGCTGGCCTGTGTTGGCTCGTGAGGAATTTATAGCCGCAGTCCGCAACCGTAAAACTTATTATCCTTGGAGTGGCTACGAAACCCCTGGAGGTGAGATTGAACGGTTTTCCGCGTGCTCTCTCCCTGGATCTATGTGTAAGGTCGGGATCAATTTTCTGACCGGAGGGCAATCGGCGCGTTCGTGCTCCAACGAAAATAAACAATTTGTCTGCCCGTTCGGCCCCAAACTCCGTGGAGTTGGTCATTCTGCGTGCGTGGCCCCCGTTCGGATGCGAGTGGGAAAAGTTATGACGGCGAAACAAACGACGTGATAAAAGAGATGTTCTCGGCACCAGGCAAAACAGGGAATTGTTTTGAGCTTCTGTATTTTTGTTTCAAGCCTTGGGCCCCCAAGGGTTCGCGTGGTGCGTGGCCGTTTTTGGGAAGCTAAACGCCAGATAGACTGTGGATATTTATTTGTTGTTTGGCTTTTTAATTGTTTTTGTTCAGTAATCTTGTTTTATATATATTTATATCAGATGAAATCACTTAAAACACTAAAACAATATATTGTAAAAGTGTGTTTTGCTGATCTTTTGGCCTTGAATTTTTAAAATACATTATATTATGATCAAATGATATTTAAAATAAATCACTAAGAGTCATATTTTGACATTTAAATTGATCTACAAATAAAGGAAAATAAGGGTACAATGGTAAGAGTCATACCCTGTCTCTTACCATTGATATTTTTAAAGATATTGTCTGTCAAGAACGGACTTTCTTGACTTTTTTTTAAATTAATTAATCTTTTTTTTTAATTAATTGAATAATCCATGTTCAGCCATTTTAGGTCTTAAAAGTGAAATTGTGCCTAGAAAAATAAGCCATATAGTTGTATTTTTTAAGGTCATCTTTTTTAAACGAAAGAGAATTTTGTGCAAAAGACTTACAAAAAAACAAATTGAACTTAAAAATAATGACAACGGATACTACCTAAATTTATTTAAAAATAAAATGTGCCAGAAACGATATTTTTGGTTATGTTTCAATATTTAACGAAATCTTTTCATACGTTAAGTTATCCCTAAATAATGTTTTCGTTTCTACACACAATAATGTTAAAACTACGTGAAACAACAGAACAAAACCCCTCGAAACTAATTTCAGCTTACAAAACCGTTCCTGATCGTTGCCACTTGATACAACTTCATTAGCATACTTTTATTGTTTGTTTATTTACCAACCAGGCAACACCAACCTTTGCACAACAAAGTGTTATGGTTTCTTTCAGGTCGTCCCGCCAACAAAAGTGGTCCCCACAAAAAAGCACAGCCCCGATTTGCTTACGCCAACCACAAATTGTCAGAAGCAACTCGTAAAAAATGTTAATGAAAATATTTTCCCCTCCACCGACACCCACAACAACCCAGCCCAACCCACACTAATGAATCCTTCTCGGGTGGCGGCAAAATTTTGGCCAACAAAACGAACCGGCCGCAATCAAATTCTCACAGGCACGGTGCAGTCCCCAGCGAGAATCCGATCAACGTTTTATGAAAAGTTACATTTCCACCTCGTTCGTCCGCATAAATAAGTAATATACAAAACCGCAGAAGCCGCGACCGACCCTGATGATGGCCGCGACGCGACGGTTCGTTCCGTCTTGGACAGGTTGAACTTCTCCCACGAAAAAAATAAAGAACACTTCCAAGGATCAAGGGACCTCGACGGTGATGACGGGACTGCGGTGGAAAGCCCGACAATCAACGGCGATAAATAAAAACGCAATCTCAATATTATTAGCATAAAAGAAATTATAATTGAAGTAAAAAGTTAAGCATAACAATACCAACAAGAGTGAGCCGGTTTTTGCGGCAGCGATGCGGTGTTCTGCGCGGAGAACACGCCGCCGCGTGAAAGGTTTGTGCGGCGTGGACAAATGGAATACTGGAAGACCTGGCGGACGGAACTAATGAACGAACAGACAATACATTCTTGTAGCGCAGATCAACGTGGGAACGGTGCTTCAGTAGGTGAGTTTGATTGGGATCTAATCATGATTTTTTTGGATAGTATACTTTTATTCTAAACATAAAAACAAACAATCACATGAATTGAATTTAAGAGCAAAAATAAGCTTCTTTTTTCAATTAAAAAACCTATCGAACAAAATGGATTGTAAATAATGTGTTAAACTTTGAGTCATACAATTTTATTTAAATTTAAAAAAACATCTTTTAACTGTGGTCCCCTCATTGTGCTAGCATTAACAATTAGATTTCCTCTGCGTTTGCTGGGAACAGCATCTAATTCCAGCGTGCCTCTAATGTTGCCATATCAGCACATTGACATACAATAACAGCGAACAGTGAAAATCAACAAATTGGATGGGATTAGGAGCGAGTGCTAAACCTGCCAAACATACGAGAATTTCCCCTAGTTTACCTCTTTTGTATGCCAGCGTTTTTTTTTTTTCAAGATATTTGGGTATGAAAATTGCATTTATAAACCCATTTTTTATTTAAAATGACATTTTAAATCACTCTGGCAGAGAAACATATGAACAAGTCAAAAGAACCATCCATAAACTACGTTTAAACTTTTTGAAATCTCAGACACACCCACCCCCTTGTGGACATGTCCATTAGGGTGACAAGAAAAATTGAAAATTTTGGCAAATCTTAAGAAAGGGGGAAACTCTTGATTATTTGAGTAAAAATAAGAAAATGTGCCAATTTTGAACCAAATCGGTAATGTTTGTATTGGAAAATTTGCAAAAATGTATAAGGCGAAGCAAAAATTTCAAAATTCTTCCAAGAGGTGGCGTCATATGTATCGGACCATTATCAAGTGTGAGATACGTATGTAAAATTTTATGACAAACAACTTAGCGATTTAAAGAAGACGTTTTTGTCTGAAAAAAATGGTTTTCTATGTATTTTGTCAGACTTTGATCTAATTTCAAGTGACATTTTTTTAAAGTTATGGATCTCTTTAATAAAAGTATTTTGCTCCACCCATATTTCAACTTAAAACAATCGAATCAAAGAAAGACTAATGCCGCCTTCTCTTTCTCAAATTATCATTAAATTACCACAAATAAAAAACTTTTTTCTACAGTTGGACTTCCGTGACTCTTACGAATGATTACCTCTGCTAGTTCCCCGATAAGTAGAAGGTTCCACTTCCTCTGGTTCCGCACACCCCCTCAGATATTTCCCGTATAAAAATAATATTTTAATCTACTTACATTATTATTCCTCTGAGGCTACGGCACCACTTGAGCTGATCAAAAGCCTCGATCGGGCTACCGAACGGAGCTACCGCTGACCACTACTCATTTCGTGTTTTTGTTCGCCCTTTTACTTTATTTGCTCCTCATTTCCTACATCCACGCCTCATTAGAATGACAATAAAGAATTACAGTAGACGACGACGGGGTCAGCAGAATAAAAGCCCAGGCCCAGTTCTAAAGAAACGGATGTAACGCCATTTTGTTCTCGCCCCCTCTCTTCTCTTCGCGGGCAATCAAAAGAAACAACTCTTGGAGAGAAGAATGGGTTCCGCAAACCTTCAGCGCGTTGTTGTTTGTTGATGTTGTCGCTGGCGGGCGATGGCGTGTTCAGCATGACACTTCAAGCCTTCAAGTCTCGGTTTGTGATTTGCATCGTGTCGGTCGGTATTATGCAAATATACAACGCGCGCGTACACATAAAAGAAGGAGCTGTACCAACTAGTGTTAGTATGCCAGTTTCTTTGCTTTTGTTTGCTTACTGTTTTCATTTCTCTCGACACGATAGACACACACATACACACACACACACACTCGGATGTAAACTTCAAGAAGCAAGGTGAAGAAAACGCCACTCGTCGGATGGTCGGACGCACATTTGATGCCATCGGCGATAAAACAAAGGAAAAACTAGAGGGAGTGGGAAACGACGAAACAACGACGGAGTGCAGTGGACAATGGAGACCTGAAGCGGAAACAGGTCAGTGTTTTTGTTTCGGTGTGTCGTGGATTAAATAAAAATGGAGAAAAGTGGTGGACGTCGTAGGGAGTGACGCGAAAATGGCTGTACAAGGTGAATCACCAAAGTGCCAAAAAGAAATAAAGCAAAAAATATATGAGTTTTTAAAATAGACAAACTTCAATTTTTAATGAAGATTTTTTGAGATTTATTGTAGAGTAGTTCTCTGCGATTTCAATTTCGCTATTCGACTTTCTCTAATTTTTTTATTGTGTAACTTGGTCTATCTTTGTTTTTAATTTTAACAGTCTAGCCTCGATTATCCGAAGTTTCGATTATCCGAAGTTCGATTGTCCGAAGGTTTGTATGGGACTTCGGATAATCGAATCACGAAAAAAAATGTATTCCTTTTATTTTTTTCTTGTTATCATCAAATTTTACGACCTCATTTCAGTCAAATTTGAACAGTTGTTTGCCTATTAAATAACAAAATGCATTTTTTCAATATTGCGCCATTTTCAATTTTTAAATTTTTAATCACTTTAGCGTAGTTTAATTGTCATACTTAAGCTCGATAAATAAAACGTTACATAATCCACCTTAAGGAGGTTGGTGCCTTCCTCACATTCTTGTTGTATTCACAAATTAATTTAGGAAAAAAAAACGAAGTTGACTTTACAGCTGTCGGCCACCATTGCTAGTACCAACCACTAGTGTCTTCCTTTTTATCTACAAAGACTTCGCCGTCCTGGGCTCCTAAGTGTATGAAAGTATGGCACGGAGCGACGGCACCGAATACAAAGAATTTTAGAGCGCCCGCCGCGGGATTCGAACTTGCGACTTCTGGATTGTGAGTCCAGTGCGCGGTCCGATTGATCCGGGATCTAATTTAGGAGTTTTTTTATATTTTTTATATATTTTTCATTTAATTTTTTATAATTGTTGATTTTACCAGAACAGCAATTTAATGTTTTTTTACCAACTCTCCAAAATAAAGGAGAAAGGGGGGGGGGGGGCTGTAATTGAATTTAAATGTGCTGATATGCCAACATTAGGTGCACGATGGAATTGCATGCTGTCCCCTTAGTCTTAGTAAACAATGCCTCATGAGTTGTATATTTCAGTAAAAAGTTCGTGTAAATCTTTGTCGAGACAGCAACATAATTAATACCGACTTTTCCAGAAGAGACGCAGACACTGCTTAAGCAGTGTGGCAACCGGGCGATACGCTGCCGGACCCTCGCGCGTGAGCAAAAAGACCCAGCCTTTGAGGTTATGCAAAAATCACCCTTTTTTGTAGCTACAAAAAAAAACTTTTTCTTGGCATAACTTTAAAAGTACTTCACTAAACAGAATAAAATTTAATAGGGTCTTAGGGGACCCCAAAACGAACAGGATAAGGCGAATCCGGCCAAAATCGGTTCAGCAAGTTCTGAGATAATCGTGTGGAAAAAAAATCATGTCTACACACATCCCCACAGACATTTGTTCAGAATTTGATTCTGAGTCGATAGGTATACGTGAAGGTATATCTAGGAGGATTTTATAGCCTTGCCTCAGTGAGGTGAGGAAGGCAAAAACTTTTTTTTCGTGATTCGATTATCCGAAATGAAATTTTTCAGAGGCCTTCGGAAAATCGAGTCTGGACTGTATAACTCAAAGTTTGAATCCCAAAATACGTATTTTTCATTATTTTTTTTTTTTTTTTTTGTTATGTTGTAAGCCATAGTGCGTGATGGAGCAATATCTGTTTTATGACATACGATTTTTTTTGAGAATGTCAACATCTGAGTAAAAAAATTATTGAATTGGGTCCTAAAATGAAGCTTAGATTGCTGATATTATTGTTTACAGCGATAAAGCTTATTTTTCTGAATACAATGACCGTTTGTACGACCACAAAGAGTTTAAAATGGATTTTTAAATCAATTTTGAAAAATTAACCTCGCGGTCCTTCTTGACAGAAAAGCTCCTACTTGACAGCTCGTTACAAGGGGACCATAGTTATTCCATCGAAAAAATGTGGTCTTGTCAAAAAAAAAATTGCATTAAAATGAAAAAAAGTGATCAGAAATGGTTTTTAATCGTGTTTTTTTAACGTTGTACATAAAAATTGACATAGCGCTTTAGTACCCAATTAAATAGCAAAGTCAAACTTGCAATCGAAAAGTTATCTATATTTTTTTAATAAAATGTACCATTTCCAAATTATGGATAATTAAAGGTATACATTTTCGAATCATTTTCGTTTTTTTTTGCATTTTAAAAATACTTCTCGAAAGAAAAACACCCCTGAAAAAAATATTTTTTAACACAATCCAGACTCGATTATCCGAATGCCTCGGAAAAATTTCACTTCGGATAATCAAATTTGAATTTGATGTTTAAAGTAAGAAAATAAAATACAAAATAAAATATTTTTTTGACGTGATTCGATCATCCTTGATTATCCGATCATCGGATAATCAAGGCTTCGGATAATCGAGACTGGACTGTAGCTGAAAATCCAAGGTCCATTTTTTATATCTCGTGACGGAGTACAATGTTTTTTTTCTTTTGAAAGAAATTTTTTTTTTAATTTCGTGTTTATGTAACATTTCAAGGTTATTTTAGAGTGTAATAATTATCTACAAATCAATTGAACTTAAGCTTGTAGGTTCACCATCACGAGTTATAGATTTTTACGAATAAAAAGTTTGAAAAAATGTTGGTCGTTGTAGATCATGGCCGTTCAAGGTAACCCGGGACAGAAACGAATGACGAAACAAAAAGAAAGACAAAAGGTATCTTTTAAAAACTTTTTCAAGATACCGCGATAATTGTGATTGTAACAAGCAAATTCCTAATGTTTATAAATCAAAATTTGTGTTCTCTTAAACTTTGTAGAACATTATTTATTGTCGAAGCAATGTTTAATTTCAAATTTCAAGCTTAGTATTAAAAATGTAGGGCATTAAGTATTTTATAATACTTTATACACCGATTCTTACCATGCTTTTTCCAACTGAAGCATCTCAAATTTGCTCACCAAATAAATAAAAAATCAAACATATTTAAAACATCTAACATTCCAAGTCAATCTATCCATCAACGTTTATGCTAAATCAATGAAAAAATTTTTTGCTCAGCTCCTTCTTCGAAACCGTGCCATCGATCAATACTGTGTAAAAATATCAAAAATGCAAAAACCATACCCATTCACTGCAAATCGCATCCCATGCTCCCACGTGTATTTCTCGAAGATCTAAACATTGCCATTCCAAAACACAAGGAAGCTTCCAAAAAACAAAAATATTTGATTGACTTTGGCCCTCATCTGTCAGTATGGTCGATATTGCAATTATGCACATCAGCTTCCACGAATCCGGCAGCTCTGCGAGAAAAACAAAGATCCAAGCCTCAAGGATAGTGTGACAAAGTAACACAACGAACGAGACAAGATTGAAGAGCTTCCTCAGAGAGTGGGCTACGTCCCTTCAATCCCCCAAGGATGTCATCAGGCATGACAAAGAAAACTGAGAACAGAGACTAGAAGCGTGTGTTCAGACGGATGGATCCGGCCAATTCAAGTATCATCGAGTCCTTTTTGATTCCCAGATCAAGTTGTCTGGAGATGCGTTCGCTATTCAGAGAGGGGCCGTGTCTGGCGTAGAACTGTCCACAGGAAACACCACAAAAAGGCCCTGAATTCTCGGTAGCAATCGATTGTTTACCTGTCACGTCGATGCAAATTGCTTCCAGGGCGATGATCGAGTGGATGCACCCGGAGCTTGGACATAAATGAGTCTTCAGCTGGGCATCTTCGAAAATTTCATGATAATCAGCAAAATCCGCAAACATCGTGGCTGCCCAAAATGTTGTGTCAGTTTCGTTTTATTGATCGATCCACATAGGGGAGTTGGCCATAATTTGTTGCGCACATCATCGCGTTTATGCAAATGAGGATGCGGAATCGATTTCGCGCCAAAAACATTAATTAAGATACACCCCTGACCGGTCGCTGTCAGCTGCTGCTGGATTAATTCGTTCTACTGTGAGTGTGCCCGAAATTCGCCAAATTCACCACGCTATTCGTTGTCTGCTTTGCATTATTGAAATCAATAAATTTTCCAAATTTCCCACTTCCTTTCGTGGTCTGATTGGTGATTCTCTCTACTGTAGGGCACGCTCTATGGGCCAGGCTAGAAAATATTTGCCAAATTTGGACCAACGCCAATTCACACGTTTGTTTTTCATAGCCGCTTGGTTTGAAAAAAAGATTTTGGTTTTACATTTGCGTCTCACAGTGGGATTGTGGGATGGTAAAAAAATGGTCAAAAAGTTTCAATCAAAGTATTAAAAAAATAAGTAAGTAGTTCTGTAGCTGTACAAAATCCATATTTCATCGAATGGTCCAGAATAATTTGAAATTCATAAATTAGACCCTATTTACAGTATCGCGATAAATACATGGATTTACATTTTCCATGAAATTTTGACAATGCAAAAAATTATTTAATAAAATTTAATATGGGCAATTCTCCTCCAACTCACACAGCAGTTATATTAACTCCTTTTGATCTGCGTGAAACTTTGTCCTATGAGGTAATTTATGTCCCTGATCACGAATCCAAGCTCAATTTTTCGATATCCCATGACGGAGACAGTGTACGACCCCTTTCCATTTTTGAACATTCGAAAAATACGGTTTGGAAATTTGGTGTCGAACTTTTAGGGCGTGCACAGTAAAAAAATCATAGTAATATTACATCTGGGAAGGGTTACATCTTTTATGTCAGAAAAAAAATGTGTAATTTTACATCTGAAATTGTGAAATTTACAGCTTTTCTGGTGTAATGTCACTTATTAAATCTATATTAAGGTAAAATTACATAATAAAAGAGGTAATATTAAACCTTCCAAATTTATCCAATTTTTAACTGTGTAAAAAACAAATTTTTCAGCGAAAAAAAATTTAAAAAAAATAGTTTCAAAAGTCCTGCCATTTTTCGTTAATTTTATGTACTTTTCGAATGCGCAATAATCCAGAAGGACAATTTTTTCATTTTGAATTTCGTGTTTGCTTCTAGCTTTTCAGAGTTATTTTTAAGAGTGTAACAATATTGTATCGAGAAATTAAAAGTGAGAGTGTATGCGTGCAACATGGAGTTAAACTTTTCAAAGTGCCATGGTAAACTTCACAGCAACTTCACAGAAAGTTTAAGTGTTGCAGATTTGACAGCTCGATAGTCTGTAGGGCAGACAATTGCAAAAGTTTTGATGTTTAAGTGCAATTTTCTAAATAAATGATTGTAGATAGACTATTACCCTTTATACATGACATGCAACAATGTTGAATGTGGAGATTTGTAAACATATAGGTACTTTTGGAACAATTTCAACAAATATATTAAAAGGTTGATTTTACGAAAACTCTTTTTTGGCCAAAAACGTATCTCAAGTTGAGACAACTGCCAAAATGAAAGGATGTGTTTTAGGAACAAGATTTTTTCAGCAAAGTTTTCAATAAATTTTCCTTTACACAACACCATAAGCAAAATTTAGTTCCATTGAGAAGAACTTGAGAAATTGTAAAATCCGTGAAAATATTTTTGGCCCAATGCCCAACTGACGGTACCCAAAATTTTGATCTTTTTTAAATAGTTTTAAATAAAAGATAGAAATAAATTGAAATATTGTATTTGATTTAATGCAATTTTATTTCCATAATTTCGCCGATGTTTTTAATTTTTGACGCGTGTTTTACATTGATTTTCCCACTGTACTTTTGTGACTTTTTGGCATTTTCGGCAGGCCCCAGTTGACATCCCGTATTTATAACGCGCCAAAATAAATGATAGTAATTTATGATGTCCCTACTTCACAGCCAACCAATGACGATGAGCACGGTCACGATGTACCTTCAGCTTCTTCACACCCTGAATGGAACAGGGCAAAATTTCGGATAGAGATGTTCCACGCAGGAGGAAACGCTTATGCTACGGTCCCGATGTACAGCTGCGCGGGGACAGCAAGCAAATTAATCGCACACCGCAGTGTCATAATTTGAGGGTTTATCGAGCAAAAAAAAACGAGAGGAAATTCTGCGGAAATATTAAGGTTTAACAGTTGGACGACTTATGGAGGCCCCTTTTTGAAATTCACTGCCCGTGGAAAGTGGTGGAAAAGTAGCGAGGGAAAAACGCAAATAATCGAACAATAATCGAGCCAAACATAACGTTGATCTGTTATTTATGTGTGTGAAAATATAAAACTTGTTGGTTTTTCGGGTGTTTCGAGGCGAAAATCAAACACAGCACTGAACAGCATATGCTGCTACGCAAAGATTAGCCGGGTGCATTCGAAATGGACGATCCCTTCTGTGTCTGTGACCAAAGGAGGAGGCATTGATTTTTATGCGTGTTGCGAATTAGTGTGGCCGTGCCGAACAATTTTATTGGTTTTTGTTTACAACCGAAACGGGAAATGTTTGACGTCTTTATCGAGGGTTGTTGGAGCAATATTTGATTTTTGGCAGGCTGCCGGGGGTGATTTCGGAAACGAAATTAGGCCATCAATTTGAAGTCACATCGCTGATTGTTGGATTAAAAAAATTTATGAAAAAAGCAAAATTTAGTTGAAATTTTATTTTAAAGGGTATTCTGATGAAATATATCATGAAGTCATCAAAAATCCTAAGGCAGCGAATGACCAAGAATGTTGAAATTGCCTCAACAAATTGAACAAACAACATCTCAAATCAGACATTGAGGTGAGAAATCACCGAAAAAAAGGAAATTACATACCGTGGCTTTAACAGTTGGATGAAAAAAGTGTTTTGAAATATACTTTACACCAGTCCAGTTGTTTTGCATTATTAGTTTTCAAAAAATTATAAGTATTGAAATTTTTTTTTTTGACTTGAAAAAAAAACTTTTTGCGGTACTGTACATTAGAATTTCACGAAAAAAAAAATCAAATATTTTCAAACGAATTCAAACCAGCTTCAAATAGTTATCAATGCAGTAAAATGCATTTCAAATTGTTTTCAGATGATTGCACGATTATATCCATAAAAAAAATTAACGTATTGATAAAAAAATTTCGCCCCCTGATTTTTCGGGTCGATTTTGAAGGGGGAAGAGGCAACAAAATCTTTGGGGAGGGGGGGGGGGGGCAACACGAAAAAACGTTTTGTTTTTAACTGAAAGTTGAAATCACAGAAATACGTATTTTTTTATTTTCGAAATTTTTCATATAAATTAGGAGACAAAAAAGGTGTCTTTTGAGCTGGTTTAGACTTATGCAAAATCTTAAACCCGAAATATGACTTTTTGAGAAAAAAGGATTTTGGAAAACGTTGTCAAAATAATTTTTAAAATATTTTTTTTTTTTAGATATAAAAATAAATTATGCAGGATAAGCTGAGAGAGTTTCCATCAACTATTAATTTGTTTATTGGATTTTTGGTTGTTGAACTAAAAATGAAACTCTTTTGAAATTGTCTAGATGTTGTTTATAACTTTTAAATTTAATCGTTTGGAAAAGTCCAAAATAAGCTCATTTAGAGCAAAAGATGCCATTTGAATTTTTAAACCTTTTTAAATGTAAAAAATCTCAGAAGCACGAAATTCTAAAAACAAAATGTGATAAATTTATTCAAATCTGCAAAACAGCAAGTTTCTCCGAGCAAATAAATTAATTAATGCAACAAGTTTCTCCATCTTTACCCCCTTATTCAGGTTAAGAAAATGATTCAAGACGGATCAAAGAAATAATTCTATGCTCTTATTTCTCAATCGACATCGGCATCGCTCTCAGTCAGCCAGAAGTCAGTCATTGATCGGCTTGGATCAACGGGCGTCCATGCTACTACAACTCTCATTCAGTTCACGCGAGTTCGTCGTCTCCTCCAATCAGCGCCAAATGCCGCGGGGCCAGCAGCTTCTTTGTAGCGCAGAGGCCATCGTGCTCATACACGGGAGCCGAACCCTCCAATCAGCCGGCCACCACACCGATAATTATCAATATTTTCACAACAACGTAAATCCAGTCAAAGATCCAATCAGATTTAATGAATAGGAGAATTTTCCAGCGCTCTCGGCACCGTAGCGCTCACTAATTTGGAGCAATTTTCGCGCCGTCCCGTCGCGCTCTTTCTCTTCGCCGCGCGATCCGAAATGATACCACGATCGATTCCCGTTTTGTTCTGCTCTTCGCGCGCGCGTTCGCTCTCACACCCCCGTTGACGCACGTTGCCTACTATGACCGTCCGTCCAGTTTGTGTGAGTGTGCAAGCGGGCCCTTTTTGCCACTGAACTGACGCGGCGGCACCGGGATTTGAACCCAGCGCGATCTTGCTGGCAAAGGTGAGCCGGACTCGACCTCCGAACTCCCGCAGAAAAAAAAGTGTACAATGGTGTAGATAACAAATTACAGACCCAAAGTGTTATACAGCATTTTCAAAACATTAATATGGTATAACAACAAAAAGATGGTGAAGTAAACAATTTCAAATTGAATGCTGTGGGCACCGCGCGCAACTCATTCGGGTCCCGACGTCGTATGATTTTGTTGAATTCGACTATTTTTTTTAGCTCGCTCTCCGATCAATGGCGAGGCGGTATCCATTGCCCCTTTACTTTGTGGTGTCTCAACGTGCCTATGGTACAAAATTTATGGGTCATTAAGTAATGGACAGGGAGCCCGTTTTTGCGCTATACGCCATGACGACGGGCACGCCAGCACCCGCGTGGACGTTATGAAAGTGATAGTTAATTAGCGAGGCTACGGCGGCAATGATTTGACAAATTTGTCTCATCGAGAGCTGAGAGCTGAGACATGTAATGTGAATAATTGCTAGTTTTCTTTTTCTAGCCGAGGTGGTGACCTGATCTCAATTTTAGCAGGGCAATGCGCCAACAATTGCGACGTGAATGATAAATTGTTCAATATCTGTAACAAAGTATGCTTTTTAAGTCATTTCACAAGGTTCTATTTTTTTACATAAAAAAAATATAAAATATTTATGAAGTGACTAAAAAATTAGCAGCATTTTCAAGAGGAATTATAAATTTTGAATGTCCAGTTTTTATAGGGTACGTTATCCATTAGTGGAGCCCTTTCACCAAAATAAGTGTTTTGAGCTCAGCATCTGAAATCTGCCATGGCCACTAGCATTTTCACAACAAAACTGCATTTATATTTTATGGTTGAATTAGCTATCCAATAATTTTTTGACTAATTATTTAACTTCAGCAAGTCGAAATAATGTAAGTTTGAGTAACTTTACTAAAATAAAACGAAGAACTGCTCAATTTTGAGCAAAAATTAGGGGGTCAACGAAAATTCAAACTTTTCCAAAAGTGGACCCCTGTTAATTTAACCTTCAAAAATGAAGAAAACTGTGTATTTAAGCAAAAGTTTTTCTTAATCATACAATAAATGCTTGTTGTAACCAACCTGATTGCATATTTTTTTCAATTATGAGTATAAATATAGTTGTTTTCATGTTAAAAGTATCAAAATGCTGAAGCCGTAAGAATTTATAATTAATCAAAACTATACATAATTGTACTTAACTGAAACATCAAAATTGAAGTTTGAAATGATATATTTGATTTATAATGATAAATCGATAACAAAACATATTTGGAAAATAAACACGCGTGATTTTATCAGTAACTGTAAACAAATCTGTTGTTTTGTTTCGGTCAACTATTTGTAATTGTATAATTAATGTATATGAAAAAATTGCATCAAAATTACTTTTTTAATCATTTTTATGTTTACAGTAGTTTTTGAAACGTTTTCTCTGATCCTTTACGGAAATAAATGTGTTTAAATGTCTGTTAGGTTTTTCTGATGTTTTAAGCCAAAATTGTTAACAAAACATATTTGTTTATGGGGAAAAGTGAGCAAAATTCATCTTTTATTAATTATATCTATCATTAGGCCTACACCATGCATCAAAACATCAAATATCGGTGAAATATGGTATAAAAATAACAGTTTTCCAATAGTGGACCCGGGTCCATAACAGGCAAAAAACGCTTTATTTTCAAATGGCTATTTTTCTGCTCAAAAACAAATAACTGGTGAAACAAATAGTCAAAATTGTTCAAAAGACTTCAGATTTCATTGTTTTGTACAAAGGGTTATGAAAAAGTGCTTAAAATATTAAAAAATTGTAAAAAATGCGCTTCGGCTCTACTAGGAGGTCCACTAATGGTTAAAATACCCTGTTAAATATCAATATTTTCCCTTTTTCTTTTCAACCAATGGCATATTATTAATAATCATTGAACTTTTTGAAGAAAATTTAATTCATGAAAATTTTACAGTAATAAAAATGTAATTAAAAATCTGCAGTCATATTTTAGCTATTTATTTACCTTGATGGTACATGTTCAAAATTAACTCTGTTTTTTACATCCTTTTAACGTTAACACTTCTCAAGTACTCTAATTCAGCTGGATATCAAACCATCATCTTACCATCGGCGGTCACAAAGATTTCTCTCTCTCTCTCTCTCTCTCTCTCTCTCTCTCTCTCTCTCTCTCTCTCTCTCATTGTAGTATCGAAAATGCACTCAATAGCCCAAAACCCATTCAAATCGATAAGGGCTAATTCTTTCTTTGTGCGCGCGATTTCGAAACATTTTTTCCTCGTTACTTCACCAAGTACCCACACTCGAACGGCATCTTGAGATTGCATCGACCGTCGAGACATAATTGTAACAACATCCAGCAGCCTTCAGAGTTTTGCAACCTGGTGTTTCGAGGACGACACAATCGAAGGCTTGCCAAAAATAGGATTAGACACACTTGACACGTAATGCTCGGGTTTTGGTGTCTCACGCAGATGTGGAGGGGCTAAGCTTCAAGTTCTGGAAAAAAAACGTTATTTTTTTGCGAAAATTGTCCAATGTCCTTTAGACGGACGCCAACCGTGAAAGTATTTTAGGTGCAAATTCATCAATTAGTATTACCGGAATCAGTTTGGCAAACTGACGTCGAACGTTACCTTCATGTTTTGCAAATATTTGCTTTTCCAAACTGAAACACACACTTCCTTCCCTTCGTCACCCAATAATGTAGGCTAAAACTAATCCTGTGGCTCTTCAAACATTTATTGAAAAAAGGTATAATACGCTCCGTCCGTGTAACTCCAGCCGGAACGTATTAATCTAAGCTAATTGTTAATTTTTCCTCCTCTAGCCATTTATCATTATTATATTGGCTTCTAATGCTTGTTCCATCGTCAATTCCCGAACTCAACGACATTATCTGATCGGTACAAATGTCGGTTCGATCGTTCAAAACTCCTTTTCACACTTCTGTTCCTAGAGACTGTCTAAAGAGGGACGCTTTCTGCCACTCATCAGTTCTTTTTATTCGTTTTCGAAGGAACGTGGAAAAAAAACCATCATCAATTGATGAAAAACCCAACGTTTAGTGGAGGAATGACACACGCACACGCACCCGGTTGGGTTTTAATTTAATAACATAATAATATAAAAGTAAGCACTTTTACCTTCCCCCTCTGCCAGCACCAGCAGCTCCAGGTGAGCTGTAAAGCTGCAAAATTTATGTTGGTTTGGGTTTTTGATGGTCGCACAATCCTTTTTTTCGACCCTCTTGAAAGGGATATGGATAGTGCGAAAGTATAGCGAAGTGTTTAATTCCACCTATTGGAGTCCTTCAATTTTTTTTTCATGTTGGGTTTGAGTTTGACATCTTTTCAGAGTAAAAGATCGAGTTAACACTTGGCCCGGATGATATTCATATAAAGTACCTTTTACGAAGAAAAGTGTTTGCAAAAACTAGAGCATAAGCTTACCTATAAGAGTTATTATTATTTTTCAAATTGACATTCCTTCCCCAGTTTTCTAAACATTTTATAATCTCAAATCTTTTTTCAGTAAAATCGCTGTATCTTGCCAATATTTCATTTTAGTTTGAGGTCTACATTGATTATTATGTAAAATTGTCCGGGGAACACGATGGTGATAAAATAAATCAATTAAAAATATAAAGAATTGGTCAAACAGAATTTTAATACTTAAAACGTTAAAATATAAAACAAGTGGTCATTTAAGGGTTAAAATTTTATTTTTATTGAATTCCTTGAACAATTTTCTATGAAATGCAACCTGTAGAATGTCTTTTGCTTAAGTATTTGCAATGTTATGATTTAAAGAAAAAAGTGTTTTTTTAGAAAATCGTCAAAAAAAGGGCGGTGCAAAAAATAGAGAGATGGTCCAATCACCCCCAAAATTGGGATTCCTGTTAACTATCGATAGATGAACGTTCCCTCCAAGTTTGGTCCAAATCGGTGAAGATCGAGTCCAAAAGTGTACCTAGTTGACCTGGCATGACCCATAGAGCATTATGTGATAACTTTTGTTGAATTTTTGGAAAATTAAGCCTAAAATTTTAAATTAAGTTTTTGATTTTTTTTTTTTCGATCGCAATCATAGCTGAGGGGAAAAAAACTTCAAATATATTTTTTACTAGCCTAAATGCAAAAACTTAAACACTAATCGTGATTTTAGACACATTTTTTTGAATTTTCAAAAAACTTAAGAATATTTCATAAGGATTTTCAATTTTTGAATTGCCATAAAGCAAAAGTTTTTTTATGATTTAAATTAAGAATGTTTTAAAATTTCAAATAATCCAACTCAATTAATTAAATATCAATTATACTAATTTTGTGACTTATTTCAATTAGCAAGTAAAATGTGTAGTGTTTCTTATTTAAAAGTACTACCGGCATGGAAAACTAACCAATGATTTCATTAATTCTTATAGACCTTTATTTCACTCGGCACTTAAGTTTTGTTTCGAAGTGAAGCTCGTCTGCAAAATAAATCACTGTAGAAAGGTTTTTGTTAAAATATTTTCAGCGAATGAATGGCAAGTTTGCAATTGAATTTTGCGGTATGTTGACATTAACGTAGAATAATACACAATATAAAACTGTTTTATTTTTCGTGTATACTGCTCCTGCCGCCATATTTAGGAAAAAACAGCAAGCAACTGTTGTTTTACGAAAAAAAAACTTTCTTTTTATTATTGGTAGTTTTGTACGCATTAAGTTCTTGTTTTGAATTGGTTGTTGTAGAATTATTCTACAAACTCCAATCATTATCTCCTATTTGCTATTTTTCATAAGTGTTTATTATTTTTTTTAAATTATTAAGTGTTTTCACATTTTTTGATACAAACTTTAATTGCTTTTCAAATCAAAACAAATTGTGCCAAAACATAGTTTTGGTCAAAACGCAATAACTGCGTTGTTATGTTGAAATAATAAGTAGAAGTTTTGGGTTTCCTTTAGGCTGGCACAAACTTTATTTAATGTTTTTATATTACTTGATTTTTTTTCCCGAGAAAATGCCGAATTTTTAGATCATAGCCCTTCAAGAAGCTGGTTGGGTTGTAAAGGTTTTAAGGTATTGGATCAATACAGGAACAAACAAAACAAAAGTCTTCATTAGGAAAAAATAAAACCATGTCAAATTAACCCTCTCCTGCCAAATTTTTTTTTCGAAAATTTTTTTTTTTTTTTGTTGTTCTTGTTTTCTTGAGGTCATTTTGAGCAACTTTTGTTCTACGAAAAACTTTACTTCTCTTGTGTTATATTTTCATTGTTTTATTTTAAGTATTTTAATTTGCATTTATCTTGTTTAGTTAATGTTTGTTTTTGGTAGTATTTGGCCTATTCTAACCACCTAACATAATTACATTTTGCCTATCTAATTTTTTCACGTTTTTACAGCCACTTTTGCAATTTTTGATTGTTTTTCACTTTTTTACTATGGAATGACACCATTATCATTTAAATTTAAAAAAAATGCGTAGAGACATAGTCTGAAACACTACAAAAATTACTGCATACTTCTTGTTACTGAAAATATAGGAAATGTTAGTAAAAAACACAGCCAAAATTGCAGCCAAATTTTTTTTTAAAACATTGGCAAATTCACATTAAACAAGTTAAACTTCCAACCCTAAAATTTTTAAAATTTTTGAGAGTTCTTCTTTCCAATGCTTTTGATCAAACATTGGTTGAAACATAGATTTTTGGCGATTTTTTTAGATCGAAGCCCGTCTAAAGGCGGAGTTAGGTTGTAGAGGGTTAAATTAAAACTTGAAGAAAGCTTTTGATGAATATTGTAAGTATCCAGCAATTGCATTTTTACATTAATTTTCATTTATTTCTTAATTTAAGGATTACATGTTTACAGTTACTATCCTAAGCTGAAATATGGACTACCTTTGATCAGCTGATTATTTCAAAGAATTCTCTAAATGTATTTGGTAAATCAACTGAAGGGAAAAAAAGAAAACATCAAAATACACCAGTCGCACTCTGATTTTACCAGTTTAACCAAACCACCCCAACTTTGACTTGATTCCTGATACAATGAGAGTGATTTATTTATATTACCGGCGGCGTTCGTCACACGCTGCCATCAGTACGGCACGTGCAAGGTCAAACGGACGCAACTGGCAACATTTATCGCGGTAAACGTCTGGCCATCGTCCCCCAACCAAGGTTCCAAGAATCCTTTCCAATTTTATCTACAGTTCACATCATTTCACCGCAAACTGTGGCAGCTCAGTTTTGCCCGAAATAATCATCATGTTTGAAGCATTAATGATAAACCAATAAACTAGAAGGGAACTCTCTTGGTAATGGAATTCCTGGGAAAGGGCAACCAAGCGGACCAGAAGGTTGAGGTTTTCAGAAGTCTGGCGCAATTTGACGCAAAAGTGGCCATCCGGTTTCCGGACAGCGAGAAAAACAAAGAAAGCAAAAAAAACGCAGTGTGAAACAAGGAAATCTCACCTTTTCCGTCGACACGACTTAGGATTGAGTGATGCTTTTCCGGGGAAGTAATCGCATTTTGTGGTTTGAAATTACAGTCGGATCCGGTTGCGGGCGTGCATGGGCTGCATGTCCGGAGGCTATCCCAAGCCAGGACTCGGACCGAACCCGGCAGCAAATTATGGCATCGGATTAATGTGAGCAGCTATACAGTTTGGCGAGGGCTACGACCATCTCGGTGTGTTTGCGCCCTCGACGGGAACACGTAAACATCTCCACGTGAGCTCTCGGCCAGGAGCGGTGTGTTTTCTGCAAATAAAGGAGTCGAATTACGGGGAAGAAGCGTCGTATTGCAGGATTCTCCGCTGGTCCAGCGTAGAACAAAATGGGGATTCGTGTGCCCCGGGATTGCGATGGTGTTTTGTTTGGTCCGTCTCAGGTTTTACCTCTAATAGGCTTTTATGTTTGTTAGGAAACACCGATTTCTTTGCGCGAATTGAGGTTTTCGAGAAGAAGCTGAATGGAGATGTCACGCCAGCTTGTCTGGGATTGGGCAACCCGATGCTCGATGGTTCTTGTTGGCTTGGCTTTGGACTTTGAGGTTTTTGCTTTCTTTTGCTTTGTGAAAGGATTAGGTTACCACGCAGCTTTTCCCCAGAATAATGGGGCAGCTATTATTCAATTATTTCGAGACTGCTTGTTTTGCATACTTGCGCTCAATATCGGACAACAGCTGTCGGAAGCCTTTAATCTCGGAGTCTGCAGAGGATTCTTTGTGGTGGGAAACAAAGGTGAATTATTCAATTTTCCTATTTACCTGTCCGAAACGTTCAGCCCATCTTGCGAATGCGTTGTACAGCAGAGTGAAGTACTGCAATCGCAGGTCTCCCACCACTTGATTCGTGATGTTGTAAAGCATTTCAATAAACATCTCTTAAACAGAACTTGCCAGCGCGATAGATCAACAGAACGAGATTAGATAAAACGTTTTCTTCACGAGCAGACCCGCAGTGCAGTGCAGAGTGAATCGATCAACAACTCCAAGTGTCACAGTCTCGTCGGACTCCACTTACTAGGGTGGTTCCAACTTCTGCTATATCGTAGCGCTCCAGTCAAACCTTCGACCTTCCCGATCCACCCTCTCGTCGAGCCCAATCGAAGACGTTTATTTACATTTGTTTTTCTTGTAAGCACAGTTTGATATCTGCTCAATTCATCATCTTCCCTCTCGTCGTTTCCTTCGCCGCGCGCCACCAGAAAATGCAATTCTGGCCTTTTGTCCCCGGGGCTCCGGACACGCCAGGAATCCGCTCCAAAGAATTCGAAACGAATGCAGCGGGAGACTTCGTTCCTCGAAGCACTCTGCCGTTGTGTGCAGCTATCATTCCCAATAATGCAGTTGTTACCTTCTCTACTCCTTCTTGATGTATCACTTCTCCCAGCTCCTTTCAAGAAAAGAGCCTCACCGGGAGGACAACAGGAAGCGCAAGAGCTGCACGCCATCGACTGAGGCTTGACAGGAGTCCGAAGGCCTGTGCGGGTGTCACTCGGGGTAAATCTCCCGCGTGGCATAGCCAGGACTATGGAGATAGATACATCATCCGGGTTGTCACAACTTGGCGTTGCCTTATTTTTTTCGGTCATGACGGCCCCGAAGTCTTTCGGGGCACCACTAGGCTTAAGGGTCATTTGCATCGAAAATCGGAACCTCACTGTGACCGTTTTGTTTGACTTTATTAGGAATGCTACCTACTGGGCCGGACTGCAAACATGGGCAGTGTTTTGATCGGATTTTAGAATATCACGTGCAAGAAATCAGTGTCACATTATCCAATCCAAAGTCTGAACGTGAAAAGAGTATGATTATACGTTATGATTACGATTATGATCATTATCATCATCTCAAAACATATAAATCTTGATCAATAAATACGATCAAAAATATCAACCAAAATAAGAAATTAAAAAAGAGCATTCTACTACGGAAAAGACAAACAATAAATCAATATGTGACCCTTATGTCTATTCACAAAGGAAAATACAAATATGCTCCCAAAATGGAGTCCCAAGCAAAACTAACACCAAACAAGTTCACACCAAGCTAAACAATTTCAGATGTAATAAATCTATTGAACATCACTGCTGGCTTGTTTATTGCCGAAGCGCTTTGAAATGATACCCTTTTCAATTGGCCAAATCTTTCCGAGACACCCGAATAAAAACCTTAAGTCTATAAATCCGATTTGATGAGATTTCGTCTAACGAGGAGACAGCATGTCTCGAACGGCCAAGGGATCATTTTATGATCCTTTTGTCCACCGGACTATGTTTATCCCAACGAGTGACCGGTTCCAAAGGTTCGTCACTTGGCTGCCATGGATTTGATCGCCGCTTCTCAAGAAGCGAACCAAGAAGCTCGGTGCTCTTTTTTGGACACCGTTTCGTAAAGACGACGCGGGAAGATTGAAGAATTTATGCTTGATAATCTGTCATTTCAACAAACAAATAGATATAAACACAACGACGGCCACGGGGTAACCATGGGAAGTTACTGCTTTGGACAGAGCCATGATCTCACGCCGAGAACCGTGAAAACCCGATCAAAAGGCCCCCGGACAATGCCGCACTGTCTGGCCGTTTCGGGGGAGTGTTTGTTGAGTGCGACCTATCTTAGGCTAGGGATGATACAAATTGTTAGAAAGGTAGTGGAACGGTTCTCTGGTGAAACGGAATGCTTTTTTTTGTTATTTTTTTAAGATTGGTTAATTAATAACATAAATGATTAATAAAAATATTCTAAAATCAGATTGTAAAAATCCATTAAAAACGCGCACCAGGGACAAGTCTCAATACTAATAAGGAGGATGCGAGTTCAAGTCCCGCCTGGAGCCCGAGGATTTTTCCGCTTTGTGGATCATTTGGATACTGAAAATCGTCGTTTCTTTTGAATGTCGTCCTTAAAAAATAAAGAACTAATTTAGACACAAAAAATGCATTTCTCCAGAGAAACGTCCCTCTGCCATTTGCACCTGAGCAACGCAGAGGGAAATATCACGAAATCAAAAGAAATCGTGCGACCAGATGGACATCTCAACAGCATGATTGAACCATCAAGCCAGGGAAAAACAGAGATGACGAGTCAAACGACAGTGGAAAAATATTGAAACGAAAACATCGTATATTATGACATGTCTCTATTGTTAATTTTAATATTTATGATATGTAATTTATCTTTTCTTTCACCCGATCACTCGTTACTCCGGGAGAGGCATCCATGTGAGTTGAGTTGAGAGTTGAGAAGAATTCCGCGGCTTATGGATGGCTTGTTGTTGCCGCGGTGAAATAAATTAAATCTTCAATAGTTGATCCCTCGCGCGGTCGACCTTTTTTTTCGGTGAGATGAGTTATGGCTGAGAAGACAGATTTACGCGCTCAACTCGCCCAAATTCCTTCTCCAGCGCAACAAGTTGTCACGGCCAATCGGTCAACGGTCGTTTCTTTCGGAGGGAGGAAGAGAATGATTGGCATTGTCCGTCGGGATGATTTAGGTGATACGCGAGAAATGGAATAAAAATTCCAGAAGCATTTGGAAAATTAGATAAATCCCATTGAATAGCCGATTAAAGCCATATTTTGTGAGTAACTGATTTGTCGTCGTAAAACGTCGGTCCAAATCTTAAGATTGATAAATGACGATTCAAAATTATTCATCATTTTTTTATGACGACACAACAATCTTCCCCAATCTCGTTCACAGTTGGTTCTACCACGTACGTGAAGAAATTCGATCTCACATGAAATTTGATAGTTTTGTTTTGCCGCAAGGAGAGGCGGCACGATATTAGCTTGTTTGTGGTGGCACCAGCCAGTACACTTTGTTGAAAACTTCTTGCAAAATGCACTTTTTTTTCGTTCTTGAATACTGCAACAATGTTGCACTCAGGCGCCGCCCCGTAAACTGCTACCTGTCAGGCCTGTGTCAAGCTTTACGGGGTTCGGATGACAATGTTGGAAGGTTCCATGCCAATTAGTGAAAGTAGAAGATTTTTTAAGTTTTTAATTAACAAAAAAAAATAGTCCAATCATACTTTTTTTAAATTGATTTTTAAAAATCTAAACATTGAACATTGAAAATTGACCGAGATAAACATTTTTTTTTCAGTTGGCTTGAGTTCAATTCCGCTCGGCCCCGGTGACATTATGCGAGACGAGATTTGTCTGATCACGCCTTTCGTCGGATGGGGAAGTAAATGTTGGCCCCGATCTAACCTAGAGATTAGGTCGTTAGCTCAGTCCAGGTCGTCTCCCTGGGTCCTGTCTCGATAAAGTCGCTGGACTCATAACACAACTCGACATTTTTGAAGTCGATGTCAGTAAACGCCTCAGTTTCGTAAAGATATGATAGATTTTGGCTCCCTGAACACGCTTCAATCGACAGGATTAAATTTTAGTGGATATTTTGGCAATAAATAAAATTAAAAATTTGGGTACAAATTATATGAAATTATCTTAAGCAACCATGCGCACCCACGTTTATCTATGGGGGTAGCAAAAATGAAGATGTGCGCATGGTTGCTTATATGAGGGAACGTATGGTTGTTTAACATGATTCCATAGACCCAAATTTTCAATTTTATTTATTTGTAGGGAATTCACAAAAAATCAATTCTGTGTTCAGGGAGCCCAAATCTATCATACCTTAACGAAACTGAAGCGTTTACTGACATCAACTTCAAAAATGTCGAATTGTGTAATATAACCAGTAGTTTGTGTATTGGCATGGAACTGTCTTGTTTTCGTTGTGCACCACTGTGTCACTACCGGACCGATGTGTGTTTCCGTGAACCGAGAGTGTCCTGCCTCCTGAATCCCCAGTAGAAACAAACAGATTTCACATACTCTTGAATGGGTACACGATTCGTTACTCTAACTAGCCCGATTGTAATCTGATAGCGGACCAATTGTTTGTTTTTCTTCTTTATCCAAAATTTGATACCGGCCCTGCCTCACGGGTGTCCCTCTGATCGTCATATCTGCGATATGCTCCGGTAGAAAGTGACTGCGCCTTCATTCGGCAGGGAACATAACCTAATCAGCTATTTGAATCAAATTTATATTTATTACCAAAACCGTACTATTCACTTACGAGTCCCTCCCGGGATTAGGATTTTATGTCTGGTCGCGAACAATAACGCAACAAATTTGCTCCTGTTGTACGACTTCCAGGGTTGTTCCTCAAAACATAACCTATAAATCAGCTCAACCTAACCGAACCACCCTGGGACCTGAAGCGCAGTGCAAAAACACAGTTTTGCCTCCGCTTTAGGCGGCCCAAATGGTTCCGATCACCCCTGATGAAGTTGTCAGAAGAAAAAAAAATCCGAGGGGTTCCCCTCCGAAGGATGTCGCCGAGCCCGTGAAGAGGGAAAACAAAAATTACAAATTAATAACAATGTCACATCGTCACCATCCGGACTGCAGGAAGTTGTTCAAACACCAACATCGCTTACGCGTTTATGTTAACACAAGAGGGAAATGGTTTGGTGAAAAACTGACAATGTTTGGAACAAAGTATCACATTACAACCGGGCATTGTTGTGGAAAAGCCGCCACGCGGTTCGTACAACAGGAGCGGCGCGCTGTTGGTGACCGTTTATAAAATCCTTGGATCAACGTTTTTTGATAGGAATTTTGCGTTTGCGACGAGATCTAGATCGGCTGCTAGTGATAGTGGAGATTAGGACTCGTTCTAGTTATTTATTGTTTGGGTTTTATGAGGCATTACAAAATGTCGTTAAATTTTATTTTTAACTTCATGTCAAATAAACGTTTATAGATTGCAAGTCATTTTGATAAGGCCGAGGCAAATATTTTCTAATAAAAATAAAAACTAGAATTTCCTATTATTTTTATTTTTTTCATTTATTGCTATAACAATTTTATATCTGTATATATAAAAAAATCGATGGTTTTGTTCGAACGCGAATCAGTTGAATACGGGAACGTCAGACCGAGGCGCTTTTTATTGCGTTAGGTTCGTGTAAGCCCAAGGAATGTTTATATGCTAAAAATAACCACATTGACCACTCTGGGACCGATTCCGGAGCATCTGCAGATTGTATGGGAAAATTTACGTAAACTCAAATTTTGATCACAGGAGGCTGAATAAGCAAACAAGCTAAAAACGTCAAAAAACGAAAAAAGACAAGCCGAAGTTTGTCGGGTAAGGCTTGTTAGAGCTAAAAATACATTTCTTAATTGAAGATATATAAAACGCAAAATTTCTATCTGATTTAGAAAGTTAATTTGGCATTTTTACATTCTTGGCTCGATAAATAAAACAAACTCTAAAGTTCTCTCAAAATTGATTACTATATATTCAAGTATTTAATTCTAAATTCAGCTATTATTTCCTGCTTTGGGTTTGTATATTCTAGATTTCATATCGTTCAAATAATGGAAAACTTATTATAGTAATAATAAAATCTCATGCAGATTTCGAAAATCCTTCTTTAGTGGAAAAAGTTGATAGAAATTGTTTATTTTGCATAATTTATAAATACATTACTCTGACAAAATTTCAACCAAAGCTTGCCTACTTACTTGCCACTACCGGAGCACATCATCCAGAGTTTGTTTCACCGATATTTATTTTGTATTTCGAAAACTTCAAAAACTGTCGACATGAATTTTCATTTATCTCCTAAACCTATGTCTTAGAAAAGATTCACAACTCTGATGAACTATTTTTAAAATCAAAATTTTCAATGAATTTGGAAGAAGAAGAAGAAGAAGACAGCTTCCATAGTTGCTGTGTGTGATTCAGCTATTTATTACATGAAATTGAATAAAGGCGCTTTATAAGCAGTTTACAACATTAGGTACCCGTTGTAAATACACAGCTAAAAAGTAGTAATCCAGCTGCGTGTAAAAGGCCTGGGTGTAAAATAAATATTGCGTTATTTTATACAATTTCATGTGATTTTACACTCTGAAATATGTAGCCCATCAGTATGGGTAACCTACTTGACCGAAATGTCAAGCTCATATATGCGTTTATCCTTACAACTTTTCATCGGTCTGGTGGCCGAGTGGGCTAAGGCACCAGTCCTAACTGTTGGTGCTGGGTTTGAATCCCGTCGGTTGCAACTTTTTTTTTGTGTTTGCAAAAAATTGTACATGCAGAGTGTAATATTACGTGTTTATTTTGACGAAGGTTATGTGCATGCTTCTGCATGCGATTTTACCATCGGATTTTTTGCTGTGTATATGCTTTCCTCCTAGTTTTCCTAGTTTACAATCGAATTTCGATTTAAATCAAAAGTTATTTAAATAAAACAATTATAAATATTTTCCAAATATTTATTTTTTTTTTTATTCGGATAGTTTGAGGATATGAAATTTGAATAATTGACTTAATTGTGCTGCATAATTAGATTAATCTATTAGTTATTTTTGTGCAAATCACAAGAAAATCACTTCAAAAGTTAATGCGTTTAAAAAAATGCTGATTTTAAAGAAAAAGGCTTTTATTTTTTCTGACATTAAAAGAATTTATTATTTTTGTAAAAAATCATTTCAGGCTTTCCAGCAAATTTAAATAAACTGTCAACATTCCCATCAATGTCACACACCTGGGAAACATATTCATAGTGTTAAAATTTCATATTTATGACAGTTTCGTTAGAAGCATGATCCTTTTCAAAAGTGTCAACGTGCGACAAAAAGATACTCCACGGATGATGAAGCATAGGGAAGAAAAGGGTGAAACAACAACAGTATGGAAAGTAAGACAGCCAACCAACCGAACCGTCTCCAAAGTTCTCAGCGCCCAGGTAAAAAGTGTTACAATGATAGCCCTCTGCCTCTATGAATCCACTCGATCCGTATTGTGCGATGAGAGTGTGTTATTATTTACCTCTCCAGTTCTGTATTTATCTTCAACAAAACCGCGGCCACGGCGGCGGCCATTGAAAAAAGAAGCAAGTTTATGAATGAACTTTTCAATTGTGTTCGCGGCGGGTTCAAGCTTAATTACGACTTTTCCCAGCGCAGAAAACCAGGTCGTGCACCAATTACTAACCCTGTCTGGACGCCATCGTGAGCTGTCTTGACTGAAAGTTCTTTTTTTCGATTTGAGGTTTCGAAGCTTACAAACTGACAATTGTGCCATCTTGCCACACGTCATACATAGCATTTGAAAAGAGTTGCCACGTTCGACAACAAGGCACAACGGCAATGATCTACCAAAAATACTTGCTTGCATGGAAATCGCGCCGCGGCAAAGTTTTGCACACAAGCTTCAACGGGCACAATGTGTTCCACCGACTCATGGTGCTAAATATTGGACTCGAAAATTTCAATAATTTTCTAAACAAACTCTGGAAAAGCTACCGCTGCACCAAAAATATAATTACTGCTTGCCCCTTTCAAGCCCAGCGGCCAACCCTGAGTCAGCAAAACCAACATCAACTCCAGTCCAGTCCAACCGCGGTAGACCCCAACTTGAGCCTTCCAAGCGATCGGATCTACAGCCGCCGCCAAACATCACACAAAGTTTCATCCCTCTAATTATCCACTGATTTGCCGTTTGGCGCGGCGTCTGTAACAGCAGCTGCTACCTCGTTCCGATCGGACCTCGGACACGTTATGATTTCCACCGATCACCCGGGGGCCTTTGTTCGGCAAACGGGAGCCATGGCCGCGGCGGCTACTACACCGTGGAACCTTCAGCCTCAACTCAAGCCAACCACGCCCTGTGTCCAAACCGGACAGATCGACCGCTCGGCCGGTAGAATCTTTCGCTTTGTCTTTTCTCAGCTTTCTTGGGCCGCGGAACCTGGAAATTGCCCCTCCTCCCGGGTGCCTTAATTATACGCCCTTTTGGGAAAAACGGTGATAATTATCGGGACGGACTGAGCTTGCAAGTCCTAAATAAATACTGGCGAAATTAAACAAGATGACGCGGGATCTTTGGGATTTTGGGAGGAGATGGGGATACGAGGACTTCATTTTTTGAAGTTCAGTTTATAGTTAGCTAATTGTTGTTGGTGCCACATAGCGGACTGTTCTAAGCAGTAGAATTCTTCTTTAGCTTAACATCGGATTTTAAGAATAGGATAATGTCAAGTAAACTCAAACATACTAGGAAACCAATGGTTTACTATTTCAATAAAGCTAATAGTTTTAAATCTGAAATATCTTTCACTTGATAACTCTAGGCATAAGGTCATACTGATCTTCAATTTCCAAAGTGTACAATGCAGCTATAAAAAAAAACGAAAATAACTCTCGATTTGGAAATCTACTGATATGTTTGAGAACATCTTGAAATTTACTAGACAGAGCATAAAGTGATCTTACATCACGTAATTGCACTCTCAGCTCCTTACCGATCTTGAAGCTGCCAATGACTCGCCGGTACCATCTTCTGGTAGCACGAAGTAATTAAAGGATTGAGGCGCTTCTGTGCATCCTCTAATCAGCACAGTCGATGATGCTGCACTTGCGTCCAGCAAATTACAGCCTTCCGAAACTCCCGTCCCGTCTATCAGGTTGCAAAAATCTGCATCCTCATCTGATAAGGAGAAGTCAAAAGGATTACCCACATTTCGGCCCCGAATGTTGCATTCCGTGTTATTCCAACTACTTAAGAAATCCTGCACGAATTGTACAATGTTATTCTGCAGTGGCACCCTCGAAAACCAGCTGAACTAGAGTAGAGCTGCAGGATCCCGATGACTTGGCAACTTCTCGAACCTGTGTCTAATAGCTGGAAGCTACAATTAAAGGATTGAAACGCCTTCCCGTAAGGTGTTGCAAGGAAATGTCTTGAAATTACAATGACTTGCTCTGCACCCTGCAGAATCGGTATGTTTTTCTTTCTATCGGTTTGCAAAATCTGCCTTTTTTTTGCTTTGCAAGTACACAAGATTCTACCGTAAGACGGAGCAAAAATTTGCGGTTGCAGGTGATAATTAATCGTTTTGTTGTTTTTTGCTACTTCGAAGCCGTTTGGGGGCCGTCCAGAAGTCGAAGTGATAATTACTTGATTATATGGCGATTACTCTTCGGGTCAGGTCTTCAGGTCCGAACGTTGATTTAGAAAATCAGTTTCCAAATCTTGTTATTCCAAAGTTGGTTCAACCCTTTTCGAGTCACGAGTTTTTTTTTTTTCGAAACATGTGTCTGCATTATTCGAGCTCAATACATCACCAAGAGTCTATTTCTACCCTAAATCCAGCGTCAGTGGGAGGGGTCGTCCTCGAATGCTACCACGTTAAAGGATTGTCAACCCGATCGAATCGGGCCAATGTAAATATTGTATCAAATCTCGGGATTTATTTGACGATCATTACGTATACGTCAAGTCGCAACAAACACGGAAATTTACTTTCCCAGAAATCAAGTTCGCTCCGCTCGTTTACCCTTTCCATTAATTTTGCGCATTATTCCGAAAACCCATCGCTTCCCATCCATGCTGTCAGGGGCAACCTTTTCCTAAACGACACAAAATATAGGAGTGTCTATGTCCCATACGTTTCCTTACACAGCAGTCCCTGTTTCTGAGAGGGGGTTTTAATGTGCTTTTAGGGTGAGAAAAGTGGGAATTTCACCTAATTTTGGTGCTATTCTACTGCCGATTTCGATGTTTGCGAACCAGATTTGTCGGAAGGGATCCCGGCATATTGTGTTGTCCTAGGGTACGGCTTAATCAAATTATAGCACTTGATTTATGTCCTGCAGTTGCAGTTTTAGTGGCAAAGGACGATGTCGTTCCCATTCGAGTCGGATGATTTCTGCCAATATGGCGATTTGCAACGTGTTCTGCCCTGAGTTTCGAAACGGCTTGAAATGCCAAAGACGATAGTTTTTTGGTTCTTTTAGTCTAATTACAAAAGCAGTAGCACAATAATAGAGTAAAACCACACTATCAAGGCAATCGCCAAACTCTGATCTTAAGCTCTTTTCAGCTTTAGATCTAAACTTTGCGATACTTTCTCGAACATGATACTTTCCTTTTCCCTTCTTGGACCAAGAGCATCGAGTACTTGAAACAATCCGTGAAGAAACTTGCAAAAAAACAACATTTCATAACTTTTTGCCAGCCTCTTGGAGTGCGATTTCGTAAGCTGATAATTGACCGATTGCTCAGAAAAAGAACGCTAGAACGTTGAAATGGTGTGTAAGAGGATACTTTTTCTCCATTCCGGCCCCAGGAAAGGCACAAAAATCCGCAAATAATTAGGTAATTGCCCCTGGAGGACCACTTGAGCAGGCGTTACGGCAGGTTTGCATCAGGAGGTCAGTCCCGAGACAGATGGTTGAAGATGTTTTTCGAGTTCTGTAGTGCGGAAAGTTTCACTGCTCAATGAAACTTGATCCATGTAAAAAAAAACCTTCTTTTTTAAATGCCCAACAAATTGCATAATTTTTTTATCTTGATAACAAAATACTTGTCCTTATTTAAATAATTTTACAATACTTTTTTGTGAATTAATAATAATTTTATAATGGGAATTTAAAGATCTGTACATTTTCTGATGATCTTTGGTAGCCGTGAAATTGTACTAACTTAAAATCCAGCTTGATTATATTTTCATTGCATTCTTTAAAAAACATAATCTATTTCATTTATTTTGATAAAAGCTGATTTTTTCAAAGTAGGATAGAAACAAATCAAAATTGAGATAACGGAATTAAATTCAGCAAAGTAATTATGTTTTTAAGCACTAATTCGATGGTTGCCTGTCTTAAGCATTTTACACCTATGAATTTATATTTAGTTAAGGAAAAAAATAAAAAAGCAATAATTTGATAAAAATATATTAAACATTTTACAAAATATTCATTCAAATCAGCCATGCCAGATATACAGATAAGTCTGTATTTTACAGATTTTTCGATCCCAAAAATCACAAAAATCTGTATGTACAGAGTTTTTAAAAATGGTTATATTTGAAAAATTCCACAATTTAGTAATTGAATTATGCTTTAATATAATTATAAAGCTTAAATCTGATGTTAAAAGATTAAAAATGTCATAGAGGCTTCGAATTTGACATGATACAGATAAAATACAGATTTATTTTTAAGAAAATACAAATCTCCCATAAAATAATCTAGTTATCGCGATTTTACGAAAAAAAGTTTTGAAAAAGTTACTTTTTGCGTTTCTCTTTGTTTCGTCGTCCGTGTCTGTCGCGGGTGACCATGAACGGCCATGATCAACGACGACTTTTTCATTTTTTTTTTTCGTAAAACCGCGATAACTCGTGATGTTTATAAGCAAACCCCTTATGTCTGTATATCAAAATTTTTGTAATTGTCTGCTCTACAACTTTGTAGAACATTGTTACACTCTAAAAAATAACCCTGCAAAGCTAGAAAAAACACGAAATTTTAAAATGAAAAATTTTGTTCTAAATGAAAAAATGACCCTTCTGGGACAATGTAGATTCGAAAAGTACATTAAATTTCCCATAAAATGACATGTTCCAAAATTTTTTACAGCCGAGTAACGGAAAATGGGAGAATTTTTAAAACTTTTTTAGTGTTTTTTTCGATGAAAAATACGTTTATTCGGAATTCTGAGTACGCCATCAAATCGGGCGTCTACACCCAAAACTGACAGCGCTAGTCCGAGAGAATGATGGTCTCGAGTCGAGAAAATAGTGGTACCATTCACGGACGCAGAGAACACAGCTCGAGATGGGCGATAGAACTATTCTCTCGAGGTTCATTTGCAAAAAAAGTTCATCCGTCAAACAAAAAACCAAAAGTGTCGACAACGGGAATCGAACCAGAGACCTTTGACAAACCAATCCAATGACTTAGCTGCCTCGGCCACCACAGCATGGTGACCATGGAGAAGTCAAAAGTCGATGTATGACACTTACAGATAAAATACAGATTTATTTTTAAGAAAATACAAATCTCCCATAAAATAATCTAGTTATCGCGATTTTACGAAAAAAAGTTTTGAAAAAGTTACTTTTTGCGTTTCTCTTTGTTTCGTCGTCCGTGTCTGTCGCGGGTGACCATGAACGGCCATGATCAACGACGACTTTTTCATTTTTTTTTTCGTAAAACCGCGATAACTCGTGATGTTTATAAGCAAACCCCTTATGTCTGTATATCAAAATTTTTGTAATTGTCTGCTCTACAACTTTGTAGAACATTGTTACACTCTAAAAATAACCCTGCAAAGCTAGAAAAACACGAAATTTTAAAATGAAAAATTTTGTTCTAAATGAAAAAATGACCCTTCTGGGACAATGTAGATTCGAAAAGTACATTAAATTTCCCATAAAATGACATGTTCCAAAATTTTTTACAGCCGAGTAACGGAAAATGGGAGAATTTTTAAAACTTTTTTAGTGTTTTTTTCGATGAAAAATACGTTTATTCGGAATTCTGAGTACGCCATCAAATCGGGCGTCTACACCCAAAACTGACAGCGCTAGTCCGAGAGAATGATGGTCTCGAGTCGAGAAAATAGTGGTACCATTCACGGACGCAGAGAACACAGCTCGAGATGGGCGATAGAACTATTCTCTCGAGGTTCATTTGCAAAAAAAGTTCATCCGTCAAACAAAAAACCAAAAGTGTCGACAACGGGAATCGAACCAGAGACCTTTGACAAACCAATCCAATGACTTAGCTGCCTCGGCCACCACAGCATGGTGACCATGGAGAAGTCAAAAGTCGATGTATGACACTTGTTGGAGATTTATTGATTCAACTAACGAATGAACTCATTTGTTATGATGGTGTGAGTTGGTACCATTATTCTATCGATTTTAGCACTGAGCCCTCAATAAATTTTGAGAGAACGATTATCTCGATTCTGAATTTTGGGTGTAATTTTACACAAAAGTCCCTTTGACACCAAATTTCTATCTCATCACCGTTTCAGGCTGCAAATTATTGAAAAACACGAGATATCAAAAAACGGACCTCGGATTCGTGATCAGGGACAAAAGTTACCCCTTAGGACAAAGTGTCACGCAAATCGAAGAGGGGTCGGGGCAACTGCTGTGTGAGTTGGCGGAGAATTACCCATTTATATTAATAATATTTTGCAATAAAATTGTAAAGAATAGCAACTTAAATTGTAAAAATAAGCGAGAGGATCAATTCATGCCTTGACTGCTTATAAAAAGGCATACAACTTCAACAGAATATATAATTTGTTTAGCTTTTAGTGGTAAGCTGTCAAAAAAAAATATTAAAAAAATGAGGAATAGATTTTTTTTGTCAAGAAGCAGGTATTATTTTTTAATCACAGTATTTGGACAGTGAGTAAAATGAATCCATTTTCCAAAACCATTAAATTGCTTTCAAATTTGTCTCTGTGACCAGTTTGAGAGTCAAAATATTGAAAATTTAGCTGAAACAAAAAGAAAAAAAAAATCATCCCAGCAAAAAAAAATTCCAGGACAAATCTTACTGGTTTGATGAAATTTACATCAGAATCTTCTTTTTCACTTGAAAAACCATTTTAATGCAATGACAACTCAAAGTTTTCAAATATTTGGAGCGAGTTTATGATGTTTGCATTTTTTTGTTACTCTTGATATACTAAATAGTAGTTTTTTAATGATTCAGCCTAATAAATGACTTCGGTTGAAAGAACTATCGTAATTTTTGTTGTCCAACAAATAACCAAACTCTATTCCCAGTTGTGGGTGGTTCAGAAAATAATATCATCTGGAATAAACCTTGACTTGAAATTTTTAGACGGTCTGACGAAGTTCAATAAGAACAGTAAATTGAATTGAATAAAATAAAGTTGAATTAAATAAAAATGTCTAAAAGTTAAGAAAATGTACTTCCGCTTGAATTTCGGGAATTCCCGGGAATTTTTTCCCGGGACGGGAAATTTGACGCTCTAGTTGGCTTCGGTGAAACATTTTTTTATAGAATTCTCTTTCATGATATAAAAGTTGACATTTATAAAGATTATATGACCGATTCTTAGCGAAGCTACACAAAAATGTCACTTTTTTCAATTTTCAATATGATTTTTTATATGAAAAATTTCATTTTAATTATGATCTAATAATTGCAATGTGCTTTAAATGCGTTTTCTTATCTGAAATGCTAAAAATATTGACCAAATAAGGTCTGCAAGTCATTGAATGGGAGAGGAGTTTTTTCATAAATCTGCTCCTTTCGTTGTCCCGTCACGAAAAGAAATGGCTGGCAAAAACTCAAATCTCAACCAAATCTTCAGTTCAAGGAGCAAAAGATTCGTTTTTCAATTTGTGATAATGTGTAGAAGAGCAAAAGTTTTAAAAAATCAATCTGGCAAAACTGTGTCGATTTTTTTGGTGTGCCTTTTAAAATTCCAGTTTTACGATGTTGTCCCGTCACGCTACATTTTCGTTTCAGGAGACGCACAGGTGTAATATTGTTCATTATGCATGTAATTTCTTTGTTGGAAAATCAATCATCTTTTCAAATATGTAATAACATTGGGGGGTTTCTTCTTTAATTGTGCCACTACAGCCAAAACGCTGAAAAAAACTTGGATTTTTTTTTAAAGGGAGCCGAATAATCGTTCATATTCGTATTTTACATGCTTTCAACCAGCTTCAAAAGTTAAAAATCTTAATGAAATCGTTGCATGCCGTAATTAAGGTACTAAACAATCTTAATGATATTTAACATAAAAAAATAAAATAATTTTAATATGATTTTAATAAAAAAAAAATAATATTTGCCATTCCATGAATTCAAAACACAAAATTCGAGGAAAATTATAGATAGAACGCCTTAATTCAAATAGTTTAAGTAACGATTTCAATATGTTTTTGAATAAAAGTCATAAACATGATTACAGACGCGTCCATACAAATTTGCAATTTCATAAATTACTCCCCATTTTAGACATTTAAACTATTCCTCTAAGACTCAATCTCATTTCAAATTTGTTCAGCAAAAAATATTCAAGTAGAAAATTACGAAATTTTATGTAACAGAAAATTTACTAAATAAATCTATTTAAAAGATGATCTTAAATTGCTCCTGAAAGTTTATTTCATTATTAAACAATAATTACATGTAATATATATTTTTGTTGAGTCTATTTAAGCCGTATTTTTAACTAATATCTCCTACTTTTAATGTCAAAATAAGTATTGAATAATTTTCGTAATCCTAGATTATTTTTTAACCCCATTTGTCACAATAAATAAGTAATAATTTAAATTTACATAAAAATTCTGAAAACCTCTAAATTAAACAGAAACGTGACTAACTAATGATTAAAAACAACAAATAAGCAAAAGAAGTTTAGTTTTTACTAATCTAATCTAATCAGACCCTAGCGCAGCCAATCTTTCGAAGGGATCCTGGAGAGTGCCTTAGGTTAGATGACGCCTAGCACTCTTCTTGTCATTTATTAACATTTGTAGTGCACCATTGCATAGGAATGCATTGAAACATCACAAGCGTTAAAGCGGCCAGGCCTACTGCGTAAAGCCGTATCGCAGAGATGACTCGTAATTGGGTTGAGTTTGAGCACTGAGTGTTCGAACAACAACACAATTCTGAATCGACAGGGGAGGAAGAAGCGTGGGGACACACCACCATACGCTCCGAGATTTGGTTGTATTCGTTGGGAGCACCATGCTAAGAAGGTTTGGTACTCCGGGATCCTCTGGGATGGGACATTGTATTTCCACGAATGCCCTGGACACTATTTGCCGTGGTTATAGCGCCACAACTCGCTCTGCAAAAGAAGTTTAGTTTTTACAATTAAAAACAAAACCTAAACAAGAAAATTGCATAAGAAAATATTGAGAATGAATGAAGATGAAAATAGAGTAAGTAAGTAGAATAGAGAGATGTAAAGTTTTTCGTAAAACAAAAAAAAAACATTTTGAACACAGAAAAAAATTTGGACAAAAGAGGGTTAAGTTTTGTATTTATTAACACTGGAACGCCCAACGTATGTCCAACTTACACGGACGCCCAAGCCTCCCAAAAAAGGTGGAACGGTAACTTCAACTTACGTGTTCTCTGGCATTACTCAACCAATCGAGACGATTCTTGTTTCCAGTGATTTGTAAGAATGTCTAGATGTTCCTAAAATTTTGCAGAATTTAATTTGAACAAATCTGTAATTTCTGCGACCGAAAACATCGTTCCACCTTTTTTTAAACGAGTGGCTCCACGGAATTTTTGGCGAATTTTATTTTACACGCGATAAAAAAAGTTGGAACGATATTTTTGATCTCAAAAATTACAGATTTGATCAAATTAAGTTCTGCCAAGTTCTAGAATCATCTAGACATCCTAACAAATCACTGGAAAGAAGAAACATCTTGATTGGTTGAGTTATGCCCGAGAACCATTGAGTTGAAGTTACCGTTCCAACTTTTTTGGAGCCTTGGGCGTTGGAATAAAAGTCGTCTGAGTTTCCTACCAAATCAAACCAAAATCCGATCCATTACTGAACCTGACAGACTGCTTGCATCGTATTTTTCGTAGATATTTACGGTATTTACCATAAAACTATTTAAAAAAAATAGCCGTTCAAAGCCAAAAAGATACACAGAAAAAAATAATGTAAATTTGGAAGCTTTAATTTTGGAAGGTTGAATATTACATCTTTTATGATGTAATTTTACCTCAATTTAGACTGAAAAAGTGACATTACACCAGAAAAGTGGTAAAATTACACATTTCCAGAGGTAAAATTACACCTTTTTTCTGACATAAAAGATGTACCCTTTCCCAGATGTAATATTACCATGATTTTTTTTCTGTGTATCTTGAGTCTCGGCAAATTCTATTAAACAAGAAATTTGCAAAAAGAAATTCTCAGACCACTTCATTCAGAATGTATTGCAAATACCTCTTGGAAACTTCTGTAGAGCCAAAATTTTCCCAAACACAAGAAACCACTCAAGCGTTACAATTTTCCCACAAAACAAACTATCCCACCGCCAGAACAACGTCTCAAGCAACAAAATTTCCGCGCGCGCCGGGACATCCTTTCGAGGATCAACCACTTACAACAGCCTTGCAATTGACTTCTCAGCTTTCCCTCGGCGGCGCATTGTATTCAAATCGATAAAAATCAGCACACTGTCAATCACTTTCTACCGGGAAATATTCACGCACAAGAAGAAAGAAAAAAAAAGTTTAGGCACTCTTGAACAAAAACCAGCAAGAAATCATCAATCAACAAGAAAATAGAGCACCCGAAAGCCTTACCTCTTCCTCCCGGACTCTGAGGCTGCTGGAGCTGTATAGTAGCCCTATAGTAGCACTTGAGCGACGTCCCCCTTCGGCACTGGGAAAAGTTTCCCCGCTGGTTTGCCACTCAATTTCTGGCGTTTTTTTATTTTTGCTCTCAAGCCCGTCGCGGTGAGAATTGGTAACATTGCTTTTTGCTACACCCGAAAAGAAAACAAATTCACACCTTTTGACTCGATACGGTCGTTTTTTTTGTGTACGCGTTCCCTCTTAGATGTTAATAAATATATGCATCAAAAAATTAAAAACTGTTACACTGCAAAACGTCAGGAAACGTCTGGGCAGGGGACAAAACGGATCAAAATGGAAGAAGGCTGGCGAGAACGATTTGGGCCTGATATCGATACCATTTGTATGCAATTAGAGCCGGTCGGACTCTTCAGGGCGCGCATTTTAATAATTAAGCGATGGATACAAAACCGGTCAGGGGAAAGGTTTCCACTGAATGAAATTAAGGGTAGTTGGAGATTTCTTAGGCTTAAATTATTTAAAGGAAATTTGAAATTATAATGTTTGAAAACGAACTTTTCTTAAGATTAACATTAATTTCAAATCAAGATCAATTTTCAAACATAACTCCTCTACCCCTAACCCAGCAAAGGGGAGAAAGTACCCGCAGGTAAACTGTATAATTTGTGTACGGTAGCCGGTCGTAATGTTTTTTCGCACCTGAGAAACGGTAGCCGCGGCCATGTTTTGGTCTATTGGGTTAAGTTTTGGAGGGCAGCAGATCTCCCATCAGGGGGGCGCCACTTGGTTAGATCGGAAGCGCGCGATTAGGATGATTCATTACTGCGTGTTTGATTTGGCGGAAATGTTAAAATTTTCTCCGGGAAAACTGTACTTGACAGTTTTCTTTTTTCTTTCAGCTCGGTTCTTGAGTTGAATTTTATTTTTGATGGTAAATTTGAAGAAATAATCAAAAATAAATTTATGAAACTTTTTTTTTATATTTAAGCATTTTTAAAGCTTTTTCTACTCAAATAATTGTGCTACAGTTTCAAGCTATCAACAAATTAGTATAAAGTCTAACTTTTTTTAAGTACATAACGCCGTTTATTTTCGCGATCGTCCTAAAGAAGCAGAGGGACGAAAAAACGTTTACTTATTTCTTTTTTTTAGATATTTGTACAAACAGCTAAACCCTCTTTAGTATGCATTTTCCTGCGTTAGTAAACATTTTCAACATGTTTGCTTGAAAGAAATAGGAATATTTCAGAAAATCCGCATCGCTTCGTGCAGCCACGCATGACGTTAGTTTTTGTGATGGAAAATTCAAATAAGTTTATTTTCAAGATTATATCTTGAGAATATTATTTTTTTATAATTTTCATGATCATAGCTTGAAAACGGAAATGATTATGGTTAGGCCGTTGCTAATATTTTGCAAAGTTTGTTACAACACATTTAAAATAAAACTTCAAAATTTCAATAAAATTGACTTGTAATCAGATGGAAACATTTCAAAATGCATTTGCCTATGTTGATAATCTTTTAGCATGTTAGAGAAAGCTTTAAAATATTTTGAATTATTTATAAAATCCAATATACAGCACCGCAAAAAGTTTTTTTTTACTTTTTTTTCATTAACATTTCAGATGACATTGACTTCACATCGATATATTGTAGTTTATCAAGAAAATAAACCAAGTGTACTGCAGTCAAGCATTTTACTATTGAAATGTTGATATTTTGGCTTGTAATTTCTACTATTATATATTTTTTTTGCCAACATGAGCCTCCCTCTCCCCATCAACCAGCATCAGCCTGACAATCATAAAAATATAGATGTTTTTAGTAATTGATAATAACAATGTTTTTTTTCTGACCACAATGTAATTTTATTCTTTCTGAAAAAAATAGAGAAAAACAAACTATTGATGTTCTCAAAGAGCTAAAAAATCTAAACCTAATATTCTTTTTTCTTTCAAACACAACTTTATAAACATTTTCCTCAAATGATTCTTAAGAAATAATACCTTTTTGCAATTTCGTCATAAAATTACTTACTTTTCCTGTCAATTTCGTCGAAACTGCCTACTTTTCTCCACAAAAAAAAACAGAAAAAAATCTACTTTTCAGCACCGAAATGTATACTGAACAGTTGAACTTTTTAGCATTTGTTTTGAAATTGAATTCGTTTAAATGATATTTAAATTTTAAATAATAACCCATGTTTATTCTATTTTAGTTTTCTTTTTCTTTTTTTATAAACTGAAAATTCTTCCACTGAACGTAGGAAATCAGACAACTCTATGAGATTTGGCTATCTAGTAAGTTTGATTCGATGTCTTCTTTTAAAATATATTTAAAAAAAACAACATACTCGAAACAAATTTCAACATTAAAATTGATTTATTCTACGCAAAAGATAAAAAAAAGATCAAAATCATATATCAAAAAAGTTAAATTTTCTCGACAAGACATCACTGGATGCGTCCTCGATGATTGTTTGACATCGACGATAAATGGCTGCACGGTCATTTGCATATTTAAATGGCTGTTGTCAGTCAGCCGGCAGCGAGGAAAAAGAAGTGACGGCGCCGTCAAGTCCAAGGGGTGAGCCGAGAGATGAGCGTGGAAAATCCGCGTGATTCGTGCGCTCTCCCAAAGCAGCGCACGTAAATTTACAGTCGTCCGTGTAAATCCGGCGCGAAGGGGAGCGCACTTCTTGAGAAATGTGTTGGTACAGCAACAATTGACGCAAATGAATAATGTAATATTTACGTTTTTTTGTGTTTCTGTTGGTGAATGCTTTTGTTTGGTTCCTCCGATATGAGGTGAGAAAATGGTCGTGCACATCGCATTTGCATATGAATTCAGGTTTGGAAGCAGTTCAAAAATGTCCAAAGAAAAGAGTTCGAGTCCGTTAAATTTCGGTGAGATTTTCAACCAAAATGTTTGATTTTGCCGCCCGAAGCCATTGTCCCCATTGACAGCCCGTTGCTGGTTTTTGTGATCTCGGACAAATCACTTATTGCCTATTTATTTCCTCACCACGTTTCTCCATTCAGCAGCGTGGACAAGAAAAGACCCCGCTCGGACCGGCCATTTCTCCGTACACATTGTATTGGTCGGCCCTTTTGGGAACCCTTCGAAATGACTTGTAAGTATTTCAATAAGCTCAAATAAATAAAAACATCTCCCCGCGTAACAATAACCGAAAAAAAAACCTGACTTGTAAAATGACTTTTTCGGCGCTCCTTTTGAAGTTTGCCGGCTTTCGGCAAACTTTCAAAAAAATTGGGACAATTTCGACTGAAAAACGTGCGACTTTTGATCGGGATCGGATTGTCCTCCCGGAGAAAACGACACAAAAAGTAGATCATGAGAGGAAATATCGGCACTTACCGGTCGCCGCACGTATCCTTCTTGGTTCGTTGACAATCAAACTTTGAAAACTTTCATTCATAAGTGTGTGGAAGGGGCAAAGATTAAAGGACACTGCCGACTGCCGTGGTGCAGTTGGTCGGTGCCAACAGGTCTGAATGATCTGATTTTTTTCGCACGATAGAAATCGGCACTCTCTTTCAACTTGATCACTGTTCAAATAGGTCAGAAAGCCGATTGGAGTGGTTTGAATTTTATGACTTGTCATTGTCGCGATTTAATATGTGAACGAAATTCAATCAATTTGAAGGACAATTGGCATTCGGATGACATTTTGATTCGTCACAATTATTTATTTTTAACCTTTCTCCACCTACCAAACCAGCTGTGGGAAAATTTCACGGTAAGTTTCCTTTTGTAACAGTGAAAAACTTTTCCAAATGATATAATCGATTGTATAGAAAAATTAGAGATGAAACTGTTTAACTGATGGCTGAATTCCTAATCTAATTGTTCTTACATTTTTTTTCAAGAAGATGTTCCTGGGAGGAAGAGAAACACGTTTTTAATTACAGAAGTGTTTAATAATTATCATGTGCAGGGTTGTTACGGACGGCGCGGATCGCGCGGATGGCGCGAATGGCGCGTATCGCGCGGATCTGGCGCGGATTTGCTGGCTAATTTTGCTCAGGCGCGGATTTCGCGCGGATAGCAAATTTTGATAAACAAAATAATTGAGAACGATAAAATTTCTTTCAAATTACAAAGAAAAATATTATTAGGAATTAATTAAATTCAATCTTATTCCACAGACAAACAGACGGGACACTCGAGTGCCGAACCATCGTCCTTCAAAAACGGTTTAATCAAATTCAATTTTGTTTCGGCATCCACTCACCCGGCGCTGATGGCGCTGCTGTCGTGACAGCTCGCCCGTCTTTTCTCAGTGTGTGTGATGCGTGTTTTTTTGTTTTTAAGTTGAGTGTGAGCACGTGTGAGGCAACAAATGAAAACAAAAAAAATATTATGAAACTCAAAAATTCCAACGGTGATCCACTATCCAGACTTTGCGGGTCAAATTTGGGGAAGTTTCGGCCAGAGTCAGATGAGCGGCTGACTAGCGAGGGCATACCTTTTACCTCACTATTAACCAGATAGACCTGCTCCACTGCCTGCCGAAGTCGAGACTGCTGATGAGGCGCCCGCTACTGTGGAGAAAGCCGGATCCTGTGGTGGAGTCATCTCCTTTGGAGCAACCTGCTTATCCTTCGTGGACTGCTGCTCAGATTGCTGCTGCTGGTCGTCCTTTTGGCATTTTGACGATATTGCGTCGATCGTGAGCGCCACTCTTCGTGACTTTTTTCGTCTCATTCGGCCCATTTGGTTTTGTTGGCTGGCAACTTAATTGCGCCGTGGACACGTTACCCGCAGATGTTTCAAAACGCCCATCGTGGGGATCAATTCCGTTAGTTTTGAATTGGATTTTCCTATTCCGGCGACCACTACTGGTGTTTTCGTGACCGGGATATCTTGTTGATGATGGTGTCAGGTGTAATGGTTCATGTTTTCGGTGGAGGAGGAATCTTAGACGGAACATGCAAGCAACGGGGATGACCAGTGGTGTGGTCTCTGTCATTGTGTTGTCTTGCATCGCTGCAGGTACTGCCGCATGATTTGCCTCATGAGGTTCTGCCATTGGAAACGGATCCGACCGTGGAACAGACCCACCGTCATTTTCGGCCGTCGGTCTTGATTTATTTATTTTGATTTTGTTACTGATGATCAGCAACAACAAAATTATTTCGAAACAGCTGTTGATGTTTACAATCGTTAAGGCTTGATTGTCTCACGCATACACTGACATGACACATGACAGTAATGGGTTTGTATTGATGTGTTTGGGCTGCGCTTCGGCATAAGCTCACCAGGCAGCGCTGGCGTCGCCGTGATTTGGTGGTTTGATGAAGGACGATGGATTTCAAAAATAATTTGTATGGAGAGTCACGTCTGTTTGTCTGTGCTTATTCGTTGAGTGCGAAAACATCAATTTCTAAGAAGTTGTTAATGAAGAAAATTTTCTTCTAAAAATTATTGATTGTTTTTTTTTTCATTCGAAACTTTGATCTTCAAGGAGCGATGTTTTTTAATGTATTGAGATTTGTTATATTAATTTAACATAACATTACAACTCATTATTTTTAAAAAATCTGCTTAATAATTCAAATAAATACCAATTTATTAAAATCAAAATAACAAAATTCGAAAAATTACAGAATTTAAAAAAAATGAAGCTATGAAACTTTTTAGATTTTTATGTTTTTTCAATATAAAAATTTAAATTTTTGGTTTATTGAAAAAATTAAAATCTGATTCAGGTAGAATTGATTCTACTCTCAATTATCACAACATGACGAAATGCACTTAGAAATCTGCTAAAAGCTCCATCTTAAAGCGAAATGTAATGTTAAAATTAAAAAATAAGAAATCTGGAAATCATTAATTTGAAATTAAAAAAAAAAACAGAATTCATAACTTGAAATTGTCAAAACTTACAGACTCAAAAAACGTAAAAAAGTATAATTTTTAAATTGAAAAATTACGAAAATAATACAATTGATTTTTTTGGTAATTTTTAATTTTTTAAAAAAGTTTTTAAATTATTAAATTTTTAAATCATCCAATTATTTAAACATTAAATTATGAAATTATGAAACTTTGAAATTATGAAATTATGAAAATATTATAAAATAAAAAAAAACAAAAAAATAAATTATTAAATTATTAAATCATTAAATTATTAAATTATAAAATTATTAAATTATTAAATTATTAAATTATAAAATTATTAAATTATTAAATTATTAAATTATTAAATTTTTTAATTATCAAATTTTAAAATTAATAAATTATTAAATTATTAAATTATTAAATTATTAAATTATTAAATTATTAAATTATTAAATTATTAAATTATTAAATTATTAAATTATTAAATTATTAAATTATTAAATTATTAAATTATTAAATTATTAAATTATTAAATTATTAAATTATTAAATTATTAAATTATTAAATTATTAAATTATTAAATTATTAAATTATTAAATTATTAAATTATTAAATTATTAAATTATTAAATTATTAAATTATTAAATTATTTGTAATTTGTTGCTATATTGGATACGAAAAATTGTACTTTTCGTCAAATCAAGGAAGGAACTGTAGGATTTTACAATAGGGCCGTTTTCTTAGTTCGGATCATTTTCGGAGTCATATTTTTGTTTAAAAAATTTAGAGAAGAAAATAATAGAAATTTCGTGTTTCAATTTTCCAGAGTAAAGTTTTGGCGAGAATTATCAAGTACTAAATCCCTAGATTTGATAATTTGGTGATTTATTTTATGGTTTTAATTTTTTTAAATTTTCCAATTTAATTTTTTTTTCCTGAATTTGTTTTTAAAACAACGATATTAAAAGTGTTGCAAAAAATGCTAATATTGTTTCAGAAATGGTAAATATGGTTCCATTTGGTACAGGCGGGATATGAATCCACAACTGATCAACGGTACTGATCCAAATGCCTTGTGTATTATTCTTTTTTCGTTTAAAATTTCATTCATTATGTTACTCTCTTCTTTGTTTGTCGCGATTTTTTTTATATGGCGCGGATCTGGCGCGGATTTTTTCTCGACTTTTCCGTAACAACCCTGCATGTGCATACAACAAAAACCAACAAAACAGAGGTTAATTTATGAATAAAATCTTTGATGGTTCAATTTTGATCAAATTAAAGCAAACATTTATTGTAAATAATAAAGCATCCGAACATTGACACAAAATATCAAAACATTGACGAAACAAATGAATACAGTACAGACTCAATTATCCGAAGTTTAGATTATCCAAAGCTCAATTATCCGAAGGTTTGTATGAGACTTCGAATGATCAAATGATGAACAACAATTTTTTTCGTTTTTTTTATTTTCTTATTTTCTGCGACCCTATTTATGTCAAATTTGAACATAACTAAATGCATTTTTCTCATATTTAAATACCGCCATTTTGGCCGCCATCTTGAATTTAATAATTTTAAATCACTTTAGAGTAGTTTAGGCGTCATACTTAAGCTCGACAATTAAAAGTACCGTCATCAGTCACCCCTGATGACGGTACTATTAATTTGATTTGGTTAACCGTGGTGGATTTTCTTGAAATACCTAATTCGAACTGTCAAAAATCCACCAAAGCATCCATGCACCGGTGGATACTTTTCTACCAAAGTTTTTTGTGTGATCAATGTGGTGGATGCTTTGGTGGATTTGTGAAAGTTCGAATTATTTCAAGAAAATCTACCACGGTTAACCAAAATCAAATTAACAATACAACTTGGGCCATACAAAAATGCTGAAATTTGTATGACCCAATCTCACCCCCCAGATCCAATGTCACCCCTGACGACGTTAAGACAACTAAAAATTTTTTTCGTGATTCGATTTTCCGAAAATTCGATTTTCCAAAGTGATTTTTTTTTTTGCAAGGCCTTCGGAAAATCGAGGCTGAACTGCGTTCCCAAAAAGAACCTTTGTTTCACAATCCTTAAACAAAAATTAGGTATCAAAATAATTCCGATAAATTTGTTCCAAAAGTTTTATAATTGGAGCGGTTTTTATGAAAATAAACAAACTGGAAAACAATATCGCAGCAAAATTCAATGATAAAATATTAATCAGATGTTTTTATAAGATTGTAATATTTATTATTATTATTATTGAACCAACAGCAACAACGTTTCTAGACGTGCTACGGTGAAAATTTCACCAATAATATATTTTTTAGCAAATTTTGAATCTTTTGAAAACTAGTTAGAAAACATTGGCAAGAAAAAATGTTTTCGCATATTCTTAGGTTTGATAATTTTACTTGTTCTCTGTATCATTGACAATGTTTTTATGGGTCAAATTTGGCCGAGTTTATGTATATATAATATCCCCTATTTTATATAGTTTTAAAGAAAATAAATAGTTAGCTAAGTTTAAAAGCTTTTTAACAAAATACAAGTAAATTTTACGTAAAATTGTAAAAAAGTCTGAATTTCGTTGAAACCAGTTTTCTTTACAAAATTTTCGATTCATATTGCATTTCACACTGAGTTCGAAACAAGAATCAAAAGTTTTCACATTTTTCAATTTCATTAGTGATTTTATTAGAATTTGATAGTTCTGTTCTAGGATGATACATTTGCAATTCATAGATTTGGAGAACCTTTCAACCGAGATCAATTCATAAGGTCGTCAGTTCGAATCCCGGAAGGATGAAAGCCAAGGTGTAAAAAGTGGTTTGGATTGTCTCACCGAGAATGCCAAAGTAATGCTGTAGAGCGGACTATTTGTTTTTTTTTTTAAGTTAATCAGGCAATGCAAAAAGATGTAGTAAATATCTGATTGATAATTTTTTAATGCTAAAAATAGATTCAACTTTTGTATCTCACACCGCTCAGAGAATCCTAAAATTTGATATGGCCCTGAAGCAGACGTTTTTTTTTCTATTCTAAAGCATCCTTCAGTAAACGCACACACCCTTTCCTACTTATGTCTGCATAAGCTTTAGACACAGTACAAATTTATCGCGGCCATTAAAATAACTAAAACAGTTCATACTAGCGGGACGCACAGCACCCAATTCTGCCATCTTTTTCACCCTTCCAAAAGCAAAAAAAAAACTTACCCCCTCTAAACAATCAGATTTCGTTTAATTTCTCCAAAAGTTGTGTAAACTGTCAATCCGCGGGACGAACATGGGCTGAAATGAGGATCTGTTCGCGTTTTTAAGGGGTGCTTCTATCTGCTCGTGGAAAAAGGGTTCGCACTTAAATTCGGCAGAAGCTGTTTCGAAACGCACATTTGGTTGGCTGTCCGACAGTCCTATTGATAATGAAAACAGTTTTTTTTTTAGTTTTTATTAAAAGGGGTGCCTTGCAACAGTCGCAGCAGTTTATGGCGGAACTGATTTGGTTGAAATAAACATAAATAAACAGTGCATGTACTTTGGTGCCTAATGCGAAGATCCGTTACACGATTAAGGATTTGGACGTGTGCGTTTGATTCGGGATGAAATGCTGTGTGTAATCGTGCAGCTGCCTGTTTTATTTTATTTTTTGTGGACGTGGCCATATTATCGAAGGCCTTTTCGTCTTATGGTCGTTTTACCTGAACTTTAGAATTTATCATTGTTCGTTCTTTTGAACAGCAATTTATCAACAGCAAATCACTTTTCAGTGCAATGACTAAAGACTGTTTCAAATGCACCATAACCTCAAACAACCACGCTTCTCCACCGCTAGGTTCGCTTTGTCCTGAAATATTCCGAATCGCATAAATATCACCGCTAACTACAAAAAGCAAAGAGCTTCGCCGCATCCCGACTGTTTGGAAACGTGCTCATGTTAATCTCTTAAACCTGTAAGAAATTCCCGTGATCAATTCTCATTTAAATTAAGCTACCCTCGGAGAGTGACGATTTCTGTTTTCCTCAGCCAAAGCCGCCAGTCAACTGCCGCTGCTGCTGGTGATGAGGACATCAAACGATGCCGATTCCTGGGGGCTTTCACTGGAACCAAGGGCAGGTTTGGCCGGCGAGGTGCAAAGCTGGCTGGCTTCCGAAGCGCTGCTGCCTTTTGATCCAACACGAGCCGACAGAAGGAATTTTCCTTCATTCACCGGTTGTTGTTGTTGTTGTTGCTTGATTCCACGGGGCCGATTTGGTCCTAATTCTTTAAATTATGATGCTGGTGTTGCCTGGATATTGACTGCGGGAGGTTCGGTTGTGCAGATTATACGCTGAACTTGTTTGATCGACGCGGACGTGGAAAAGGGCAGCAGATTTGGGATTAAGTACGGAGTCTTCTCGATGTATGTGACCATGACCTTTATAGCTAATAAAGTTTTTTAAAAAATGGCTAAAATGTCAAAACCAAGAATGCTCTTATTGCTTCCCATTTAAACTCAAAAACCGAACTGTCAGGTATTCTCTTGACTCATTTGTTACATTCGAATAACTTCTAAGGCTAAACAAACAAATAATCATCTTGTGTAATATGATTATGAGACACCAATTTGCAGTTCAACATTCTGTACATTTGTCAGTCAATGTTCCATCCTGAACATCAGCCCGTAATTAAATTCGGTTTCTCCTCTACGCCACCACGTTGCATAATCACGTATTTGCTGATTATTTGCAAAATGTTGACTAATAGCACCTGTGGGCAGTGCATTCGCCAAACTGTGCAGTGCACCCACAAAAAAGTCCGACTAATGAGAGAACCGCGCTGCTAAATTGCTGCCTAAGCTTATGCGCAAAGTTGCGATCAACACTTATACGTCTCTGGCAGGTAATCACCACCGCCGGCGTGATTCGTGTCATGTCTATTTTTGCAACATCGCAACCGTACCGCTGCAACTACCTTTTCATCAACACGACGAGAGAAAGTTTCCAAATTCGAGAAGCATTAATAACGGCTCTATGCGATCGTACCAGTGCCGCCAGCATCAATCAATCGAAGGGTTGCCGAAAAAAAATCGAATCACGCCGACTCGAGCTCAAAAGATGCCGGCGTCGAGGCTTCAATAAACAAAAACGCACTCATTAGTTATTTATGTCACCACAGCTGCCCCCTCTGGGTTCCCTCCGTACCCCTGGCCGTTGCCCGTGGGGGTATTCCGCGGCCAACGCACGGGCATAGATAATTATAGACTAGTCGCCGTTCGGACAGCAATGGCCGATGAACCGGACTCGCGAGCCGCAACCAGAAGCTGAATCAACCAATCAGCAGCCTTTGCGCGGGTGCCTTAAGCATGCTACACTCTCGGACCACAGACTCGCGGGTCTTGGAAGTACTTCAGGTGAGTGGAGTGGGGGATATCGGCAAACACTTCTCTTGGATGGTTGTCTCGTAATCCGATAGGCACGACGGATGGTCGATACACTGGTTTTGGGAAGAGCTGAGTGGAGCTTGGAAGAACATTGCACCGGGCGCAGATAAGCAATTGGCAATTGTTGAGACAGGTGCTGATTCTTTCCAGTTAGAGCGTCCAATTTCCCGTCCCGGGAAAAAAATTCCCGGGAATTCCCGGGATAATAATATTTCCCGTTTCCCGGGAAATTTGTTAATTTCCCGTTTCCCGGGAAATTTGTTAATTTCCCGGGAATTCCCGAAATTCAAGCGGAAGTATACATTTTCCTTACATTTTGGTTCCAATTTTCTGAAAATTTACAAAAAAAAAATAATAAGAGATTAAATTAATTTTATTTATTTTAATCTACTGTGCATATTGAACTAATAAGAAAAAATCAGGTTCATTTCAGGTGTATTTTAGATAATATTGATTGAAAACGGGGTAACAATCATAGGATTCTTTCTGTTTTTATATTTTTTACCCACTGGTAAGGATTGTCTCAAGATTATTATTTTGTAAACATGTACTGGGATTGGCCACACAAGTTCCATGCACTATTGATGGAAAAAAATGTATTTAAATAGTATTTGAAAAATAGTGGCGTTAAAAATTGTATCTACCATTTTGGGGTGACTATGTACAAAGTATTTGTAGTTAAAATCTGATTTACAGTATTCAATTTTTTCACAATCACTTAAGTTGCTGATAAGTTTTCAAGAAGAAAAAAATCAATGTGTAAATATACTTAACTTAGTTCATAAGCTTTTTAACATTATACATATAAATTTTAGGTGAAATTGATTTAAATTCAAAATGTTGACCTAAAATCGTTAAAATGAGTTTTGTTGATAAAATTACGGTCTAGAACAAGCCATGAAAAACATAATTTCTGCATGATTTTATTTTTTGCTTTATAAGTCAACGTTATTCTTAAACATATTCCCTTGAAATGGTAACAGAGACAAATTAAAAAGCATTTATTATGGTTAAGAAGCTTGGGTTTTACTCACTGATTCAAAATTTGATTTAAAAAATAATACATCTCAACAAAAAAACAATTCAATTGATTTTTTTTTTTTTGGTTTGGTATGAGTTGAGAGGCATATAAAATTAGAAAAATTCAATGTTTTTTTTTATAAAGTTGTCTGATTTTTAAAAGCAGTCAAGCCATTAATTGACCCCCACACTCACTTTGAACATTAAAGTTGCTGTTCTATAAAATTTTGTTGCAAAATATCAATCAGAAACAGGATAAGATCAATTTTCGATAAATTTCAAATTTCCCGGGAATTCCCGGGATTTTCAGGGAAATTTGTTTAAAATTTCCCGTTTCCCGGGAATTCTGTAACCCCGGGAAATTGGACGCTCTATTTCCAGTTAACGGCACGATCAGGACAATGGAGTTTGTGACATTTTACCATAGAAATCTCTAACAATTTTTTAGCGGTATATCACCCTATATTTCAGTAAACATTAGCTAATGTAAAGTTCAGAACCTTTATTTTATCAAGACTCCGAGGTACAATTTCCGATACCTCGTGATGGTGGGACGGTACGACTCCTTCCATTTTTGAACATGCGAAAATACGTGTTTTTCAATAATTCGCAGCCTGAAATGATGATGATGTGGAAATTTTGTGTCAAAGGGACTTTTACATACAACGACGCCCGATTTGATGGCGTACTCAGAATTCCGAAAAAAAAGTATTTTTCGTCGTAAAATATACAAAAAAAAAAGTTTTAAAACCTGTGTTATACTTTTCGAATCAGCAATAATCCAGAAGGGTCTTTTTTCACCTAGAACATTTTTTTTTCATATTAAGATTCCGTGTTTTTTTGTAATATTGCAGGGTTATTTTTAAGAGTGCAACAATGTTCAACATAGTTGTAAAGCAGACAATTTGAAAATTTTGATACAAACATAAGCAGTTTGCTTTCAACCACCACGAGTTATCGCGACTTTACAAAAAAAAGTTTTGAAATCGTAGAGGGGTCGGGGCAACTTTAAAAAATATCAATATTGAAATAACAAGCCAAAGTTTCAACAGTTGCATGGAAAGTGTTTTAAAATGCATTTTACACTAGTTCAGTTGTTTTGCAATCATTTGTTTTCAAAAAAATGTATGATTTGACGAAAACAAAAATGTTAGCGAAAAAAACATTTTGCGATAATAAACACCGAAAATTTTCAATAATTCAAAAGATTTTTAAATCAATCAAAACATGCTAATAAAATCCAACGCAGGGAAATGCATTTAAAATTGATTTCACCTGATTGTTCTTAAATTTTGATTAACATTTTGATTTTTTTTGCTCCCTGATTTTTCGGGCCAACTTTGAAGGGGGGTAGACAAAAACTTCAAATAAAATTTGTACCAGCCTTATAGAGTTATCAAAAAGATTTCTTCGTATCGGTAATATTTTTACTGATACATAATTAGTTTGATAACCAATATTATCCATTATTTGCAAAATAAATAAAATCATTTTATTATTATTTAGAACAACAATGGTTCCAAATTCAAAAATAGAAAATTCTTTTGAAATTAATAGCATAACCACACACATTTTTATGTACCGAGTTCGTTAATTGAAAATCGTTAACCAGCTGCCAAAATAAACATAATTTTAACGGAAATCAGTTGAAACAGTCCAGACTCGATTATCCGAAGGCCTTAGACAAATTTCTCTTCAGAAAATTGAATCAGGCTTAGGATAATCAAGTCTGGACTGTAATAATGAACTTTAATACACTCCAGACTCTATTGTCCGAAGGCCTAGAAATATTCGGAGACTTCATATAAATGAATCACAAAAACTATTTTTTTCGTTGTCATCTAATCTTATGTGATTTAGAATTTAACAACTCAAGATGACAGCTAAAATGGTGGTTTTTAAATTTTCTCCGGCACTCATCACCTTTGCACCACTCAAATTTTACTAAAATGTGGTCGCCGATTTCGAATTTAAAACCAAAATAACATGTTGTATCACAGCTGTTCTTGAATTTGCTATTCCCATCAAACGTCAGATTTTGTACCGTAACATAAGACGCAGCACATTTGCAACAAACAAACAATTCTCACACCACTAACGAAAACGATTCACATCAGTTTTGTTACTCCAGCACGCGTCCATCCAACATAAAAATGATCAAGTTAACTGACGCACATTTACCCCTACTTACCGAAGGCCCATGAATGTTCCCTTGCTTTAGGACCTGCAAAACACCCGTACCTACCAACACCAACAAGCATTTGCACCAAACCAGTTTAATGTTCCATAATACCGTAATGTTGTTACTTCTGCGCTGCACAAATGTGTTGTTGTTGTTGTTGCTGCTGCTGCATGTTCATCGCACCCATCGCCCCTCCAAACTGTGGCAACTTCCCTCCTCATCAACAACAACTTCTGCGCCAACTCACAAATACAGCGGAATAATGTCTTTATTAGCTCACGACGCGGCGCTCTCTTTTGTCGTGAGAGAAAATCTCGCGCTCGCGCGATCTTCTCTGGAAATTCGTCGCTCTCCGCACACACACACACTAACCCACACCAAAGTTGCACCCCAGCTATCAAACTCCGCCCTTAATTTTCACACCTTGAATTTATGCTGCTACACAGTTACCTTCGCCGAATGCTGCGCTGAAGAAGGCAGCTGCTGGTCGTTGTTACCTCTGCGTTCGCCGGGGTTCAACGGTGTGGAACGTAAATTAAAACATAATAAAACATTATCCGCATCGTGGAACGCATGGCATCAGCAGCAGAGCAACACCCAGTGTGATGGTGCGAGTGGAGTGTGAATTCATGATGAAAGGTAATGTTGCTACTGACAAAACCTGGTACTGGTTAGGGGGTAATCTTGTGGTAGTGTTTTTTGAAGAGTGCGCTAGTTTTTAGGGATTAAACCAATTAAACTGACATTTAGAAAAACTCTATATAATGTTCAGAAAACCTTCATATTTTCAAATATATTTCTTCAATGGGAGATAAGAGAATCCCAGAAACAGTGTCTTACAAAAATAATACAACTATAAAGTGTTGTAGGGGAGTTGGGGGTAAGACGGCCACCCTAAGGTAAAAACTCATTTAAAATCAAAATAAATCTTTATTTTCAACTCCTACTTTGTATAGATACTAGTTGGACTTCTCCTTCATAGAAATTACCTAACTTGGTATCTTTTAAATAAACTTTTGATTTCAAAAAAAATGTGCTTCTTCGATCCTTCCTCCTCTTGCGGGGGTAAGAAGGCCACCGTTTGGCAATTTTTTCTTACTTATATCAAAATGTTGTTAACAAATAACTTTTTTTTTTGCAAAAAGTGGCTCTAAGTAAGTTATTTCACTAGGGTACAATATCATTAGATATTTGGGTAACTTTTATCATGGTTTAGTAGTAAAATAAGCGCATGGCCGTCTTACGTCCACCTCCCCTAGGGAGTAGCATATATTTTCCACTCCGACGGAAGAAATGATCATGCATTTTTCGTCTCAAGAAATTACAACCGGAAGTTGACTGGTATGGTACACGTTTACCAACATCAACGACCCAGGTAAACAAATTGAAGCAACAACAAAATAATAAGACCAGAAATAAAATAGTAATTGATTAATTCTGCTTCATATCTCAAACTATAGTTTTTCTTTTGAAAATTAAAACGAATAAACATTCGGCGTTGAACACATAGGCCTTAACTTGACGAAGTTTCGGATGATCTAGAACATCGTAAACCATGTAAATTTGGTGTAGCTGTATAGCTGACTTCATAACGATTCCAAAACAGTATAAATTTGTATAGTTTAGTTGATTTTTTTATAAAAATATAGCCCATGTCTCCCATATAGCCAAAATCCCATAAGCCCTGTACCTCGCATATGCAACTCTTGCGACAAAACCGAATCAGGTGGAATGACTCGTATATGCAAAGTTGCATATGCGAGGCGCTCTTATACGAGGTTTAACTGTATACGCGTTCTTGATCATCTTGCTGTCGTTTCGTTAGTTTGTCAACTGTACCAGTAAATTGATACAATCCAAATAATGTATTAAATTTTCACGTTGAAAAATATTTCTATAGAATCATTTATCGAAAGACACGCTGACATTTAGGATAGACCGCCGGTTCAGTTCGTATAAGTTATTGTTTTAATTTCATTACAATCGGTTACGTGGTGACTTGTTTTTTCTCGTTTATATTCGTTGATCGTAATCATTTATTCCAGCTGGCAATTTTAGTATTTACTCATCAAACTATCCATTTTATGAAGAATAAAGCGTCTTTTATTTATTATTTTTGAAATTTGCTCGCGTTGTCTAAATTGTACAAACAGTAAAAATATATTGATAAGTCCAGCCCATAGCACTACTGCACGGTTGGCACGCGTTCGATTAAAACACTTTTTAAATAATCAATTATCTATCTTTCCGCAGCCGGCTGCCTAAGATTTAAAATTTTCAACCGATAAACAAAATGCTCATGGTCACATCACTGCCACTCGTGAATCCTGACCTCATACCCATCTACTAACCCCCTCAAAACTCATGTGATACTTTGTCGGAGAAGCAGTCGATTGGGCGGTCTCTATCACTCAAGTATCGGACTAACATTCCCATCCACTTCCCCGTGACTCTACCACTGGTCGTGGCCGGCGCCGGTATTGATCAGCATGATAGGGGCCTTTAAGAAGTTGCGAAGCGAGGAAAGATAGCACCCACTCATCTTCCACGGCTCGTGGATGTAACTTCTGGAGGTCCTGGTCAATAACGGAGTAGCAACTGCGGGTGGGCACCTATGCTTATGCTTATACTTATGAAAATTAAAACGAATAAACATATACCTGTCAATCAAATGCAAATTATTTAATCTCTACTCAATGTTATTAAAATAATCAAACATTATAAAGGATTTTGCATCAGTCATACATATAAACGATTGTAAATAGAATAACTGAAAAAATAGATAAAATACATTTTTGTGTTTTTATTATTCCACATTTTTTTTACAATTATTGTAGTAAAATCAAATTCACATTCAAATATTTTATAAAAGTTTTTGTCAATATCCCTCCTTAAAATTTGGCGAGACATCAGGGGACAAAAATCTTTTTGCTACAAGCTTCAAAATTTTGATGCCAATTTTAAGTACAATCAACTGCAATCATTTTGAAATGCATTCCTCTGCGTTTAAAATCATTTTCTGCATGTTCGTGTTTATTCAAAAATCATTTGAATTTAAGCAAATTATCAATGTACAATAGCGCATTATTTGTGAAATCTTTCATTCTTTAAAAACTAATCATAGTTGTCTTCTACAATACTGGACTTAAAAAGTCAAGTTTTAGTAATGTTTGAATAATTTTTGGAAAATGGAATAATTTGAAAACAATCAATCGAAAATATTTATTTTTTAAGCCTTTTCAAACTTCACTGTTGTTTATACATTAGACCATTTTTAAAGGAAATAAAAATAATAAAAATATCGTTTGATAACAAACGAATGAATGAATTTCGTTTTTATTTTTAAGTATTTAAAAGCATAGCAGGAAATTTATTAGGCATCAATGGTTTATGGTTTAGTGCACCTATATATTTTTTATCATTTATTTGAAACTTTTCAACAACAAAATTTCTTATGGTTCTTTATGGATTTTCTTATTTCAGAAGAAAGCGTAATTAAAAAAACATAAAACGTTAAATGCATCTTATTATTGGACTTTGAAACTTCCAATTGTTATAAAAATAACTATTAAACATTAAGGTGGTAGATGTTGTCTTTCACTTTTGGAGCAATGGCTGTCAATGATGGTTCTGAATTCAAGGTCCACAAATAGTAAATTGAAATGCAAAAATAATCACTATGTGTAAAATGCTTCTACAAACAACACAAAGAAAACCATTTTTTGATTGAAACATGAATCAAGATTTGAATGTTTTTCTAAAATAAACATGGCCGCCAAATGGCCGCTCGGTAATGATGCCTTTCATAGCCTTAATTTGTGCCGTAAGAAAAATACCTTCTTAATTTATCCTTATATAAAAAAAATACATTGAAAGTTCAATTCAAGTTACTTGCCTATGTTTTTATAAATTTAATTTAAAACGCAAAGAAATATCTTTTTTTTAATATTTGATTTTTTGGAAATAAATGTTCAAAAAACCAACTGTAGTGGCATGTCAAGCATTTTATAACACTTTTTTATTGGAATGTTGATTCTTTTAACTGCAATTTCTATTTCTATATTTTTTTGACGATTTTGAAGGAGTAAATTTTGGCTCCTTTTTGAAAAACATTCCCAGTATTTCAGGTCAATATAATTATTTAGAAATAGTTCTACATTTTGCACTCTATTTTAACGTAGTTTAGTGGCAACATAAAAAAAAAACAAGCAAAAACTGAAAAAGTGACGATAATTGAATTGGAATAATTACAAAACATATAAGATATACAGATTGGATCACTATCAGCAAAAATAAAGAAAGACAAAAGAATAACATTTTTCAGAAAACAGGCTCAACATCCTAAATTCGTAAAAAAAAAAACTTCTTGCAAAATAATATGACAGTAAAGGTTAAACAATCTACCGAATAATTTATTATTTATTGATTTATTATTCAAAACCAAGGTTTTGAACGTACACAGCAAAAAATCCGATGGTAAAATTGCATGCAAAAGCATGGACATCACCTTCGTCAAAATAAACACTTAATATTACACACTGCATGTACAATGTTTGTCAACACAAAAAAAAAGTTGCACGGGATTCATACCGAGCACCAACAGTAAGGACTGGCGCCTTAGCCCACTCGGCCATCAGACGCATACATGAGTTTGACATTTCGGTCAAGTAGGTTTCCCATATTGATGGGCTACATATTTCAGGGTGTAAAATCACATAAAATTGCATAAAATAATGCAATATTTAGTTTACACCCAGACCTTTTACATGCACCTGGATTACTACTTTTTTAGCCTTTGTTTGTCCCAGTTAATAATAATTTGTATACCTGTTTATTTTATTGAATCCAGCAGCACCTTGCATCAAATTTTCATGTACCCGTCAAATTGTTGAATATTGGCAATAATGTATCGCTTAATATGGCCACCTTTACTAGGAATTGCTAGGTGCAACAACACCCCCATATAGCCTTCATGTAAAAATATAGGTTAAGCAAATTAAAAATTTTACCAACTTTCCTTGCCAACACTTCTTTACAACTATGCCAGCTGAATATTGAAACCATTCGCTGAAAATCATCCCGCAAAAAAAAACCTCTCAAACCCTTTGATCAAAACTAGCGGAACCGACCGATGTTTGAAAACAATCCGAAAATATTGTGAAATGACGTGTAATAACAGAGCGCTACTTTCTTTTCAATTCTCCGCAAAATTGCAGCCGCCAACCTCGCCGCACCGCTGCCATCATCATCAAATCAATTGAATATCCGTGCGCTGGCATCAACAGGATAATTGGGAACCAGTCAGCAGTCTTGGGATGAAAATGAAGGAAAAAAAATGTTCTTTGAATTAATAAAAAAAGGAGAGTGTCACACTTTCAACGCAGAAGGAAATCGCTCACAGTGGGATTTTAAATTACGATTTGCGGTCAAAATTTTTTGATTTTTTTTTGTTTTTTAAACAATATATTCAAAAGTATGTAAAATAATTAGTCAACAAAACTATTTAATTGACGAAATATTTTCTTCAAAGAATGGAGTCCACTGTGCACCAGAAATCTGTGTCGGCATTTGGTCCTTGCATCTTTACGCGCAGAGAGCATTTCAATTCCCTGATTGCTCGGTATCATCCCACAAGTTTCCCCTTTCTGGCAACGCGAAACCCCGGAAAGCGGGCAGGAATCCTTTCGTCGGCGGCGAGGACACACAAGTGAAATGGGTAGGCAGGATAAAATTATCCCAATAATGATAGGACAACAGAAGCCATATACCTTGCCCCGGGTTCAGAACCAACGTACAGATCGGAGGGAAGAAGTGTATTGCGACTCGCACACCGGGGAAGCTTTATTAACCCCAACATTAGAGCCGCCGGGGGTTGCCGAAGTGTCGAATGTACCAAAGCAGATGCCGCCCTGCCACGGTTTTTCGATTCAGAGCAAAAGGGGTTTGCACGGAAGAGTTTTTGCTTCTGGTTTCGGAACGTTTATTGCAGATTACGCATAGTACATTATCACATATGGTGTGTAATTTCTTGGAATATTTTATAAACAATAAACTAGATTTTTCGCATATTACCTTTTTTTTAGTAATCATACAAAACTTCAAGGTAAAATTAGTCCTTCCCAAGTTCCAGCAATTTTGATGACAGCTATATCAAGGAGACAATTGCGGCATCCCCGTGGTGTAACCGATCAACTTCGGATGAAGACACATCGGCATCAGCTTCGTAACAAACCGTACATTTTCCTCAAACAATACCTGCAGATGATCCCTCGAAAAGTTTCAAAAGTCAGAAAAGTTCAGCTTTGGCCGGCGGCACGGCTCGAAGACATCTGAAGACCCGAAACTTTGCCATTATTCGACCAACAATAGACAACGAACCCGCAACTACACAATGCTTTGTCGGTCAGGCTTCTTTTGGGTGATTGGTCGTCGTCGCTTACCTAATAATAGTTCGTCTTCGGTTTCCTTAAACCGTTGTTGCAGTTGCAGTCGGCTGCACGGGTCTCGGACGGAAAAGTTCAAGACTCTATTGAGTCCAAAAAATATGTTTAATTTATCATCTCTGAATGATACCAAACAAAACCACAGGGCCAAGAGGTGTGGTTTGATGACAGCTTCTCCGCCATTGCATGCTACCGCTCTATTTATACTTTGCCACACATTTTTGGGTACCAAATCCGACTTTGGGTTTGCAGCTTGCATCTGCGTTGACACCTCGGATGCACCACATGTCCGCCGAACACGTGTCGTCCCTCCGAGATTCGGCTAAAGTCGCCGCTATATATTTCATTGGATTAAGTGCACGAATTAAAAATGTGTCAACCATCTTTTATTACCGTTTGGGTAAACTTAGTAAATTTTGGTGTACGACAAGAGTCCGTTGACTTTTGAAATAAAATGGTTCAGCTGGCGGCAATAACTTGGCCGAAAAGTCGAAACATTTTGAAAAAGTTTGCGCACTTCTAGGACACAGAACGGGCAAACAAAACATGGGTGGTTCGGGTTTTTTTCAGCGGCATTGGTATTTGGGTCGTTAAAACAAGCTTTAGTAAATATTAATCTGAGTTTGTTGAACGACAGCAACATTTTATTACAAGCATGGCATGGTTGAACAAAATTCAAATAATACTATGAATACTATGTTTTTGCCTTCCTCACATTACTGAGGAAAGGCTATAAAATCACTCGAAAAATGTACTTCCCAATTAGACCTCCTAAACCCACCTTCATGTATATCTATCGACTCAGAATCAAATTCTGAGCAAATGTCTGTGTGTGTGGTGGGATGTTGATCAAAAAATTTCACTCGATTATCTCGACATTGGCTGAACCGATTTTGTCCGTTTTGGCCTCATTCGATCCGTCTTGGGGTCCCATAAGTCGCTATTAAATATTATGCAGTTTAGTTAAGTACCTTAAAGCGGGGTGACTTTGATAGGATTTCAATTTGTTTTTGAAATATTTTGCAACAGGTAAGATTTTTCTCAAGATTATTATTTTTAAAACATGTACTGGGGTATGCCACACAAAGTCCATGCACTATTTTGGATAAAAAGTTTGTACAATAGTGTTTAGAAAAATAGTTACGTTAAAAGTTCTAAATTTAAATTCCGGGGTGACTTTGGCAGTCGTAGTCTTCTGGTTAAAATCATATTTAAGATGTTCAAACTTTATTTGTTCTTTAAATGTACCATCCCAAAAGTAGCTGATATAGTTTTTAAGAAAAAAAATCAATGTTTATATTAGTTAACTAAGTTTATAAGCTTTTTTTTAACAAAATACATATAAATTGTAGGTAAAATTGTTAAAAAGTAGGAATTTTGCCTGAAATTTTTTAAAACTAGTATTGTTCATAAAATTATCAATTTATATTGAATTTTATACTGAATTCGAAGCACGAATCAAAAGTTTTCACATTTGACATGAAATTAGTTCAACTGAAATTGCCTATTAATTTGAAGATTTTATCGAATTGTGTTTCAAAACACATATTATTTATTATTTACAAACTTATTTAACCTTCTCCTAGTGAGAAATTATCCAAAGAGTCCGAAAATGCATTCCGTATTCCGATTCAAAATCATGTTCATTGAGAAATTCATGACACTTTGAGTAGTTTAAAATAATGACTTTCATCAGCATTTTCTTAACTATAGTCAACTAACTTTTTAAACTTTTCAAAATTTTATGAAAAGTTCTTATTGAGGTACTTTGAACACTTCTCTACCACGGTCAGTATGATTCTTAACCATTCCGTACGTATTTCAATTGAACACTTCATTTTGCGGAAAAATCGCAAACCTATCAAAGTCACCTCGGCTATCAAAGTCACCCCGTTTTACGGTTTTTCAAAAGTTATGCTAAAAAAACGATTATGACTAAAGTTCAGAAGAAAAAAGGGTGGTTTTTGTAAGAACCTGTCAAAAGTTATAAGCACTTAAGTGTTATTTCAGCACTTTTTGGAGGCCGGATCTCAGATATTCTGATGAAAACGTTATCCGGATCTATCATGCAACCTGAGGTTGGATAAGTTATCAAAAGACCTACCCTATCATAAGTTGTAAGCACATAAGTGCCCAGAAATATGAAGATCTGACTACACAATCTGATGGTATGAATAATAAGTCAAGTTGATAGAACACTGAAAAGTCCGTCCTTTTGTGTCTATTTTGGATAGCATTACCCTTTAAATGTGTGGAAGGCACCAACCACCTGAGGGTGGAATAAGTATTGTTTTTTTCAGAAACTATTACCTTCACTTCGTTTTACACTTCCATTATTGGTTATCACAAAACAAACAATTAATTTTTGTGCATGATTTTTTGTCGCAAAACTTGAAACCATTTTGGCAGACTTATGAACAACATATGAATTAGTATTCTGGAATAACTTGTGGTTTGATCACGCAATTTTTCTGCTAAATCAATAAATAAATAAGCCTGCAAAATTGAATTTTCCTTGTATTATATAGTATCCACTTTTTATTTTATTTTTATCCAAATTAATTTATATTATTTAATTTAAACTAACGTCAAAACTTAATAACCCTAAAAAAGCTACTTTATAATAATATATTATAATATTTTTTATCATGTTCTATCATACATTTCCAACAATGCACAGTAAAATGTTTCTGAAATTCATTTTATATAATGTTATAACTTCAGCTTAACTTATGATATCTCAGGTCATTGCTGCCTGACATAAGAATGGATTACTAATCAGAAAAGTGTATCAAACACGAAAAAGCACACATCGCTTAATGAACGCATAGTTTTAGATTTTCCTTTAAAAAACCCAAATCATTCAGATTTATGATGAAATTGGCGAGTTTTAAGCATGTTTTGTTTTTAAAGAATGAGTTTCAGGTTTTGTTTTGAAGAAAATTACTTCAACTTAATGAAAAGTGTGAGAGTTGTTGAACGTGATTATTTATTTTCAAAAAAAATACGATTCATCAATAGCATACTAAACTATGATACTGGTAAAATGTTTTGTTGTTGAATCGTTTATATTTTATTTTTTTGAAAAATAATCACATTCAACTTAAATTGGTCCAAAGCTTTAAAAGTTTGGTCAACAAAAACACAGTTAGAAAACATCGACCTTAACTAAACCTTGAACGTAATTTTCCGAGTCAAAACTATTAAACTATTGATCATTAAACTGACAGCAAGTTGAATAAACATTTACCATGATGGCGGCAGCCAGCAGAAATGAAAATGGAAGCTTACCAAGTGGAACTAGAGCCCGAACATTAACCGGTTTAATTGCCCCAGAGGTTGTTCATGATTCATGTCGTTACGATGTCTCGGGACTTAAGTTGATCCAGTTTGGCACGAAATTCATAAACAAAACTCTCTGATAACGTCTGTTTTTTTTTATTCGATCCGCAACAAAGTTAAACCAGGTGACGGAACTATAGGTGTACATAAATTCCCCTTTCTCAACAAATTATTCGCTCAATGGAGCCGTAATTTCCGTAACACTCCTTTTCCCCCTAGAGGTTCCAGCGAGGTCAACCGACGCGGCGCGATGAAAGACGCCGAACTATCGGTTTGGACGAAGTATCGGTGCTGCCGTTCGCCGCCGATAATAAACTAAATAATAGAGAAAATAGGAAAATTACCCGCCCTCAAAGTGTCTGGTGAATAGAGAGCGGCTACCAACAACCCCGTCATCTCAATACATACCGCGAAGAAGACGCCAGAGGACGTACCCTGGGCACTTTGTTGAAGCTGCTGACGATGAAGCTGCCGACGACGATGCCGTATTGTTTGCCAGAGAGCTCTTCTCACCTTTCGGATTCCCTGCTGAACCTCTTCCAGTACCGTGTTATGATGTCTAACGAAACGGAACGATTCCCTATTATTCAAATCCAAAATACACAACATAAACATCCAGCCAACCCCGGGCAGAAGCAGAAGGGCTGCACAAACCAAACTCCAGGGAAAAAAAGAGGCCGAGAACTTACCGCAAATCTGTCTATCATAACTCGGGAGATTATTAATTTTCCGTCGCGCTTTGCACCGAGAAACGATGTGCCCGAAGCCGCCGGAGCTCGTGGTCTATCATCAATAATATTTGCCGCTGAGGTTCCCATTCACAGGAGTTGGCGCGGCATCTTCCAATACAACATTCTTTCAACTCTTGAATTACGCCCGCGAGGAACCCTCTGAACCCGCTCCTCGGGCCGTGCTGCCTTTCTTTTCGAATTAATTTATTTGCTTTGCTGGTAGCAGCTATATGGTATCAGAGGGAAAATCATCCTCCTATCGCGCAATCTTCATTTCCCTGGGATTCACGCAAAAGAAGTGTCGAATTACAACCTTGAATTTCGGCTCCAGAATCCCGGCAGCAGATTCTCGGAGACGACTTGCGGTGGCTTTGATCTGGCAAACTGGGTCGCTGGCGGATCCACGCTGCGAATGTTGACCAAGTTGATTCTGGTTAAAATCGATTAATGATGGACAAATAATCATCCAAATCTTGGTAAGCGCTCGAATTCAAACTACACAAATTTTACTTTTCAATAAGATAAGATCGGCCCCTTCAACACGTGTTGCTTTTTCAAAATTCAAACATATCGCGCGGTTTTATGGTTTTAGAGCTCGACACCAGATGGCTGTTAAATTATGGATTACCGTGTCTCGGCTAGGATAAGGTTTGTGTACACGTTTACTGTAGCAAACCCTGCGGCTGAACTTCTCGAGGTTACACATGATAACCAGAGTACTTTTGTTAATTTAATTTGGTTAACCGCGGTGGATTTTCTTGAAATAATTCGAACTGTCAAAAATCCACCAAAGCATCTACACCCTTACCAAATTCATGATTTTTTGAGTCCCAAATCCCACTTTTCATACGATTTTTCGAGTTCAGGTACTACAACCATAAAAATGGTTATATGGGTTGAACTGAAAAAATCGTATGAAAAGTGGGATTTGGAACTCAAAAAATCATGATGGGTAAGGGTGTACCACATTGATCGCACAAAAAACTGTGGTAGAAAAGTATCCACCGGTAGATGCTTTGGTGGATTTTTGACAGTTCGAATTATTTCAAGAAAATCCACCGCGGTTAACCAAATCAAATTAACAATAGTACTCAGATTAAAGAATCTTAAAGAGAAAGGACATGGCATTTAGAAACAAAAATGTAATGTTTTTCATGTCCAACAAGGCACTCAGAATGTCAGGCGACTCACAATTGGGTGCTCAAATGTTAACTACTGGACTACTGGTATAATCAGTTTTCTGCACATCGTCAGCTTCGTGCGGCGTTACACTCGATCCGAGGGTCTTAAAAGGCGTGATAGTAAAGGTTTCGCTAATTTCCTGAAACACGCACGTGACACATCACACCGTCCAAGGTAGCCATGATCAGCCGAGTCAGCTTATCCGGGAATCCGTTCTCGTGCATAATCTGCCATATCGCTCACGCTTCAGACCAGCTTATCGCCCTTTTATAGATGAGACACACGACAACGTCCATCCATTCCTCTGGTAGCTTCACCTCCTCCCAGATCTTGGAAATCATACAGTGAAGCGCCGTCGCCAGTTTAACCGATCCGATGCCGGCAGCTATGTTGTTCTTTACCTTCCTGATAAGGTGCTGGAAACTATTTATCAAGAGCGGGCGCTCCAAAGTCCGGAAGAGATCCAGCAGCAAATTTGTAATGATTTGTTGTTTGCTAGGGGAGTCCAAAAAATTGGTTATATTTTTACAAAAGACAAAAAAAACTTATTTACAGAGTTTTTCAGTCACAGGGCGAGTTGGCGCTGAATCTGAAACGTCAAATCGAATTTATTTTCAAAAAGTTTACTCTCTCTGCCATCTTTGAAACCGCGGCGATTGAGCAAGTTGTGGTGCGGAAGTCTGTCGCGGCAGTGCGCGTTTATTTTGCGTTTTACTTTATATTTTTTATCGGAATTTCAACCTTCAGAGTGTGCTCGCAAATAAGCCGTAAAATGTAGGAAAAATTGTGCAAGTGCAACCCAAATAATTGCAAAAGAAGTTCCACCTGACAGGAAAGAAAAAGATTTTCCAACACTCGCGACTGACATCTCCGTTCTTCGGGAGCGAGTGTGCGTGATTTATTTACACCCTGCACGTGGAGCTGTGTGAGTGTGCTGCAAAATTCCCGCGCACGCGAGGCCAAAACGTAAACAAATGTACCGTACGGCAACGAACACAACCCGGGCAGATGGTAATACAAAAATTCATGCCATTTCAATAACAAATACTGTTAAAATAACGAAAAATATTATGAAATTTTCCTGCAAAATCTATTTTTGCATAAGAGTTCAATAACAGTTTATGTTATCATAACAAAATTTGTCATTGGTCTGATATCCAGGTTTTTGAGCGAAGATGGCGTTCGAATGGTGAACGTCCGAAATGTCAAAATCGCGCAGTAGCACCAACATTCGAAAAAAAAATGTAGCGGTCATGCCATGACACACTTTTTAAAAATCTGGATTGGTTGAGAGCCAAAACAACTTTGGAATAAATTTTTTAGGAAGAATACCTCTAACTGTTATTGGGATGATCGGATTAGTTGTTAAAATAACAAAAAATAATAACAAAGATTTGTTCGAAAAATAACTAATAGTGTTATCTGTCTGTTATTACAATAACGGTCCAATAACAAAACGACGAATAACAAAAAATGTTATTGGCATAGTATTTTCAAATCTCAAAAAAATATTCCCAAGTTATTTCCGTCTGCTCGGGAAACACGAAAAGTGCGTAAGTTTTGTTTACAACTACTCACGCCGAAGACTGGTATCGCGATTGTGTTGGTGTTGTCAGTTTTTGAACCTCGTTTGTGTGGTGTCACTCGGCGCACTTTTTTGTAGCACCAATCAATAAAAAGAAAACGAGCTGATTTTTATTGGCAAAACGGCAAATTAATCGGGGAAAAGCGATAGTTTAGTGATTGTGACCAAGTGCGTGGGATGAAGTGTGCATAATCTGGTAAGAAGACCAAGGATTAAGTGGAGTAACCAGTCCGATAAAGGCTGCTTTGCCGAGAGCAAAAGAATTCCATCGGGCGGAAGTGCAGGGTAAGCATCATAATGGCCATCGATTACACTCAAATTCAAGTTCAAAGGATTGCGAGCTGATTTTATTTCTAAATCACGACAAACCTTCTGAAAATCAAAGAAATATATATTTTTTATCTAAAACATTAAATTTTAGTAGATCCTTGCAAAAGCTTATATATTATGTAAAATATATCTAGAGTACTTTTTCAAAAGGTCCTATGTGCAAAAACCTCAATCTGAGAAATTTGATGATAAAGTTTTGGTGCACATTTTTAAATCCCATTTAAACACGCTTGGGTATTTTTCGATTCTGAAAACGCCTAAATGGGTCTGGAGTAATGCTTTTCAAGTGTACATTTCGGAATTATATAAAAGACAAGATTACACTTAGTTCTGACGCAATTTGGTTCATACAACCTGTGAGTGCACATAGAACACGTTGATAGAACTATTTTTGCACATAAGACTTAACGCATTGGACTATATTCATATGGCATTGCGCATAAAACTTTATTAAATAAAATTTAAATCTTGATTAAAAAAAAACAACATTTTTGTGATAATAATGTATGTCCAACTCTCTCGCAACGTGTAGGCAACAGCTGACGAAGAGCATGAAATATTTCAATGCTTCCAGCGCGAGAGGAGAGAGAACCCGTTATTTCCCAATGAGCCTTCTGTGAGATGGGTGGCGGGTAGGATAATTTACGATGCCAAATTAACCAATGCGCCAATGTAAACAATCATTATTGTTTACTTTGGCGCATAGGATAATTGACATGGTAAATTATCTTATCCGCCTATCGTGCTGTTAGCGCACATACTACATTTTTAATCTACCGTTTTTAAAGTTTTCGGTAAAAATATTATTTAACGGTTATAAACAAGTGTTTCGATAGCCCCCCAGCAGCACTGCATGCGCACAACTTTTATTCCAAAGTGGCGGATTATCTGGAGGCGGGCTAGCGCGGATTCCCGGTAATGTACATCATGCGCGAGCGGACCGCACCGAGGACGCGTATGGGTTGCTGAACGAATATGCCGACGATGGAAGGAATACTATTGACGACGCCGGCTCTCTGTTTGATCGATTTTGTGAGGGAAGCAAAAACGTTCGTGATCATCTTCAACTGGCGATTAAACAACAGACTGGAACGCAAGAGCGTCATCACCTAACGGGAAGTAGTCTGGTGAGAAGGTTACTGCTAAAGAGGTTGAGACAAAGGTTGGAGAGGAGAAAAGTGCAGCAAAGGACGGGAAAGGTTCGCAGAAGGAACCGGAACCGGAGGATGTTCAAAACCCATAAGATGATGCTGTCTCGAATGAAAAGGCTTAGTCTGAGCAAATAGATTCACCATTTTTGACTGTATTTTTCGTAAGGTTATGATTTACAAAATGTATAACTAAATTTATTGACTTTATTTCATGTTGACGCAACATATTGTACATGTGTTGTCGCCATTTTTGCACTGGAAATCTCAAAGAAACCCGTTGGATGTTTCAGCCGGACTTCCGCTTCCTTTTGACACGAGATGGTCATTCGATGGAGGTACGTGTTGATCACGATGTAATCGGCACCAGCTTTGAAGATGTCCAGATGAGTTTCGGTGACCGCGTTCGGGTTGGTTGCGTTGTATCTGCTACTTCACTGCCCAGCATGGTCTGGCTAACTTGCTTCGACAGATGCGTCGAGTAACCTCCGTCGATGACGATGTACTCCGGGGAGAACAACGACGGATTGGGGGTGAGCGATCGGTTGAACCTGCGGTAACGAAGGATACATGATGTTGATTTAGGAGCTGCCCTGAGATCCTTGCTCTTCGCCAAAGAATTATTCCGATCTCAGGGGTTGGATCTCCGAACGGGTTCTACGGCTGTTGCTTGGCCGACGGGTGAGGTCAGCTGGGGATTTGAAGAGCGCGAGTCGCACAAAACTGGAATCAATTGCGTTGATCGAGGTGCTTATGCGGCGTTCCGAATCGCGCGCATTTACCATCTCCAGCATCTTCGAGTTGACGAACGCCTCGTAGTCATGTCTCCGAGCAAGTCCAGGATCTCGTCCGAGTACTGGGTAAAGTGCTCGTATGAATCGAACGCCGCAAACTGCCAGGGGGCATGAACGAGTCTGTTAGGTTGCCGACTTGATGCCGTTTGGGAGGAGTCTAGAAAAACGGAAAACATCGGGTCACAAAGAAAACAGGCGCAGAAGAAAATCACTTGTAACGTGCTGTGCTGTGGATGTGCTGTTGGTAGCAAGAATTGAAAGTCTATCAGCGGGACTTTTTACGGAGGCCTCGCGGCGCAGTGGTTAGCGGCTTCGGCTGCCGATCCCTAAGTTGCTATGGGGCGCGGGTTCGATTCCCGCCTTATCCTCCTGGCCTTCTATCGGATGGGGAAGTACAACGTCGGTCCATTTGCGAAAAGAGGTTTTGGGTGACTCGTCACCACACATAACCTTCGGACGCCTACAAATGAGTAGAAACTTGCAACAGAGCCCACAAAAGACCCGGGGTTGTTAAAGTGGATTGCTTTGCTTTGCAGCGAGACTTTGCCAGACACTCCAGATGCTGCTGGCAGGTCGAATCATACGACGAGTACGCCCAATGGACGTAATCCTAAAGCGTAGCATTGCAAACTGCACGATAAGAGAGGTAGAAAGGTAGTCGTGCGGAATATCCAAGTTTTGAACATCCGAAAAGATCAACCACTGCAGAACCACTGTGGAAGTCGTGCTCTCAGACAGACAGATGGACTTTATGTGGTTGTAGGGGCAGTGGGGGTAGAATGGCCCATGAGGGTAGAATGGGCCACCCTAGGTTTTGGGCTTTAGTATGGATTTTAACCAACCTGAAGGCAAGGGTCTAATAAAGGACGTCAAATAACATCACCACACCGAAAACCACGTTTGAATTCATTGTATTTTTCGAATTATGAGCAAAAATGTAAATTTATTGACAAAACCACGCAAATGTTGTTAATTTCAAGTTTCTTAAATAAGCTTTCCCGAAAGTTAGATTGTTTGAAAAAGTTTTTCAATGTTTATAATGTTACCAGGAGCTATTACGAAGGTAATCAAACAACATCGGAACCTCAAATCAATTTAGAGGCTTGGTGGTGGAAGTGTTAAATTAAAATCCACTTAAGGACAGAATGGACCACCCTTTTCCAAATCAAAAGTTATGAAATTTTGGTTAAATGGATTATGTCGCTCCTGGTAGGTTCACAAATCACGCTAAATGCAATATAGTTGATTTTTTGGTTGTTTTGATGCTTATTTAAAAAATAGTGTCTTATTTCAACATATTAAAACTATTTTCAAAAATGTTTGTTTTGGTAAGTGACTATTTTCATAAAAGTAGTCTAACTTCATGGAAACTATGTTAGAAAGGTCCCTTTAATCATTTATTATCTCCCTTCAACGTTTTATTAGACAAAATGGCTTGTTTTCTAAAGTGGCCCATTCTGCCCCGCACCCAGAAAAGTAGCCGAAAAAACTTTTTAAATGGCTCAAAATAGTTTTATGGCCTATCTACAATCACTTAGCTTAGAAAATTTCACTTAGCTTAGAATTTGAATCAATAAATGAATCTGAGTTTCTACAATGGAAAATAATCAAATTAGAAACTGACGTTTGGTTTGGAAAATCAAAATCTACGGTAAGTTGACGTTCCATATCAAAGGTAAACAAACAACTGCATAGCAACGTATATCAGCCCAGCAAGTTTTCTAAGTTGATTGGATGACGAACGTGGTGCAGACTTTCCTAAGTAACTACTTTACTTAGATGTTCAGCTAAGTGATTGTAAATAGGCCATTAAGCTAAACATTTTCATCAACCAGGTATACAACATTGAAGGAACATCCCAAGCATAAGCCTACTTCTCTGAATTCATAAATTTGTATGTGTTTCTATGGTTTTAGGGGCATTTTACTTAGCCCATTCTGCCCCCTGCCCTAACGCAGTTCTTAAGCTGGCTGATGAGCAGCTATTAGGACCTGTAGAGCGCGGAGAGTCACAGGCGATTCTTCAGCGAGGTAAGTTCGCTCAGATCACCAGCCAAATCTTCCGTAAAACCAGGTTGTTTGTGGCTGGCTGTGAGAAAAGATCGTCGCGACGACGAAGCCGCAACGCACTTGTCGTAGTGTCCATTCTGGAACTGAAAAAAACAACAGCGTGCACGGCCGCCATGCGACCGCGTATTCCGTTACAGTGGCGCTGCTCCAGCAGGACGATGCCCTGCGTAGTCAGGAACAACACGTCGTGATCGGAGCGCTTCTGCAGAGCCTTTGTAACCCAGAATAATGTACGGTTTGTCCGACTGGATCCACTTGGTGATCAATTCTTCATGAAACTGATCGTCTCCTGCAGCGTGACCAGATATTTCTGCGTCGTACGGAAATCACCACGAATCGAGAGTTCCTTGAGTGCAATTTGTAAGGTTTCGCCCCACAAGAAACAATGACCAAATTGGGAATCAGCAAACTCGTTCAGTTTACTGGAAGCGGCCACACTGGAGTGCCCCTTAGACCAACTTCATTACAAAAATCAGCGAACCAGGCACTTCAACTTGCACCTCGACGGAAATGCGCCGGAACTAAACCGCCGCAACCTATATGTTCCGCCCGCTCCGGCGGCCCCAGAAACACTAGTCTTAGCAGCTCGTACATTTTGGATTCTCGGACACCTTGTCCCAAGCGGCCCAGACGATCTGCACCTGCGTGCGTCATTATGAGCTCGTCGTTGGCGAAGTTGTTGATAGCCGATCCACCCGGCAATCTTAATGTATTCAACGTTCGTCTTGAGGATCTCTGACGAGACCATGACCACGAAGCGGATGGCTTTTTTAAGGTTTCTAAAAGCGTCCTCTGTACCACGTCCGCCGCCGTTTGGTTGGTCGTTGTCGGGGGACCAGGTACCGTAAAATAGTGCTGCGGGTGATTAAAAAAATAGTTTAAGGTTAAGGTTTATGAAATTTAACAGGATAACATTTCCTCCTGGCCAAAGGGGATGTTTTCTGGCCTTCCGGATGTTTTTGTCGGTTCCGTATCCGGAAGGCTTCCCTGCGCAAGAGGGATGATGCTTTTGGCCATCCGGATGGCCACGAAACCGGCAAAATTCATTCAGGCGGCCAAAAGCATCCTCCCTTTTGCACAGGACACCTTCCAGATAGCCACGGAACCAAGAAAACCCATCCGGAAAGCCAAATAATAGCCACGGTACCGGCAAAACCAACCCGGAAGGCCAAACAAATATTCGCCCTCTTGCACAGGGACGCCTTTCGGAGCCGATCCCATGGTCCAGGAATCATCTTTGGGAATCACGGTAATTTTCCACCCTACTTACCGTATTTTTTTGTTGCCGCAATTCTTCGCCCTCCGACACTTTTTTTTTAAACTCAAACAGTCCACAACAATGATCTGTTCGCGATCCTATGAACCAAAACAAAAAACATATTTTATGCTGTTTTATGAGTTGTTTTGGTTTGTCATGCTGGGAGTCGTATCCGCCAGATTCGAGAGAGAGAGCTCATTGGTTAAATTTCGCTCTTCTCTTTTGCTGTGTCAGGCATTGAAACATTTCATACTCTCTTACAGCTGACGTCTGCACGTTAACCGGATCCTAGACAAACATTATTTTTAAAAAGATATATGGATATAAAAAAATCTATCATTACTTTCTAATTATTCAATAAAATGCGTACATACGTCGTTATTATATTAGCGTATGTGCATAATGATTGAAATATATTTAAAATTGTACATAGGTTGATTTGTTATTGTCGTATGTGCATCATTTTACTGAATGCACATAGGACACTGAGAGGTAAAACGACGTAAATTATTTTGTATAAAAATTTAAGAGAATGCTCATAGGTTATTTTGCATTTCGCTAATATTTTTAAAAATTAAATACTTAGAAGAAATCGGGTTTGAGGATAGTGTAGTTTCGGATATGCAGACCGTCATGCATTGAATAACTCAGTTTGTTTACTTTTGGCGCATAGGACCTTTTGAAAAAGTACTCTAGATATGTTTGTTTTATGTGCTGTAAATCCCCCATAAGTTCAATTTAAGCAACATTTGTTGTACGAAAAACTTAAATTCTTGTTTTATTTAATTTTAGTATTTTAAATTACGTTTATCTTATTGGTCTATCATATCACCTCATTTCATTACCTTATGCCTTTTTCTTTTTTTATATTTATTTTTTAATTTATTTTAGTGTTTTCTGCTATAGAATATGTAGTACATAGTAATAAAATGGCAGTATTACATCTGAGAATGAGTACATCTTTTATGTCAGAAAAAATGTGTAATTGGGCCCTAAAATGAAGCTTAGATTGCTGATATTATTGTTTACAGCGATAAAGCTTATTTATATGAGTACAATGACCCTTTGTACGACCACAAAGAATTTAAAATGGATTTTTAAATCAATTTTGAAAAATTAACTTTGCGGTCCTTCTTGACAGAAAAGTTCCTACTTGACAGCTCGTTTCAAGGGGACCATAGTTGATCCATCGAAAAAATGTTGTCTTGTCAATATTTTTTTTGAATTAAAATGAAAAAAAGTGATCAGAAATGGTTTTTGATCGTGTTTTTTACCGTTGTACATAAAAATTGACATAGGGCTTTAGTACCCAATTTTGCCTTTCAAAGTATGTATACCACTTTTCTGTTGTAATGCCACTTTTAGTCTGAATTTAGGTAATATTACATCATAAAAGAGGTAATATTCAACCTTGCAATTTTACACCTTCCAAATTTACACATTTTTTTAGTGTGTGCCAAAAACCCTAAAAACTTATTGAAAAACAAAATTTGGCCCCTTTCAAATTTACATTTAAAAAAACAATGGCAAGGTCACATAAAACAAATCAAATTTGTAGGGTTAATTAATACTGTCAAAATTTATTAGTTTTTTTGTATTGACTTGGGTGTAAATGTTGAAAAATATTTTTTTAATCTAATTTCTTGGAAAACCAAGATTTGGAATTAACTTAGTCCAATTAATATCCGTCCTCAAAAAATACATCAATATTACTTAAGGAACGATAACTTGAGACTAGGTTTGCCAGATCTTCATTTTTTTAGAATACAGTCCAGACTCAATTATCCGAAGCCTCGATTATCCTAAGTTTCGATTATCCGAAATTCGATTATC